>NC_140487.1:3725000-4205000 GCF_964271855.1 Acomys minous
ATTATCCTCATCCACCAGCTGTCAGATACTGCAGGGTTTTTCTTAAAATATTTCTGACATTCTGTTGGCAGATTCCTTATTGGATATAAATTGATCCAGTAATGTGTCAGGGTGGATAAGTAATCCTTCTTGCCTTTTGGCTAGTAGAAACATTCTCAAAAGGTATTTTTTTTTGCTAGGGCAGAAATTAATAAAGAATCACCAAGAGAGAAATCATCACTAAACACAGTGACAGTGAATGTATGTGGAAACTGCATTCCGTGCAAGCCTTTAAACGCTCAGTTCTGGGGACAGAGAGATGGCTGTGCAGGTAAAAGCTTCCTTGCCAGAGAAGCTGAGTTTGCTTCCCAGCATCCCACTTCAGGCAGCTCACAACTGTCTCCAGCTCCAGCATCAGGAGAACTGATGCCACTGGCCTAAGCTACACTCATAAGCACACACCCATATACAGTGACAGCACCTACTACACATGACTAAAATTAGTAAAATCAATCTTTCCTCGGTATGAAAACCCCAAAGCAATGTATAAAACCATCTATTTGTAATTATTCAAAAACAAAGGGTCATGATCTTAGTTCTCTCAAGGAGCTTCACATACTGACCATGTTCCAACTTAAGAGGACAGGAAAAATATTTCTTTAAATGTCTTTCATATAGCTAAGACTATAATTTACATTCTAGTATTGTTTTATCAAGTGTTCAAAAGCCTTACAAATTGAGATTCAATTTTTAATTTTGATAACTGTGTGTACCCACTTAATTTCAGGGTTCATCTATCTTGGGCAGCATGAAAGAATTACCCTTTCCTAATTCAACTTTGCACAATGTTGTCAGTGAAGTTGATAATGCCTATCTAAGCTTTGTCCACTTATTCATTCTTGGTTATATATCATGGGTGAAATGTTGGACACTTGTTCACAGAACAACCCCCAAATGTCAAATATTCTAATTCAAATTAATAAAATATTTTGTCACAAGTTTATATGATTGTACATACATGTAATCATCTAATTTTTTTGCTTCATTTGCAGAAGAATATTTCAGCAAATTTATACCAGAGAAGGAATGAAGCTTTTCTTCCAGCTTTCATGGAACACTGGGAATTGAGCTAGCATTGTGATGTGGTTAATGGAAGGCTTACAGGGCTGACCTGAAATGCTAATGTGTGACGTCAGGAGTGAGACATGAGTACTAAGGCTTGGAAGGCTGATTTCCCTGCAGAGATTGGCTGTAGTAGTACAGCCTGGGCTCAGTCTTCCAGATATTTTCAGTTTCGAAAATAATAGCTGAATAGTAGCTCAAATAACAAACACTTCTGGACATATGGCAGTGTGTCCTTGATCCAAGCACTCAGTGAGCTGTTGCAAGAGGATTATGTGTTTTGGTCCATTCTGGGCTAAATGACTGGACTATGTTTCCAAACAAGCCTAACCAACAATATCTGGAATCATCCCACAGTCTTTAAGACCTGCCTATTTACAAACTGCTCTGAAGAAAGATGTTATCAGGACTTTCAATCCAAGGCCAGAGTTGGTGCAGAAGTCTAGATGGGGTGATTACAATTTGAAGTAGAAACTAGCATTTGAGGTATATTCTGTAAGGCTGTCCACACTAAAGTTAATCTGATTAATTGTAGTAATATTCATGATTTGGGTGTATAACATTACTGCTATACTTAATTATAATCTCTTTGTGAGTGTGTGGGAGTGTATATGTGCACACACGTGTGTGTGTGTGTGTGTGTTAACTCAACAATGGAAGAGGCAAATGTAAAGGATTTCTCTTGTTTCAGACATGATTGCTTCAGTTACTGAGTTTGAGCTTTGCAGTGGGAGGCGTAGTAAATCCACCTAAGTGATGCTGGAGAAGAGGAAAATATAGGAAAGAAGCCGGAGACTGGGGACACCGCTTGCAAAGCTTTAATCTGTGCTGGGATGCCTGCCACTGAGTGCGGCGTGTTCCTTAGTCTATCTTTCCTTGTGTTGCCGCCAATGGCTACATTTTAAAGATTCTTTGCTAGGACTCTGAGTAAGCCACGGTCCATATTGCATCCACAAATTTTATTTTAATTACGGTTTGGTGATGAGATTTTTATCCCCTCTGGTAGAATCACTGTCACAGCTTGTGCCACAGGATTAAGGGAACAGAAAGGCATCCTAAGTGAAAAAGATTGATCTATACTTCTGCAACATATGGGCATCACAGTGATCAAAAAGCAAGATGGGTGTATAAGAATGTAGTCAGATCAATCAGAATAAGCTATTGCTCATTTTCAAATATCACATTTTATAATATGCGCTCAGGTATTTCATCTTGGCTGAGAGTAGCTCTGAAGTAAGGCCATGCTAAAACCACAAATTGCAAGCATGCCGGGAAGTTAAAACACAGTTTTATGCTATCACTTGTCTTCAAGGCATAATTTGCTACTCTAGTAAACACTTAATATATTTATGTGAAATTTAAACCACAACTAATGTACGAATTTACTAGTTTGTTGTCTCACTCTCCAGATGGCTATTAACTGCACAACTCTGAAACATTTTATGCAGTAATATATAGTTAAGACAATGAAGCTATTAATGGAATGATAAAGGTTAATGTATTGAAATTCAGCACTCTGCCTTGCAAAGAGAAAAAGAGGCATTTAGCTTGGTAGGAAGTGCCACGGGATATGCTTCTTCTACAAAGAAACAAAGAAACAATGCAAGGCAGTATGTGTATTGGAAGGAACTCAGAATCATTCTGGGTCACTAATGAAATCCTCCAGGGCGCAACTTTCATGTTTGCACATGTCAAACCCATCTTCAATGTTCAACAACAAAAAGGAAATGATAACATTAATTAATAATTAATATATGAAATAAAATGCACCAACATAAAATACTTATCCGACTTTTTCTTTGAAGCTACCTCTTTGAAGATACGTGTGCTCAAACACACTATAAACTCATGCCAGTAGCTATTTTGGAAATCAAAGAGGGGGGCGGGGAATAAAGCAACCCTGTTTGCATTGGGGATTGAGAGAATGTGCTTTCTTGGTTTCTTAAGATTGACCCTGATAGGATTTGGCTTCCACTATAAAACCCCAGTGTCAGCACTTACAGGTACAGCTCCTCCGATCATTCTCCAGAGACGCTTTCATAATTATTAAGCGTGACTTGTTCATAACCTATTCAGAATGACTTTCAATGGGCAATGTTTCCAGATACCTCTTATGTAACTAGGCAGCAGATACTATTTAACTTCAACTACTTCAACTCTAGGAGCACTAGGGACAAGAACAGGACTACTCTTATTGTGCCTAGTTCAAACTAAAAATCTTTTTTTCAAAGAAATGCTATTTATTTATTTATTTTAAAGTTTATTTATTTATTTATATGAATGCTCTATCTCCACGTACACCTGCATGCATGCCAGAAGAGGGCACCAGATCTCATTATAGATGATTGTGAGCTAGCATGTGGTTGCTGGATTTGAACTCAGGTCCTCGCGAAGAGCAGGTAGTGCTCTTAACTGCTGAGCCATCTCTCCAGCCCCCCAAACTAGAAATCTTAAGATTTGTTTCCCCAGTACGCTCTCATTTTCCTTTAAAATAGTTTAGAAGATTAGGGTTTACAGCAGGGTGCAGTGGCATACACCTGTAATCCCAGCACTCTGGTAGGCAAAGGATGGTGGGGCTCTGTGAGTTCGAGGCCAACCTGGTCTACAAAACAAGTCCAGGACAGCCAAAGCCAAACAGAGAAACCCTGTCTCAAGCAACAACAACATGATGTATGGTTTACCTTCCCCTATTTACAAATGAGAAAACAAAATTTGTGGAGGGAAAGTAACTTGCTCAAGATCTTACGGCAGAGCCTTTGATAACATAGTATTTAATCATCTTTACCGTTCTCCTGAAGCAAACAGGTCCTGCCTCACTATGTCACCCAGCAGCTTCCACTCCGTCTCCCATCCGTCAGCACCCTCCCTTGAGTTACTTTAACTAACTCTTTACTCCCAAGGTTCTTGCCCCTGTCGCCCCCTTACTTCCACTCTGAACAGGTGACACTTTTACATCAAAGAGTAATTAAAACAATCAGAGAGAGAAACCCTTATATATTTTTTGTTTATTTTATTTTAATTTTACATATACATTTATAATATTACACATATAGACAATAAACTACCTCCAGCAAGAAGAACCATGGAACAATCAGGAATTATATTCATGTTACATTCATAGTGTTTTGACTATTTGTATTTTGTAACCTTGAAGAAAACATCTTTCCTATCTTGGTGAGTCTAAAATTTTGAATGTAAATCAATATCTATCATATCTCATTATTATCAACTTAAAACATCTTTCTAGACCTAAAAATATATTAACCCGTAAACAACTAAGCTTAATTGTAAAACTAAACTGTATGGTCTTCCACCCCATCAGAGACTTGAGAAGGAATAAAATCGATTACCTGAGTAAACAGGGAGGGCAGGTTAGCAGCTTCCATATTGTTATTAAACCTCTGTGACACACCACACAGTCACCCACCTCCTTGTAATCCTTACCAACACCTCACCTCTGCATACAGCTTTCCATCTTCCCTTTTACCTCCTAAGGACCACAATAACCTTATTTTTAAAATGCCAAGTATAAAGTAGAATAACAATTATTCTCCAATCTTAAGTCGTTGTCAGGCTACTAGGATGAGACTTGATAGGCTGTGACCATATGGTGGGGGAGGAGGTCCCTGTCTGTCACAGACCTAGGGGAGGGGTGAAAGAGGGAGGGAGGAACGGGAGGGTACACGTGAGGGGATAACAATTTAGATGTAATCTGAATAAATTAAATTTTAAAACGATACAAAATAATGTGTAAACTGTGTAACACATAACTAGTTTGAGATGAAGGACAAAGAAGACAATGAAGATGGTCATACTTCCCAGCATCCTTTTCTCCATTGAAAACTATGACATACGATTTCTTCTATGTCACTCTGATCTTTTCTAAGAAGAGCACAGCAAAGGAAATTAAAAGGGGAACATTTTTAATGTGACAGAATGTCTGTAGGTACTTTGAAAACACTTGTGACTTTACAGCAAGAAGACATTTTCTGACTTGAGAAACAGGTTTAGTATTCTTTCATTGCAGAGAGAAAAAGAAAAAAAAGCCAAACGAAGAAAAAGAAGCAAAAGGCATTCTTATAAAAACGGGCTGCGGACAATAAGGCCAAGTGGGTGTTCTCAAGCTGATATTATGATGCTACAGAATTATAAAAATATTTCAGATTCTTTAATAATATTTTCTTCTAGAGATATTCATGCTTTCCCTCAGAATTTCCTGGAAGAATAATTCATGTGTTAGTTTGAGCATTTGAGAAAGCTGTCAAATTTCCATTAGACGTATCTCCCAGGGGCTACCTAATTTGAACTAAGTATAAAGTAAGTTTCAGGAAGAGACAATTGTCTGGAAATTTTTCTTTCAGTTCTTTTAAATTATTTATTATTTTCAATAAATAGCAATGAACCAAAAATACTTTCATACAAGACCATAGCCTTTTAAATATTATTTGAAAGTTTCTCTTTTTGTCTATTTTTCTTAAAATGCAGGGGCTAAATTGTGTTTTCATTTCTATTTCCATAATTTTCTTTAGCTCATTGATTTCTTTTTATAATTATCTTTTGCTACATGGAGAATATAGCATCATCCACCACTATGGAATCTCTTGTCAAAACTCTCATATTATCAAAAAGACCTGAATCAGAGTGAAAAGAACATATGTATTTTGCAGGAGAATGCTGTCACTGGAAAACATAAACATAATGAGTCATCTAGCTTAGACTTTAGTTTGTGTCTTGTAGACTGAGAGAAAATCAATTGTCTTTCTAGAAATGACCTTGTTGGCCAGAAACAGAATAAGGCTCACACCCAGGCTGCTCTGTCTAATGCAATATTCCTCCCTTGCAGTGCGAGCTCTAGAAATACAGAAAATAGACTATCCAGTAAAACAAAAGTCATACAAAGCCAGTGTTTTGGAAACACATTTGTAAATATTTTTAATCAATTCAGAATTAATGTGATATTTAGCTCTTGATCTCAAAAGGAGAGCTTCAATATATTCTTTTGCTCCTCAACTATAATAGTTATGCAAGATGTAAGCTATTTTTTTGTCATATTTTGACTATTCTGATGTCTCCTTCACAAATCATGGTTTATCATGAAAAATTATATTATGTAAACAAATGCTGATCTGGAAGATTTGCATTAGAAATTTAATGACTCTATATTAGTCACATATGCCTCTGTATTTGTTATTTTTCTGTTAGTGTGATAAAATACTACAGCCAAAGCAGCTTATAGAAGAAGAAGAAGACATTTTGTTTGGGCCTATAGTTTGAAGGAGGTAAGAGCCCAGCATGGTGGGAAGGCACTGTGGCAGCACAGGAAGCTGAAAGACAGCATCTATAGCAATGAATGAAAGCACAGTAATAGAACAAGAAGTGTAGAGAGGCCATGAGCTTTAAAAGCCCACCTCCAGGGAATTACTTCCTTTAGCAACAATACACCCTTTAAATCTTTCCACACAGTCCCACCAACAAAGTCATCAGATAACTGACTCTGTGAGTGGCAGATGGTTCTCATTTAAACCACCAAAGTACGTTTATACCTCAGTTTACAAATCTATAAATGGAAGCCAGAACCTGTATTTTTTAAAGCATTCTGTATGTTGTTGAAGATGATATTCATGGCAGTGCTCGTTGAAAGATAGAATATTTTATAATTTCTTGGGGAGGTGAGGAGCTTTGGAAAAGGTCACAACAGTAAACTTGGGTGTGTCCAAAATGTCCATTTAGCCAATTTTTAAAGAGATTTTATAGTGCAGTGGGTGGATGTGTGTGAACTGCAAATGCTTGCCTGCCATTGCATGCATAGAGAGAGGTCACACAACCTGCTGTTACTTAATATCAGTCTTCACCACTTACATCTTTTTGAGAGGTGGTCTTTTTGTTGTTTTTGTACTTGAGCATGCCAAACTGGTTAGCCCCCAGGCTTCTGTAGGTTAAATTAAGGTAGTGACTCCCAGTCTGTGGGTTGAGACCCCTTGGAGGACATTTATCATACACACCCTGCATGCCAGGTGTTTGTAGCACAGTTCGTAACAATAGCAGAATTAAACAGTTGTGAAGTAGCAACAAAGTAACTTTATGGCTGCAGTCACCACAACATGAGGAGCCGTATTAAAGGGTCACACAGCATTAGGAAGGTGGAGAACCACTGAGCTGGGATGATATGAACGACCACGGGTTTGGCGCTATCTCTTGGAGCCGGGAGTCCTGGTGATGCGTGCATAACCAGAGACGATGATTTCCCAGCTCTCAGGATCCACCAGTGGCCAGTAAGTCAACATTTTATGTATGAGCCCATCCCCTCTCATGAATGCTTGTTGACAGGTCCTGTCCTGTGCAAAGGCAGTGCAGAGTTGGTGAAGCTACTGTGAGTTCGTGTTGACACGGTTGTATCACTTTTAGATGGTGGCATTTCCTGGCGCATCACCCTATCTTCTAGATCATACATACTTATCATCCCCCTTTCATAACGTTACCTGAGCCTTGGAGATGGTGGTAAAAATTTCTTACTTTGGGATAAACCCTCAGCTTCTACTTATTATCAGCATCTTGGACATTCAGCAGTCTCTGTCGTCAGCTCCCTGTAAAACGAGGCTTCTCTGATTAAGGCTGAGAATAGATTTTGTCTATGGGTATAAACATAAATATTTACAAGGGAGATTTGTGCTATAACAATTTAATTACCCCTTTGGGTCTACAACATCCGAGGCCTGTGGCATTAGCTAGGCTTATAGAACCCAGGCTGGGCTCCCTCCTGGGGAGCAGGCCTCAAACACAATTAGAAGGCACTTGGTTACCCCCATAACATTCACACTTGTGTTATTGCACAGGTGAATGCATGGTTTTTGGCAAGTATTTTATTTTATTTTTTGAGTTAGGAGAGATCATAGCTCACTAAAACCTAATGATGCCTTTTCTCCCCCTGCAGCTTGCATAGCACCTGCAAGCCCTATGAAAGCTAGTCAGCGGGGAGGAAACTTCCAGATTAGTTCCAGCTTCCTCAATCAATATCTTCTATCTGCGGTGTAAAGCAAAACAATAATGATACTTACTTCAAATTATTGTGAACACCTAAGAGAACTGATAAAAGCCTGCAGTAATTGTTGGGGTTCTGGAGACTCCCTGCCCAACTCTTGTGAACAAAGCTCACAAAAGAAAATTAAGGTGATGGTATAATTATACTGTGTGTGTGGGGGGGAGGGGGGTGAAACGTTTAATCAGGGAGGGAGCTGGGGGTGTTGGGTTGAAAAGATAGATGGGGGAGAATGAAAAAGCCATGTCAAAACCTACTATATAATAACCAAAGTTTAAAAAAAAAAGATTGAAGGGCACTAACTACACAGCCAGTTAACACCATCCCTAGAAACAGCGGATTACTAACAAAAATAAGGCAACCTTTCAAGGGCCAATGGGCTTCCTCATTAATACTACAAAGGTGCTTCAACACAGTGAGGTGCTTCTTGCAGGAGATGCTATATTCAAGCCATAACAAGACCAGCAAGTTCTCTCTCTCGCCCACACTTTGTCCTTCACAGCCTTGGATGAGCATTGCTGGCTTCTGTCCCTTGCCTTCTCTTTCCAAGGCTCTGGGCTATCTATCTAACTATGGATTCAGCCTTCTTCCAGACAGGATGAAATGAAAGCTTTTTCCTTTGAGCTTATAGTTTAGAACCACATTTCAGACCTGTCTCTCTGTAGTTATATCCAGATCAAAACAATCTGGAAACTGAATCGCTTCCAAGCTCTTAAGGCACGCATTTTAAACAATTCTTCATTTACTTCTCACAGACAGTTAGTCACGTCTATGGCTTAAATATTGCGAGTTTAACTTTCAAAGGGCAATCTGGTACTTTCCTCTTTCCATGTCCTTTGGAGGTCATCTTATGGCTTCGCATTAGCATAGAAGAGCAACTCAACTGCAGTTATTATCATTAAATTTAAAGGCACGTTAGATATAGTTGATTCCACAACATAGCCAAGAACTTCTGTTTTTTGCTTTGAACAAAAGATAAAATTCTTAAGTTATTCAGAAAGTACCCTAAGAAGTTAAATTTTTGCTTAAATAAGGTATTGGTTTTCAAGCGATTTTGATTTCCCTAGTATAAATTCAAATGTCAAAGTTAAGTTCAACACACTCACATACACTGTGTATTATTCTACTCTTTCACTTCCAGAATATTTTCAACTAAGAAACACCGGCCTTTCTTTTTTTATTTATTAATTTTACTTCAAGGGCACTGCGTGTATGCCTGTATGAGGGCCTAGAATTACGGACAGTTGTGAGGTGCCATGACAGTGCTGGGAATTGAACACTGGTCCTCCCAAAGAATAGCCAGTGCTCTTAACGTCAGGGCCATCTCTCCAGCCTTTTTTGTTAGTTTTTGTTTTTAGACAGGGTTTCTCTGTGTAGCCCTGGCTGTCCTGGAGCTCACTCTGTAGACCAGGCTGGATTTGAACTCAGAGATTCGCCTGCCTCTGCCTCTTGAGTGTCGGGATTAGAGTCCACCACCACTGCCTGGGAAACACTGCTCTTCTTATCTCCTCGTTTTATTAGAGGGAACTCTGTTCCAGAGGACACAGCTGAGCTGGTAACTCTTTTAGACTATTCACAGGTGTGTGTGTGTGTGTGTGTGTGTGTGCGTGCGTGTGTGTGTGTGTGTGTGTCTTTGTGAGTGAGTGTGGGTTCCTTTTCTTTTCATATTTTCCTTTTGAAAGTGGTATCTATTTCTTAGCTCGGGACTTTCTAACAAGTTACTCAAGTCATTGAGGAGCTTTTAGAGTACCATGTTTTCTGCATATCTCTGCTTTCCCTTGTAATTAATGAGAAGCTTGATTGCAGGAATCTCAGTGCGATGTGGGAGACACTGAGGAAGCTTAGAGAAGTGTCTGCGTGACTCCTGAATTTGAGTTTAAAGGAGGCCCATGCAATGGGAAGACATGTGGCAAAGTCTTGCTTGCATTCCCAGACATTCCCAGTGTACCGATTCATTTTCCTTATGCCAGTCCTTTGCCTGTTGCCTGCCTGTATCTCAGATAGATGCCCATTTAGCTGAGGGAGGGCATTCTATCTTGTTTCTACTATAGCTGTTACTTGGCACATAAAAGTCATCTCTGAAGTATCCACTGATAATAGAATAAAATCAATGTACATCAATAATAAATAAAACAAGGAAAGACTCTGGGTGAATTATGATTATAATCTATTTCCTCTTCCATCAAACTTCTCTGAGTAAGTAATGCCCTAGCTTGCTCAGAACTGACCCACATCAATGCTAAGTGCTCTGCCTTCCAGAGAACGCAGTGCCAACAAACTACATCTGTCTCACTCCTTGGTAATATGCTCCAGTGACTTCTCCTCAAACACGAGGGACAACTTTGTCCACTTCTAATTACTCTGTGAGGTTGTGGAGGGAGAAAATACCTGGAAAACTGGCAAGCACTTGGAGAGGGTTTTCCTTAGTTATTTACCCTTTTAAGCACATGCTTGCTTCTAAAGATTTCCTTCTGGAATTCATCTACTGTCACCTCCCATGCCCGACAGTTGCTGATCTCATTAAGCTGATTGCATCATCAAGAGAGTTGGCAAACAAGCACTGTGTTTCTTTAAGGAAAAATAATTTCCCTCTTCTCAAATACAATGTACTGATTCCCAGGAATGAACCTAGGATTTGAAGGTGATTGATTTTATCTAATTTCAATGTTTTCAATATAAAATCAGTACAAAATTTAAAACAAGAGTTAACTATTTGTCTAAATTTAGGTGAAAATCACTACAAATTACTGAGAGCTTGGCAATTAAAATATTTATTTCCAGATTATTTTACTAATTTTCCTGAAATTCCAAGACCTTATTTGTGCTAGAACACTCTACTGCCCTATTTTGCACAGAGACATACATAAATAAGAGAGTCTAAGCATGAACATAGTTTCATTGTAAGTTCTCCTTAGCAGTGGCTGCCTTTATTTCACTGATATTTTTTTTAATAGTTCTTGACACTTTGATGAGAAGTACTAAGAGACAGTTATAACACAATGGATGAGAATGTCTAGACTCTAGCCATTGATTTTTTTTCATGACATGTAATCTTGGATTAGCCACTAAGCATCTCTAACCTTGTTTCCTACAAAATGGATTTTATCTTCATTCATTGTGTATTCTATAGTTGAAAATGTTTCTGTCTTCTAAGATTTATCTATATCGATCCATATGGCACATTTGCAGTCAATTCATAGGCATAGGCATGCGCGGTGTGTGTGTGTGTGTGTGTGTGTGTGTGTGTGTATGTGTGTGTGTGTGTGTGTGTGAGAGAGAGAGAGGGGGGGGGGGAATTCTGAGTCATCCAAAGCACATGCTCCCGGATGAGGTAAAAGAACAATGCTTTGTCTTCTTGTCTTTCGTATCTTACCATGAATATGTTTTAGGGCATAATGTAGCCCCACAGTCTCACACTAGTGTGTTATTTCCTGGTGATTTTGCTGTTCTCAATGTCTTCAAAGCATATTCATAAAATATTCTAGTATTCTTAAGTATTAGTAAAACTGTGATGTGCCTCATAGAGAAAATTGATAAATTGGATAAATATTTTCAGGCATGAGTTATCATGTCATTAGCCATGAAATATATATATATATATATATATATATATCAACAATACTATACATCCAGTAAAATTAAGACAATATTGGATTTTTATATGAGGTCACTCTAGAAGCACTAAAATAGTAAGAGTGTGATAAATCTATTAAAAGATGTAAAATGATTAAATCTGCTAATTCATGAGATAGTACCCAATAAAAAGAAAGCAAGTAACATTTTCTTGAAGCAAAATCCAAAAAAATATACAGGCACAGTATGTAAGGCTAGTGGTCAACCCTTCTCAGATAATGTTTTACTATAAAGAAATACCTCATTATCCATAGTTATTCTAAAAAGTATATATTAAGTTATACTTAAACAGAAACCCACCAGTCATATTTGATAGGCTGACAAAAATATGACCAGAGCCTCATAGAATAGAATCTAGCGTTGTGTTTCCCTTCAGAGTTGTGGTTACTGTTTGCTACTTCAGCCCATTTATAATGAATTTCCACCATAAATCATGAGAAGCTACTGAGGAAATATTTGAAATTTCTGACCTTTTAACATGATGTTCCAAGGACATCTCTTGAGGATGGCTGAGAGGTTGTCCAGGAGTCTTTGAAGAAATTCCAGGCCACTGCTTCCTATAGCAATTTTGTGTTTCTATTTTACTCTCCAAAGTTCTATGTCAAATTTAGTTCTTTTCAGGAAGAGAGGGATCTAAAAGTGCACACACACAAACATGCACACACGTTTAAGAACCACGAAACTTCCAGATTTTATAAGTATAACACTTCTTTCATTGTTGTTGTTGTTGTTTGAGATGGGGGTTCTCACTGTGTAGTCCTGGATGGACTGGAACTTATTATGTAGACCAAGATGGCCACAATCACCCCGAGGCATGCATCACCAAATGAGGCTTCCATAAAATTCTCAACTCTCACACTGAACTTTATTATTCTGTTAAATAAATTATAATATCGTTCTGGCAACTTATTTTCCAATGTCACCTACAAAAGTATCTTTAAAATGATAGTTATTTCTAGCTCTAAAAATACTCTTATTTGCATGAAAGAAAGAAAATGTCTTATCATATCAACTATAGTTGGCATGTGGAATTTTCAGCAAAATCAACAACTTTTTAATTACCCCGATTACGGCAAGTCTCCATATAGAAGTGTTTGATTTTAATTCATGAGAATAATCTAGAATCTGTTACTCTGAACTGTGTGTTCTTCTGAAAAATTTGAAAAGTTTGCTATACAAAGTCTGTATAATTCATAGCATTAAAATCACTAAATTCTACATGCAAACATTCTCCACTAAACAATAAGAAATACAAATTAGCGTTATTAATGATTGATAATGAGTTATTTCTTAGTATAGAATTACTATCAGCTTCATTTTACTTATTACATTTAGCTTTTTCCATGTCTCCTTAATAGACATCAGATTTCAACCAAGTGAACTCTGACAATCTTAGATTCAACTCTAAAGTTTACTTAAAGTATTTTTAGGAGAGTGAAATTGTGTCTTGGTATAGCTTTTCAAAGTGACATCTTAGATAATAATCAGTCCCAAGCAAGAAGCTAATGGTACTCTGTCTGGTGGGAAGACACTTCAGTCTGTGACATTTCTGGTCATGGTAAGGGACAAAGAAACTCAACCACATTGTGCTAAATCTTTATGTGTGCATAAATTTTTATCATCACTGAAAATATCGGGTTAGGGAAAATCCCTGCTATCTGTGACATCATGAGGAGTAGCCATGACTACATTGAGAGCTCATCATTTTCTCTGATGCAGCCACCATCCAGTGGGTGGATTTTGAGTGAACCTAGCTGACCAGAGAAGAAGAAAATACCTTAAGAGTGTCATTGTTATAAAGTGATACATTCCTACCAACGGATTTCTAAAATATTGTCTGTTGAAACCGTTCCAAAAATGGAGTCATTGTAGAGTGGTTGTGAGGAAACTCCCAGAAAACAAGACAAGAGTCTTGCAACCTTAGTTTATTCAAAGTATAAAATTGTTCTTGGAGTATGTTACTGTGCTCCTTTCAGGTGTACTCGAGTGAGTGAGTTTACTTCTGCTGTTTTTATTCACATATTTCTCTATGGAAAAAACATGTCTAGCCACATGTGGCTTTTCTTAGTGGCTGAACACCTTAATCACATGATTCTTAGAGTTAAGGATATCCTCTGGATATCTTAATATCCTTTGGAAAGCCTAACGTTTTGAAGAAAGTTTCTACTGTGTGAGAACTTAGTCTTCCTTATGATTAGGCCCCACTTTCCCAGGTTCACACTGCCAACTACAGCAATAAACAAGCAGATAGGGGCCTGAAGTTGGCTATGAAAACTCTTATGCTCACTCATCACAGAGGGAGATGAACGGCCCAGTGGGGCAGACAACAGGGAAGGCTCGGCCTTATGTTGAGCTTGTGCAATCCCCCGCCCTCCCCTTCTCTCTTGGAAGTGCCATTTTTTAAATATTTTACTTTATTTTTTTTGGCATATACATTATATTATTACACATAAGCAAGAAAATTACATACAGCAGGAAGAATCATGAAACAATCAGGGATTAAATGAATGTTACATTCAAGGTGTTTTGACTAATTGCATTTGGCAACCATGTAGAAAACATCTTTCCTATCTTGGTGAGTCTAAAATTCTGAATGAGGAACAATATCTATCATATCTCATCTCTGCCAGCTCAAAGCCCCTATCTACACGTAAAAACATCTTAACTCCTTAACAGCTAACGTTAATTGTAAGAGTAAACTATCTGGTCTTCAACCTCATCAGAGGCTTGAGGAGGAATGAAACATAATTACTTGAGTGAACTGGAAGTGAAGGTTAGTAACTTTCAAAATGAGAAGGAAAACTAAACAAGAAACAAAACAAAACAAAACAAAACAAAACAGAGACAGTTTGCTGCCTGAACAGTCACCCGAAACTCTCTATAATGTTGGAGCATCATCTTCAGCCTTCTGGCCCAGAATATCTGACAGACATATTTGTGAGGCAGGAACTATTGAGGACTTGCTTACCCTGTCTTGGCAGAGTTTGGCTGTCAACTCTGCCTGTGTCCAAGCTTGCCCATTTTTAGCCAGAATTCTGTCTGTGGAAGAATTTCTTAAAGAAGGACCACAAGTATAAAAATCACAGCTTTTAGATTTCTTGCAAGTTATTTAAGATTATAATCCCTGGTTTCCAGAAGAAGTAATTTTAGATGAAATATGAACTGTTATTAAAATACTTCAGAAAGATAAGGAAGATATATTGATTATGATGACAAAATGACTAATTGATTGAATAAATAAAAACTGGATGATCAAACCTTAAAATGTTAAAAGAGACATGTGGAGATTTTTCCCAATTAGGCAAAATCCAAAGTGAAAACAGCACCACTGACAGCTATGCTGGTGCCTGGTGATGGCTTCCTCAGCTCCCACTGGAGCCTCCTTTAGATTTGCATCCTTCATTGCCTGAAAATGACCCTAAAGCGTGAGGCGAGGAATTTGAGAATCAATCTAATACTGAATTCTCTCCACTTCCTGATGACAATTTAGGAAAGCTGTGAAAATGCTAAGTTTACTACTTTGGAAATCTAGGGCACAGGAGGGAGAAGGAATTTGTTCATACCTAATTGTGCACTAACTGATCTGCTTAAAACTCTAGAAGGAAGAAAGGCATTGGACGGACCTCAAAAATTACCTCGAGAGGGAAGGAAAGAACTACAGGCATTTGAATCCCGACTACTATGGGCATTTGTGCACCATGTGGATCCTTCGCTGCCTTTAAACTTACTTATATTCCCCACTTAATTGTCTCCTACAGGTATTATAGAATAAGAGGAAAAACCTTTGGAATACATTTATTTGCATCACAAGGATCATAAAATACTAACCGCTCATCTTACTTTTCTTGCTTAATTCGTAGATCAGGGCGGATCTGACGCCAAACTCTGCCAAGACAGGGTAAGCAAGTCCTCAATAGCTCCTGACTCACAAATATGTCTGTCAGATATACTGGGCCTGAAAGCTAAAGATGATGCTCCAACATTATAGAGAGTTTTGGGTGACTGTTCAAGTAGAAAACTGTCTCTGTCATCTCATTTGGAAAGCTACTAACCTGTACTTCCTGTTTACTCAGGTAATCAAGTTTATTCCTTCTCAAGTCTCTAATGGGGTTGAAGAACAGGCAGTTTGGTTGTACAATTAAGCTTAGCTGTTTAGGGGTTAAGATGTTCTCAGGTCTAGATAGATGTTTTAAGTTGAAAATGAGAAGCTGTGATGGAGATTGATTTACATTCAGAATTTTAGATGCACCAAGACAGGAAAGATGATTTCTTCAAGGCTGCCCAATACAAATAGCCAAAACACTATGAATGTAGCACTTATATAATTTCTGATTGTGTCATGGTTCTTCTTGTTATAGGTAGTTTATTGTATATATGTGTAATAATATAAAAGTATATGTATAAACATATTTAATAAATATTTTTAAAAAGATGGTAATGTCATGGAGAGTTTAGTGTTCTTGGGACTCTTTTTCTAGAGACAGGAATCTTTTTAAGTATTTTTTTCCTTTATTAATTTATTCTTGTTACATCTCAATGGTTATCCCATCCCTTGTATCCTCCCATTCTTCCCTCCCTCCCATTTTCCCCTTATTCCCCTCCCCTATGACTGGGAGGATTGCCTCCCCCTGTATATGTTCATAGGGTATCAAGTCTCTTCTTGGTAACCTGCTGTCCTTCCTCTGAGTGCCACCAGGTCTCCCCCTCCAGGGGACATGGTCAAAGGTGAGGCACCAGAGTATGTGAGAAAGTAATATCCCACTCTCCACTCTACTGTGGAGAATGTTCTGACCATTGGCTAGATCTGGGTAGGGGTTTAAGGTTTACCGCTTATATTGTCCTTGGCTGGTGCCTTAGTTTGAGTGGGACCCCTGGGCCCAAATCTGCCTATCATAATGTTCTACTTGTCGGTTTCTAGGACCCTCTGGATCCTTCTACTTTGCCATTCTCCCATGCTTCTCTCATCTAGAGTCCCACTAGAATGTCCTCCCCTCTGTCTCAGTTTCCTGGTAAGTGAAGGCTTTCATGGGACATGCCCCTTGGGCTAATATGCAGATATAAGTGAGTATATACCATTTGAGTCTTCTGCTTCTGGGTTAACTCACTCATTATGATCATTTCTAGCTCAATCCATTTATCCACAAATTTCGGGAATTCCTTGTTTTTAATAGCTGAGTAGTATTCCATAGTGTATATGTACCACAGTTGAGACAGGAATTTTTTTTGTGCTTGTCCCAGGTGTAGTTGATAAGAATTAGTTTATTCATGTTATTCATATGTTTCTAAAGAAAGACATGTTTTTGTCACAGGCAGCCTGTCTTTGTGACTGAACACCTTACCTATGCAATTCTTAACTCTCAGAGTTTAAACTGTCTGGTGCTCTGAATAAAGTTGGATCTTGGATAAGACTTTAGTCGGCCTTGTTTTCCTGCCCATCTCTACCAGGTTAACACAGCCAACTAGAGCTATAAACAGTGGACAAGTTTTGTTCTTTTAACTGAAACACTAGCAAGGTGTCCAGGAATCCAATATTCATAATGGATCAGATGTTGCAAAAACAAATGTGTGTCATCTTAGGTTTTCAGATACTCACTACGGAATTCATTCTGCAGGTTCGTGAGACGTCGGCATTGTCCCTGAGGAGCAGACCCTCCCCCAGAGCGATGGTTTCTTCACACACATGAAAAAGGTAAGACATGGCCACTTGAAGGTCAAACCACTACGCTGGTGTAACTTAGCTGTTAAATTATTTATTATTTTAGTGTTCAACCTATGAGATGTTCTCTCGGTGGTGAATACTCATGTATATTCAGAAATGGGACCTTCCCACAAACTGAGGAAGGGCCAGATCACATCACAGAATTGTTACTTCATTTTGATGAAGGCCAATGTGGAGGATTATGTAGATTCTTAACATATATAATTTTGTGCGGAAAAATGTGGGACTGTCTACATTATTAAATCTCAAAATATTTTTAGGTAACTATTAATAAAGTAGTTAATATTACTTTTTAGGCAGGGTCTTCATGTAGCCCCGGCTATCTTTACATTTATTGTGTGACTGAGGCTAGCTTTGAACACCTGATCTATCTGTCTCTATCTTATAAGCCCTAGGATTACTGGGATGTGCTATCATTGCCAGCTTACATTTTATTAATGTATATTCACTGTAAATTGGATGGGTTTGACTATGGTATTTTCATAAATGTATGTTATATGCTGACAAAATTCATCATTAATTAACCTTTCAAATTCCCTCTTTCTCACACCTACTAGTTTTCTTCCCTTTGTACATGGTCCCTCTTCTGCTTTCATGCCATATTTGACAATGGAGATTCTCCTTATGTTCTGGAGTGTGCCTGAAATGGTGATTTCTAGGTCTATTCATTTCTCTGACAACTATACAATTTCATTATTTTATATAACTGACTACATTGTGTACATATTCTAAGTATCAGTTCTTGGCCAGGTGTGCAGCTGGCCAGCATTTTCTGTCTCCTGTAGGTTGAACCTTCACTGTCATTTATTTCATTTACTGTGCACAAATTTCTTCATTTCATTTTATTTCGTTCATATTTATCAGTCCTTGATGTTTCCAATGCTATTGGAATCAGTTTCTGAAAGTTCTTGGCTATGTCTTGAAATGTTTTCTTCTATCATTTTCATAGTTTCAAGTCTTGAGTTGACTTTTGTACAAAGTAAGAAGCGAATTTGATTTCACTTCACATATGAACATGCAGTTTTCTGACCATCCTTCACTGAAAACTAGATAGTTGAAGCTATGTGAATTTATTTTTGGGTTCTCTGTTTTTTTC
The DNA here is from genome assembly GCF_964271855.1 of Acomys minous. Taxonomy (NCBI): domain Eukaryota; kingdom Metazoa; phylum Chordata; class Mammalia; order Rodentia; family Muridae; genus Acomys; species Acomys minous. The sequence goes on from NC_140487.1 coordinate 3,743,586, forward strand.
TACTTAGTCTATCATGCTGTTTTGTTTGAATCTGTGCTATGCTGTTTTTGTTACCATGACTCAGTAGTATAATTTGAAATAAGGTATTATGATATATCCAACATTAACCTTTTAATATGGCATTGCTTTGCACACGCAGAAATGTGTACATATGTTCATAAGCATACATCCATGGGAATTTATACTTTTTTCTACTTCTGTGAAGAATACCCATGGAATTGTGATGTTGTGCACACTGAATCCTTAGCATACTTGTTTACAGTATAAATGCTGCTGTTCTGAGAGCATAGAAGGCCTGTTAAACTTCTACTATCATTTCCAGCTGCTTTGTTATGCGCTCTAAAGTTTTCACCATGAAGGATATTTAGCATCCTTGCTTAGGCTTATTATTTGTAGTTCATCTTTATTTTTGAGGCTATTATATATGAACTTATTTTTCAATTTTTTTCCTCAGCATGCTTGTCATTTGCTGTAAAAAAAAAAAGTGGCTGGTTTTCATGTGTTAATTTTATAAAGCACCCAATTTTAATATTTGCCTTGGGAACTGTGAGTAGGATCCTGTGAAAATTGCAGAATAGAATAAATGCTGGACTAGATACAGTGATTCTTCTCAAATTAGAGTGTACAACCTTCAGCTTTCGTCTAGGGAAATGTGATGCTCTTCCACAGTCCAATCTGTCAGCCACTGCCTCACGCAGGCTGAGGCAAACATATGACAGCAAAGATGACATCACACTGCTTGTGATGAAGCTCCCATCTCGTGTTTGAATGAAACCACGATTAATTTGCTGATATTATGGTAAGTAGGGAGGTGATACACAGCTGAGTCAGCAGCGTTCTGTCAGTAAGGACCCAACGCCATGTTTGTTGGCCTCATAACTGACACTGCCCTTATTGTTGAAATTCATCTGATTTATTCTTCAAAAGTTAGTTGTCCTAGTAAGGAGGAAACTAACAAAGTCATAGTACCTGTGACTGCATGCACAAGACCCGCATAAGATCAAACCAGACACAATTCACCACGTGGAGCGGGATGCGCTTACGGAGTTCCACCCCAGGAGGACCTGCTGGGAACTGATGCCTGCAAGGGTAGGGAGCTAGTTTACTTAGGGTGCACCCTGAGAAACTATCCACGCTCCTGCAGATGGCCCAGACAATGCACACGTTGACATCACTAAATGGAAAAGGTGAGTTTTTTTTTTTTTAAAGTAACGTGTAAATTTAGAAGATTTAGTAGTGGTGGGTGATAGGGAGGAATCGGAGTGGATTTGATTAAGAAAAAACATTATATGCACACACAAAATTCTCAGGCAGTAAGAATGAAGAGTAGATTCCTTGATAATGAAAGAAATACCTCGAAAAACCTCCAGCACAGTTATGTTCCCATATTCCTGCTCATAGGAATAACATGAGAATAACAGCTGAAATAGTTTGGGTGGGTACAATGTTAAAACAAAACTAAGACAGTCCGAGAGTTAGAGTGGAGAGGAGAGGAGTAAGACCTTCTATGTTCTCCGCCCGCGTTTGGACATTAGCAAGGTTATGCTAAAGCCTTGCAAACATTCCACCCTAAGACCTGAACACCTGTAAGTGGCAAAGCTCCAAGCTAGACCATGCCACCAGCACCTGGGGACCACTTACGAGGTTCAGAGTGGAAAGAAGGGTGGACCGAGACAAGACACTGTGGGATGTGTGCATGACCTGCAGATGCTCAGGTGATTTGTTGTTATTAGTGGGAGAGGGAAAAACCAGGGAATGTAATTTTTTCCAACTTTCATTTTCCTTAAAATTATCTTCACTTCTCACGTCACCAGAATAGTTCTCAGAGGCTCAGAAACATAAATGGCTTTTCTGATTTCTCCTTTATATGATTTGTGTGCACTTGAGAAGCTCCTGGCATGTGTTTCAAGGAAATCTCTTGACAGAAAAGAATTATTATGTCTAGAGAAATCTAATAATAGAACAAATACATATCAAGAAAATAAAATGTGTGTCTCTTGATGTAAAAATTGAAAACAGACAGTATGTTTCCCACCTTAGTATAAATTCCACACTTGCTTGGAAATGATGAATAAGATGTTGTCTGAGACCCAGGGGATATTTTTGGTATCAAAACTGAAGATACTTGTCACATACCTTTTTCTTGATTAAAATTCATGCCTAAATAGCATGTGATTAATCTTGTTTGATCACAGTACCACCATAACTTATAATTTAATATACTGTTATCTCAGTGTTATTATCATAGTCAATACATTATATTCATCCTTTATTTTCCTTGTGTTTAAATTTAGGCTTATAACATCATAGATGCCAGTAACAGGTGCATATGTATTTGCAAGATAAATAAAGTGTACCACCTACTGCAAAACCTACTCTGAGTCATATTTCCATGTTTCTGTTTCATAATGACAAGTGAGTTTGAAAGCATTTAAATATATAGACTGTAGAGTGAGTTTGTTAAGATGCAATAATTGAAGAAACTATAATGAAATGACAAATTATACTTAAATGGAAGAGTGATCACAAATGGATACTGAAATTACGAGATGAATCTGGAAATAATGCACTTGCTTCCCAATGTATTTCTAAGACTATTCTGGGTCCTAATGAGATGGATGAGAGGGGTCCCTGTGGTCAGGACTCTGAATTGAGCAGTGTTTTTAAAATGAATAAATAGCATTTGATGAGATGTTTAAGAGGCACTTTTAATGTGAACCCACTTTAGAAGGGCTCTTTCTCTTTACTTCGGCATATTGTAATTAAAAAAACATTTGTTTAAGGTAAAAATAGGATAAATCTCTAAGGGAAAAAATCAGTGATTCAAAATGTTTTAGGATGAATAGGGCATTATTATTAGGGAAGACAAAAAATATAATGTTGGATGTTTTTAACCAAGTTGATTAGCTCATTTCAAACATTATATAAGATAAATTATGTTTTATCAAATGCTACATTGTAATTTCAGGTGAAGGTAGAAAACTTTTCTGTGGATCTCAAATCCGTACTTTCTGATTTAAGTTAGTGCATCATTCATTATAAAGCCTTCGGTTTTATTGTATTTCTGAAATCATGTTTATCAGAAATAACTTGACCACCAAATGAATTCTTGAAATAGCTTTATTGAATGGGAATACAGTTAAGAGAATTATAACTCATATTTAATGATCATTTATGTTAAGATGATGATGAGGTGGGATATTCTAAGCTGAAGTTATCTTTCTGAAATGGAGGGGACCATGTTTCTTCATTGCTGTTCATTCAGTTATTCCTTGCCATCCTGAGTGAGTGTGTGTGTGTGTGTGTGTGTGTGTGTGTGTGTGTGTAGGGGGTTGTTTCAAATATAAATCCTTGAAGGCGTTTCATGACATTATCGCGTACAAGCCCATTTGGTGTCTAGCTCATCTATGACTGATACCTTTTTACTTACAAAATTATAGAGAGGAAACCAAGACTCTTTGAGCGGGAACTCAAGAAAAGATATAGCATGCAGGGCATTTTGTAAGGTGTGGTACATGTGTGTGGATGCGATGTGCTCCATGTTATGGCTTCATCTGGGCATTACTAATTAGAGAGTTTAGACATTCTGAGAGGCAGGGCTGAACTGGAATGCATGGGACTCTGGAGATGGACCCTTACTGATATTCTGTCCATGGTTCTTTTTGTTGTTGTTGTTTGTTTTCTTAATCCTTCTTCCTGGAAGTCATGAGGTATAAAACACATGTGCCAAATGTCCCTGCCACTATGTTGTCCTGCTCAGAAGTTGGGGACAAGCAGCAGTGGACTGAATCCTGTGAACAGGTCAGCCAAAATAAAGCATCCTCCTACAAGTTGTTCACACACACACACACACACACACACACACACACACACACACACACACAAGAATAGATTCCTAGCCCATATGAAATCTCTCAAATTGTTTAACTTTCTTGAGCCTCCATTTCTTTTGTGTGAAAATATTGGGAGAAACTAGTCACTGTCTTCTAAGTTTGGGTTCATGAGAAACATAAATTAGCATTTGTTGTCTTTTGAACAACAAATATTGGATAGTAAGTGTTGTAAAAATAATGACTCTGATTTATTTAAGAGTCTCTGATAGGGGAGCTGGGCATGGTGACACAAGCCTTTAATCCCAGCACTCAGGAGGCAGAGGCAGACAGATTGCTGTGAGTTCGAGGTCAGCCGGGTCTACAAAGCAAGTCCAGGACAGCCAAGGCTACACAGAGAAACCCTGTCTTGAAAAACAAAAACAAAAACAAACAAGCCCCCCCCCCAAAGTCTCTGATAGCATCTTTTCCAAGTATTTTCCCACAATAGGTATCATTTCACTTTCAACATAAATACTTACCTAAAGAAAGTCCATTGAAAAGTGCCACGACATTGGGTTATTTGGTTTGGTGGTATTTAATTTCTTGAGTTCTTTATAAATTTTGGATATTAACCCTTTGTCAGATGTAGCGTTGGTAAAGATTTTTCCCAGTCTGTAGGCTGTTATTTCGTTCTGTTGATAGGGTTCTTTGCTTTACAGAAGCTTTTCAGTTTCATGAGGTTTATTAATTGTTGATCTTAGAGCCTGAGCTGTAGACGTTCTGTTCAGGAAGTTGTCTCCTGTGCTAGTGAGTTCAAGGCGCTTCCCCACTTTTTCTTCTAACAGATTTAGTGTGTCTGATTTTATGTTGAGGTCTTTAATCCACTTGGATTTCAGTTTTGTGCACAATGATAAATAAGGGTCTATTTGAATTTTTTTACACATAGACATCCAGTACCATTTGTTGAAGATGCTATCATTTTTCTCTTTTACGTTTTTGGCTTCTTTGTAAAAAACTAAGTGTCCACACATAGATGTGTGGATTTATTTCTGTGTCTTTGATTCAATTTCATTGATCTATCTGTGTGCTTCTATGATTAATAAATGAGATACAGAGCTAAGCAGAGAATTCTCAACAGAGGATTATCGAGTAGAAGAGAAACACTTAAAGAAATATTCAACATCCTTAGCCATCAGAGAAATACAAATCAAAACAACTCACTCTTACACCAGTCAGAATGCTCAAAATCAAAAACTCAAGTGACAGCACATGTAGCAGGGATGTGGAGAAAGGGGAACGCTTCTCTATTCTTGGTGGCAGCGCAAACTTGTACAACCACTTTGTAAATCAATCTGGCTCTTTCTTAGAAAATGGGGAATAGTGCTACCTCAAAACCCAGCTATACCGCCGCTGAGCATATACCTGAAAGATGCTCCACCATTCAACAAGGACATTTGTTCATCTATGTTTGTACCAACTTGACCCATAATAGCCAGAATCTGGAAACAACCTAGGTGTCCCTCAACTGAAGATGGATAAAAAGATTGTGGTACATCTACACAATGGAATATTATTCAGCTATTAAAAACAAGGATATCATAAAATATGCAGGCAAATTGGTGGAACTAGAAAAGATCATCCTGAGTGAGGTGGCCCAGATCCAGAAAGACATACATGGTATATACCCACTTATATGTGGATAGCAGCCACATAATATAGGATAACCACACTACAATACACAGACCTAAAGAAGATAGATAACGAAGAGCACCCTAAGGAGTGCTTAATTTTCATTCAGAAGAACCAATAGAAATAGACACCAGAAGAGATTGAAGAGAAGGAACAGGACCAAAGCCTACAATAGATATCTTCTGAAAGATTTCACTCGACAGGGAATGGAGCAGATGCTGAGACTCACAGCCACACTTTGGGATGGAGTGCAGAGAGTCTTAAGAGCTCCACAAGGAGACCAATGGAGCCAACAAATCTCGGCCCGATGTGGTGGGTAGGGGTGCTGCAGAGACTGATGCACCAGCTAAGGACCTTGCATGGTGTGGACCTAGACCCTGTGCTCAGACAGACTCCTTGTGAGTCTCATAATATGGGGTGAAGAGGTTAGCTCTGTCATGGTCTCTGGCCACCACAGGTTGATCACGTCCCCCTGATGGAGCAGCCTTGCCAGGCCCCAGAGGAAGAAGATGCAGGCAGTCCATAAGGGACTTGAAAGGCTAGGATCAGATGATAAGGGAGGAGGGCTCCCCCTTTTTGAGGACTGCAGGAGTGGGGGAGGGGAAGAAAGAAGGGAGTTTTGGATCAGGAGGAGACAAGGGAGGGGCTACAATCAGGATGTAAACTGAATAAAGCAAAAGTAAAAAAATAATAACTGAAAGAAAAATGAAATGAGCTATACAACAGAAAAAAAAAGAAAAGTGCCAGTTCAATCTCATAGTTCACTGTAAATGACTTAAAAATTATCATTGCTCTTTCTAGTGACATTTTCACCTTTATGCTGAAAGGCACAATTAAACTACAATATAAGGCCATATAGTAAGTACAATATCTGCCTATAGCTACCACTATGCACCACATATATAATGCACAATTTTCCTCTTCATACATATGTAAATTTTTCTTAGACATTCTAATTGAATTATATGAAAGTTGTCAATGTTTACCTTAATGAGCGTACAGAGTGAAGCTTTTGTGTATTAACTTATTATATATATGATATATATTTGATAGGGTAAGAGCACTTTCAACTCAAATGACTATAGTGCAATTTAAAGAGGCTCTTTTCTAAAATACTTTTGTATATCAATAGCCAAGTCTTGAGCACTTGGTCCCTAGCCATGGAATGACTTAGTGCCACGGAGCTGAGAAAACACACTCTTTGTACATTAAACAGAAGTCCAGGACAAAGAGAAGTGATCTGGAAGCTCCCAAGGCCTGTGTCGTCAGCCAGACCTTGAGATGATGCTGTGCCTCATTTCAAACCCGCTAGTGTCCTCTGTCCGCCAAGGCTGAGACACCAGAGGCAACATGAAACAATAGGTACTGTGTTATGGAAGGCCTGGTAAATTGAATTCACACTTTCTTTTTCAAAAGAAAGCCTTTGGATATTTAGACTAAAACTTAGATAAAGTTAAAATAGGAATAGCTTGTTTGGAAGCTCTAATTTCCTATCTAGAAACAGAAAAGACATGGAGTAACAGAACAGAGGCAAAAAAAAAATGTGTGTGCAGATTCATGTACTCATGGATCTCTGAATCCAAGGGACATAATTTATTCTTTAACCGGAAAGGAGACGGACTGATAATCACCCTATCTATGTTCATGTGCTATTGCTCTAGCTAGTGTGGTCATTGTACTCAATCACACCACTGGAGTTGTAATGTAACATCTTCATATTATTAGTGTTGCAGTGCCTACCTAGTATCACGGCTTGCTACGTAAAGTGAAAAATCCTGTTCACCAGGTGTGGTACCACCACGGTAAAGGTTAGTTTAAAATCCTGTTCACCAGGTGTGGTGCCTCCACGGGAAAGGTTAGTTTAAAATCCTGCTCACCAGGTGTGGTGCCTCCACGGGAAAGATTAGTTTAAAATCCTGCTGACCAGGTGTGGTGCCTCCACGGGAAAGGTTAGTTTAAAATCCTGTTCACCAGGTGTGGTGCCTCCACGGGAAAGGTTAGTTTAAAATCCTGTTCACCAGGTGTGGTGCCTCCACGGGAAAGGTTAGTTTAAAATCCTGCTCACCAGGTGTGGTGCCTCCACGGGAAAGGTTAGTTTAAAATCCTGCTCACCAGGTGTGGTGCCTCCACGGGAAAGGTTAGTTTAAAATCCTGTTCACCAGGTGTGGTGCCTCCACGGGAAAGGTTAGTTTAAAATCCTGTTCACCAGGTGTGGTGTAAAATCCTGCTCACCAGGTGTGGTGCCTCCACGGGAAAGGTTAGTTTAAAATCCTGCTCACCAGGTGTGGTGCCTCCACGGGAAAGGTTAGTTTAAAATCCTGCTCACCAGGTGTGGTGCCTCCACGGGAAAGGTTAGTTTAAAATCCTGCTCACCAGGTGTGGTGCCTCCACGGGAAAGGTTAGTTTACAATGGTTTGTGATGTGATTGGCCCTCATCTACAAATACTACTTCAAATACAAAACTCAAATTAGAAATCTCTGTATTTATTTGAAAAGCTTTCTTGGTGTCAGGGTTTTAGATATATATTTTTTGATTTTTCTTTTTCCAGATGACTGGCATTTCAGGATTTCCTTTATCACTTTCACCTAAGTTTTATATGCTCTGTAGAGACGATGAAGTAATCTCTAATATACCCATGTTTAGCAACAATATCTATGACTTATTTTTAATTTTTAATTTGTTCACTTTACATCCCAATTGTAGCCTCCTCCCCTGTCACCTCCTGATCCCACCCTCTCTCTCCCTCCCCTAGTCCTCAGAAAGAGGAGCCCTCCTCCCCTCACATCTGACCTCAGGCTACCAAGTCTCATCTGTACTACCTGTATGCCCTTCCTCTGTGGCCCGGCAAGACCGCTCCACCAAGGGAAAGTAAGCCAAGTGTGTTAGTGTTGCCCATGACAACAGGAATCTGTTCTGAGAATTATAGTATTAGACAATTTAATCATCATATGAATACTGTAGGATATACTCACATAAACTAGGATGACATTCGTAACTCTAGAGAATATAGTCTCATGGAAGAGCAATCTACATGTGGTCTATCATTGACTTAAACACTAGGGACTCATGGCTGCATTTATGTTACTCATATTTTATGCAATCTGTGGGATGAATATAATGCCATTGGGGGATGAGGTCCCCTTCTGTCACAGACCTAGTGGAGGGGAGGGAGGGAGGAACTGGAGGAGACAAGCAAGGGGATAACAATTGAGATGTAATCGGAATAATTTTTTTTATTGTGAGCCTAGCCTTTGAACAGCTGAGCCATCTCTCCAGCCCTGAATAAATTTTTTAAAGGAAAAAAGGAAGAAAGAAAGAAAGAAAGAAAGAAAGAAAGAAAGAAAGAAAGAAAGAAAATAGCTCCATTGACGTTTTGCTCAGTATAATATCTATCTATTTTTATTGGCCAGAATACATCACATGATCAAGATAAAAAAAGGTCATTGGTCAAGGAATTCAGGAAAATGTGCTGGAGTCTGCTGCCAAACTGGCATAGGTTACTTGCAAAAGGAAGAGGAGTGTAAAAGTGAATGATGTGACAATGATCCTATATAGTCACAAACTTTCTCAAGTTTTGTCTCCGTTTAGTTTTTGATAATGATAACGAAGGAAAAATGTGAGACAAATTGGTGTTATTTGTAAAATAAAATTGTATTTAAAGTTGCATCAAGGCTAGTGTATTCAAGATAATAATTCTATAACATCCTGAATGAAGTCAAGAATCATCAGAGTATTTTAAGTTCACCCATTTGACCCATAATTGTTTTTCTATTAAATGAAAATCAATTTAAAATAATAGCTAGATTTTTTCATACAATTATATTCTATTAAAAATTCCTATCCCCCTACTTCCCTTCCACATTTGCCAAATCTGCATCCTTTCTCTCTTGCATTAAAAAGCAAATATGTATCTAAAAAACCAATAAAATAAAGTATTTTTTTATTTTTTATAACAAAAATAAAGTTAAAACACAAACAAACTAGAAAGGGCCAAAACAACCAAAATAAAAGAAACACATAGATGCAAGGACACACTTGTTCACACTTACAGAAATCCCATTGATTTCTGTAATGCCATGGTTATATGCAAATGATATGTAAGGTGAAAAAACTGACAAAGCATTATGAGACAAAGAAAAGAAGCTCCAAAAATCCCACTGATTTCAATTATCCTGACCATCTACTGCTGGGCATGGTATTTGTCCTTGAGAATGGTTTGTATACCCTATGACATTGTTGTGGAGAAAATTAATATTCCCTCTGTGAGCGCTTACCAATTGGAGATTGCTTGCAGGTTAGGGATGGGAGGCTTATGTCTACTTCTCCTTTTAAAGCTGGGGAAGGATTTTATGCAAATGTCATGTCTCTGCCATAATTAGCATGTGCATGGAATGTAACCCTTTTCAGTCCACTTGGTTTGCAGTATCTTCACCAATAGCTCTGCATCATTTTAATAAACAATTTATAAAATATATCAACCAGTAGGATTTTATAAATTCATGGTCTTTGTAATGTTATATTATTTTTATATGTAGGTATATATACTTTATATGTGTTATAATATCTATTGTGAGTATGATTCAGTGTGTGTGTGTGCGCGCGTGTGTGCGTGTGTGTCCTCGAGGTTGATCTCTTCTTCATATTTAGAATGGGTTTTTATTTGTTTCTGCACACAGGAAATGTTAATTAAATGTTCACTAATTTCACTGAAATAAAATAGCTGAAACATTGGTCATAATTCTGAAGAGAAGATTCTGAAAGTCTATTGAATAGCTCAAAATATCTCAGAATTTTCAGCTGATAACAATCAACTGCTGTTCTCCAATTTTTAATAAGGACTAAATTTGAAATAATTTAATGAAAGTAAAATAAAAAACATTAAATAATTTACCAAATAGAATTCTCCAGAAACCAATATTATTATTGCTTTACAATTTAAATATCCAACTTAACTGAAGGCAAACTGAAGAGAATTATGCAGGCAGTGAGGAAGAGGTGTGTTGCATGGAATAGATTCTCCTTAGAGCCCCAGAAGAGAGCAGCCCCACAACCACTTACTGTTGGGAACGTGGCCACCAGAACTAAACAGTAAAAAACCATTCTCTCTCCTTGCTTGGAGTGGAAAAAACAGTCAGCTTAAAGTATCTATGTGGCCTCAGAGGTTGCCAGCATCCTGTTGGAAATCTGCCTAGCACCAACTGAATTGCTCTAGAAGTAAAAACAAGTACTAAATATGTTTGCAATAAGCCATCTCAGAAGTCTATATCCCAACGAATAGAAAGAATGACCACTTGAGACAAGAAAAATAACTTTAAAAACTAGAAAATAATTGAGTTTTACATTTTCTTCTTTCTTTCTTTCTTTCTTTCTTTCTTTCTTTCTTTCTTTCTTTCTTTCTTTCTCTTTTGCCTTTTCCAAATTTATTTCAATGGAACTGAGTTTCCTTTGTTCTTTTTAATTTCTTAAAATTTTAATTTATTATAATGTGTTCAGATTATACCCCTCCCAATTGTTGTCCCCTTGCTTGTATCTTCCCATTCCCACCCTCCTTCCAGCTTCCTCCCTATTCCTCTCCCCTAGACCTGTGACAGAAGGAGACCTCCTCCCCCACCATATGACCACATCCTATCAGGTCTCATCTGGATAGCCAGCTTCCCCTTCCTGTGTGTGCTGCCGGGCCTCCCCATCAAGGGGAAGTGGTCACATCAGGGCCACAAGAGTTCATGTCAGAGGCAGTCCCTGTCCTTCCCACAACCATGGAGAATGAGCTGTCCATTGGCCTGATTTGAACAGGGGTCTAGGTTTACTGCATGCCTTGTCCTTGGTTGGTGCAACAGTTTAAGTATCACCTTGAAAGACTGTGCATTTATGTCATTATTGTTGCATTTGCTAAAAGCATTGTAGGAAATATTTGCTAGAAATTCCCTTTGTTATGATTTGGAGAGTCCACTTATTCCTTTACCTTTGAATGCAAGTCCACAAGAGAGCATGTAAAAATGTTCTGAATGACTGGCTGTAAAATGCACTAGTGGCACAATGCATATGGGGGTTAAAAAAAACACCAAACAACACAGTATATAATTAGATTTAATATCTGATTCCATGAGATGAGGTCCATCCATGAAACTGCTCAGGTGGCCAAGAACCTGAGATTACATAGGCCATTGACCTAGGGAAAAACCAAACCAAAACAAATGCTAAAGGAGATTAGCAATAGAAGAATTCCTAACAACATTCTTCTAGACTGATAAATGAGAGTCTTGCTCAGCTATCACCCAATACGGTTCCTCCTGGAGTAGGTAGGGAACAACTTATTGAGACCCACAGATAGACAATGTGCAGAGAGTGAGAGGCCTTGGAACATTCAGTCCTAAATGGGATGTTTCTGTCAAATCCCTCTCCTTAGTGCTCAGGGAATCTTGCAGAACATGCAGAAAGGTGGTAAGAGCCAGAGAGGGTGGAGGACACCAAGAAAATGCCGACTTAAAGACACAACAGGACTGATACACACATGCATGGACAGAGACTGAGGCAGCATCCACGGTGCTCGCATGGGCATGCCCCAGTCGGGGTTCAAGCATTGAGAGGAGAAGCAGACACAAGACCACATCACTAACCCAGAACCTTTCTACAATCGTCAACCACTCTCAAAGGAAACATTAGTTTTCTACAGTGAATCTCAGTGGATACACAAATCACACTTGGGCCCCATGCACAGAAATAGATGTCTAACACAGACAAGAGATCAATGTAGTTTTGTGGAGGTTCATTTTTTCATAATGGTTTTTTTTTTTAAGAAAAAGCTTAAGGGTCATGTATATATTATTATAATTTCTTGTTTTTTATGGGATTTCTGTGTGTGAAACATGTGAACGTATGTGTGTGTCTGGCTCTTTTCTCTTTTTAAATTCTATTCTGATTTATTATTATTATTATTATTATTATTATTATTATTATTATTATTATATTGTTATTATTATTATTATTTAGATATCTACTGTATTTTAAGGAGAGAAACAACCAAAGTGGGTGGATTTGGCAGTTGGTAAAGTAAGGAGGACGTGGGAGAGATTGGGGGAGAACTGTAATCAGAATATTTTATGAAACTTAAAAAAAAAACAAAAAAAATCTTTTGCTTTTGAGATTACAACTACACCATTTCCCCTTCCTTTCTTCCCTCCAAATCCTCCCATATACCCCTCCTTGCTCTGTTTCAAATTCATGGGTCTTTAAAAATTTTGTTATTACATTCATATATGTGTATGTATATACATATGTATTTCTAAGTATAAATCTGCTCAGTTTGTATTTTACTTGAATGTGTGTTTTCAGGACTGATTATCTGGTATTAGATAACCAATTTATGTGTTCTTCCTTAAGGAAGACTATTTCTGTCCTCAGCGTTCCTTAGTTGCCTTCAGATCTTTGTACAGAGTTCAGGGTTCACAGTCTTCCCCACCTCCACTGTGTCATGTCTATTAGTATTCTTTGTTCAGCTCATATTTAAGTGATCACATTGGTTGGTGAAACTTTGTTGGGGTAGCTTCTCCCATTACAAATTCCAGTACCTAAAGCTCAGGGAATATTTCAGGAGAGGAGTGGAAAGATTATAAAAGAAGTGGGATCAGTGAGTTTCCTGTGGGACTTATTCTAGTAATGTTAGAGAAAACAACAGTTTTAAGAATTGAGTTGTAAAAGCATATAAATGTTTTTATTTTGAAAATTTGAGTATATAATTGGCGCAAGGCAGTAACAAGCCCGAGAGGCTTGGAGTGGGAACAATAAAACTGCATAAGGTGCCAATGGGATCAAAGGAGGTTATACAGATCACAGGAAGAACGCCCCCTTCACACTAAAGGCATCTGAAACACCTGCTCAGTTGAAGGTGAGGAGTAGCAGCATATTCATTCCCGAGTGTTTAAAACATCATCTTAGCTGTAGTGAAAAGTAAGGAACGAGTAGAAAACAGTAGTAAAGCTGATATGAGAAGACGGTGGTCAGTGTCTGGGCTGAGCTAGGAAAGAGAGAAGCACGGGCCTCAGACAAGTGCAGAGGATAGAGCTGACAATATTACGGGTTGCAGTAGCGATGCAATCGGGGCTACATGTAATCATCAAGTTAAGGGAACAGAAAGCGGCCAGGTTAATGTTAGCAATAAGTGTGATTGAACCTAAAGCATCAGAATTATTATAACTTAAACATGAAACCACTGTTGAAAATACTAATAAACTATTTTATAATGTTCAAAGTTTATTATGTTATTTGTACTTCCAACATTTTGAAAACATATCCAGACCAAATATGGATTATGGCTGGATGTTTAGGGAAGAGGTGGGTGCAGCTCCAATCTGAATCTTCTTGTTGGCTTGGCAGCACTTATAATCTTCAATCTCAACAACAAATTGCATCACTACAATGACTAAACGCAATGTTCATGAAGGTGAATGATACATGATGATCACTTGACATGAGAAATTGATAATGTATAGTAAGGCGTTGTCTCTACGGTGCTAAAGGAGGAGAAAACTAATTCAAAGTAATGATGAAAAATTTAAAGTTGTTTTAATAGAAATAGAAAATTTCAGACAATTGTTTGCTTACTAGAGACGGTTCATCACTTAAACTTACTGATACGGAGTAAGCACGTAGTGTGATGGGTTCCAAGGTCATGCTTGGCTAAACTACATTTTTTTCAGAGAAATATGGTACACTATGAGAGCCAAATAAGTTGTGATCTAAGTTCATTTTTCATGCTCTGTTAGTTTTCATTGAAAAATATTTTCCTGCATCTGGATGTATCAACTCTAGCAAACCCTCAGAGTAACCAATTACTATCAATGCCTATCAGCCCCCGTGAAATGACTTATTTAAAAAGCCAACACGAAACTTCCTCCTTTTGTTAGAGGTCACAGAGATCACTCCGGCTGCGTTTGATCGTATCTGCCAGGCTGATGAATTAAAAGAGTCAATACATCAAACCAATTTTTAGATGCTTTTCCCTTTTTAACTCTATGGGAAATTTCCCATAGTCACATCAGAGGAGAATTTAGCTCAAGGCAACTGGCTAATCAATCATAACATTCTTTAGGCAGCTTCTGTTACCTAACAGACAATAGAGAACCAGCCTGTGAAGTGGAGGTGCAAAGCTGAACTGTGAGCAGGATACCGGGGAGCTAGCAGCTTTTCCTGACTTGCCACATCACACATGGTGTTTGCAAAAATGTAATTGTAATTACTCTCCCTTCAGTTTAATATATCTTAATGACTTTGTATGCTTTTGGATAAGAATCGATAGCAGGCTACCAAGAAGAGACTTGATACCCTATGAGCATATAAAGAGGAGGAAGTCCCCCTCAGTCACAGTCATAGGGGAGGGGAGTAAGTGGAAAATGGGAGGGAGGGAGGAATGAGAGGATACAAGGGATGGGATAACCATTGAGATGTAATATGAATAAATTAATAAAATAAAATTAAAAAGTTAAAAAAAATAACCATGGAGTTAGCCCATGAGGTTCTGCACAGCAGACACACGTCTCTGTGTTTACTTTACATTTACATTGACCCCCTACATGTGTGTGTTCTTTCTGGCCCCTTCGTCTAGGTATATAATATATCCCTCGATTTTATTTAGCACTTCAGCCAAACTGCTGTTCTGTGCTTTGTCGGGATACAATATTCTCTTCTTACTGGATGCTTTCACAGTTGATCTTATATGTCATTAGCACATCTATCCACAGTCTTTGCCATTTTGCACGCAGCTTTCAGAAAGAATACAAATAGACACTGTGCATACTTTACCAGCTTTCCAATTATAAGAGAATGTTTTTATTTATGTGTGTGTGTGTGTGTGTGTGTGTGTGTGTGTGTGTGTGTGTGTGTGTGTGTAATATTGTCTTTCATAAGGCAAACTCATTCCCGACTGCATTCCTGCCCCTTGTTAACCTTTGACAGTCACTGGTCCATTTTCTATTTCTATAACTTGTCAGGATAATGATGTTTCGGGAATGGAGTCAAGAAATACATAATCTTTAGAAATTAGTTTTCCCACACTCTGCCTATGCACTTTCAAAGTCACACAGGCCTCTCTGTGTCTCAGGACACTGACACTTCTTATTGCAAATATACATGTGTTTGTCCATTCACTCACTGATAAGCATGTCTATTGTTCTCGACCATGATGAATAAAGCTGTTATAAACATACATGTACATGTTTTTACATAAAAAAACCTTCATGTCTCTATGATAAGTGCCAGTAAATCCAGCTGCTAAGACAGAATGGAAATGGTATGTGAAGATTTAATAAAAAGCAAACAACAAAAAACAGCTGTCAAACTTATCCAAAGTGCCTGTGCTACCAACAATGCACATGACCTAGTTTCACTGCACCCTCATCAGCTTTTGGTCATGCTACTAAATTTTATTTCAGAATTTTGATAGATGTGTGATAATACTTCATTACCACTTTAATTTTCATTTTTAACATATAATAGTGGTGGATGACATTTGATCTGATTGGAATAGAAATATATCCCTCATAAGGCATATTATGAACACTGTTTCATGGCTGGTGGTAGAATTTTGCAAGGTATGAGAGCTGGTCTTGCCTAGGAGAAGTCAGCCAAAGGGGAATGTGTCTTTGAAGGTCAGAGCCAGGTCTCAGTTCCCTGATCCCAACAACCTCACCCTGGAAATAAAAAGACATGCATAAAGGTTTGTTTAAATCATTTTCCTGTTGAAATTGAAAGATTAGGTCATGTTTTCTCTCAGTTTCTCTTATGCTTCTGTCTGCATCACAACATGCTGGATTTCAACACATTAGAACAGAGGACCGGGGTTATCAGTCTTATGATGAGACAGGAAGCAAGAATGTTCAGGTATCAAGATCATGTTTTTGTTTTTGTGTTTTAAATCTAACAACTTTACACCAGTGATAATAAGGGTCTTCAAGAACTGCAGACTCTGAGGGCAGTGCTCCTGATGACTTCTTCCCCTGAAGGGTCCAACTCCTCAGCAACATTGTAGTGGAGACCATGCTTCTGTGCATATATACTTTGGACAAAAATATTCCCTTTGTAGCCAACCATAGCAATTGTTTTGAGGTGGATATACATTGTGTTAACAGTGACAGTCATTTATATAAACCCCTAAAGAGTAGTTGGTTGTATTATTGTCCTTAAGCAGACAAGGAACATTGTCTGGGAGATAACCTGTCTGCAAACCAATGTGAATGTCACAAAGCCCATTTGCTTTTATCATCTTCTGCCACAGAGACAATCATGCTATATTTTTCTTCCATATTCCTCTTCTCTTATAGCACCATATTGGGCTGGAGCACTCAATTATTTGTGCCTATTGAAATATTTCTCATTTTCTATAACCTATTATGCATGCCACCTCCAAAAAGCTCTTTTGGGTCTTACAATAAATGGGATTTCTATTTCTGTGATTTTCTTCAGGTCACAAATATTATGTTCATTGTGTATTTCTGTAGCTCATCCAAAACAGTATGGTCTTAAGGATGAGTCTTACCCATGCTCACCTTACATCTATTCCTAGCACTTTTCACATGGTGCTTGCTCACAACAGGGCACATTGATTTTATCTCCCCAACCCTATCAATATTTACTCTGCAACTTTGTTTCCTTAGATTAATCAGAATTTGAATTTGCTTTTAAATTTCATATGGAATTTGGTGGCTACAAAATTGACAAAGCAGAGACAATCAGACATGAAAAGATGCAGAAGTCAGTCATTTACTCAGGCCTTGCAGTGCACAATGACAACAGAATGATTGATTAAAAATGGGTCAATAGTGAGTAGATGTGGAAGTTTAGACAGAACCTTAGAGGATGCTTGAAATATGTTGTAAAACAGGCAGAAGTCAAACTACTGTTATATATTTCATACACCACAGACATAGCACACATAATGCTTGAGGTCAAGTACAAATTCAGGTTAAATTTTGTGAAATGAATATGTGAAGCACTGGATATTCAGGAAAGGTGAGGATCAGTAGTTTGGAAACACAGGCAAAGACAGTAGGAGGATGGTAGAGGGAGCTGAGACTGAGACTGAGGTTCTAGCCTTACTATAAGGAGGATATGCTGGGGGTAAGACATGGAGGAGACAGTGAGAATTGATAGAGAAATAACCCTTTTGCACAGTGATGCTCTTATGTTGGCCCAAGTGTATATAATTGCCTCTATCTGTAATCAGTTCATCTACAAAAGCAGCAGGGCCCCCCAAAACTCCACGTTTATACCTTCTATATCTCAGGAGGCTTATCTAACCATAGATAAGGGAGTTTACCTTTTGAATCAAGTTTCCAAGTGCCTTAAATCAATGCAGTCATTTCACTAGTTGTCTCTCTTGCAAAGAAAATATTCTGGTCATCCACAGTAATTCATACTTAAATGATACATTGTTGGCCCAAAAAGTTTGTAGAAGAAGTTATGCAAATAAACAGAAAATTATTTTGAGAACAGGAATGGGTAGTAGTTCAGTTTCCAATGATATGTTTTATATTTATGTGTGTGTGTTAACTATGTGATATACATTAACATAAAACTATGTGATATATTATATATAACTACGTATATGTGTGTGTTCATAAATAACCATGAATTGGGAAATATGCTGGCATGTCTGTCTAATAATGAGGTCCTCAGGCTTACATCAGTGAGAGAAGGGAGAAAATTAGACTTAAAGATAATCACAGCTAAAGCAGGAAGGTTTTTGTAGTATTCTAAGTGTGGTGTTCAAGGCTACTGAAAGGTTTGGAGTAGAGGGATTGCCACAACCAACAAGTTTCATGTTTTAAGCATTCGATGACTGTTTTATTGAGAATAAAATTGATGAGAGCAGAAACAGGGGAGACCCGTGCTCTGAAGCCACTGAGGTAATAGATAATAGTTTATATGTGATTGGAAGCATGAGGGAGGAGAAAGGGAAGTGGATTGGGGCAGTGATTTTATATAGAGATGATGATATATATATAAGGTGGATTCATAGATAAATGGATACATTATTCATGACTAACGTCTAGAATTTTGCAACTTACAATTAAGTCACATACACTGGGAGAGGATAGGTTTTAGAGGGGGTAATAACGATTGTTAGTTTGAGTATTGAATACCTGTGCTAGTTAACTGTTTTGCTGTTGTTGTCTTTTTACTGTTGTCAACTGACTCACAGTAAGACCATCTGGGAAGAAGGAGTCCCAGTTGGAAAAACTGCTCCATCAGGTTGCCCTGCAGGTATGTCTACAGTGCATTTTCTTGACTAATGGTTGGTGTGGGAGGTCCAAGCCCATGAGAAGAGTGTCACTGCTGGGCAGCTGGCTCTGAGGTGTATAAGAACGCACACTGGGCAAGTCATGAGGACCAGTAAAGAACAGTCCTCTGGCCTCTGCTTGAATTCCTCCCTCCAGGTTCCAGCTCCGACTCCCCTTCACAGTGGGATTCCAAGTGTGATCTGAAACAAACCCCTTCCTTCTCAGTTTACTTCAGCTCCTGGTCTTGATCACAGCAATAGAAAGCAGACTAAGAACTCATGAACACTCAGGGGACATAGAAAAAGAGATGCTGGACATATGAACTCAGAATCACTGAATGTTAGGTGAATGCAAATTAAAGTTATAATGAGGTTTCATCACACACTCATTAAAATGACTGTTATCAAAAAGATAGCAAAATAGCTAACAGGGAACATTTATGAATTGCTGAATGAAAGATAAATTGTACAGCTATGCAAAAAAAGTGGCATGATGGTCCCTCAAATTTTTAATAGAATTTCCATATGGTACAATTTTTGCACATATTTTAAAAGTGAGATGAATGTGCCAGAGGGATGACTGCATACTCATGTTGATGGCACCATTACCCGTAACAGTGAGAACAGGTAACCAACCTGCCTGCCCATTACTTTATGACTGAATCAAGAAAGATCATTAGTAACTACAGTGATGCAATTCTTGTTATTGCTATGATATGCATAAATCTGGAGGACAAGTGCTAAGTAAAAGCCGGGAACAGAATGACAAGTGCCACACAGTCTCATTTGTATGTGAAAGCTAAGTAAGACAAGCTCACAGGAGTACAGGGTGCTATTTCCTGGAGGATGGTGAGGAGTGGAAAAATAGGTACTGAGACCCATTGCATCTCAGGTTAAATGGGTAGTGATAGCACTCTGCGATGCTAGTACTCTACTCTCAGTACTAAGAGAGTAATTTCTAAATGTCTCACTGTAAAGAAAAATGATAGGTGAGTTGATAGCATGTTAATGTATTGATTTGATTGTTTTCAGATTCTATACATATAGCAGACCATCACAATGTATTCTACAAACATATACAATTATGGCCTGTCAATAAAAAATAATACATGTTCCATCTTTAACCCCAGCACATCTTGCAGGTAGGACAAGATGTTGGTCGAAGGTTTTGTGGCTGGGTTGGTGCTTCATGTCCTCCGCTGGAAACCCTCCCTGGTTATAGAAGAGTCCAGTTCAGGCTCCACATCCCCCTTTAAGGAGTGGCCAACCAATGACTGGTCCATCTTGAGACCCACACTACTAGAGGGAGCCCACTTGTGACATTTCCTGAATGGCCAGGAATGGCTGGATCACCAAAAGAAATAGGATAGAACAAAATACAACTGACAAAAAAGTCAGTGAAATGATTCTGCTATACTTGTATATGGAAACCTAGCATAGTTATCAGTGTCAATGTCATCATCATCATCATCATCATCATCATCATCATCATCATCATCATCATCATTGAGGTTATAGGAAGCAACTGATGGGACCAGATGCAGAGACTCACAGGCAAACATTAGCTGGAGCTCAGGGAATTCTGACGAAGACTCAGAGGAAGGATTTTGGGAGCCAGAGGGGTCAAGAATACTATAAGAACACACCCCATACAACCAACTAACCAGGGATCATAAGGGCCCACAAAGACTGAAGCGACAATCATGGATCCAGCATGGGTCTGACCTAGGTTCTCTGCATACATGTTATGGTCGTATAGCTTGGTGTTCTTGTGAGATTCCTAGCGGTAGGATCAGGGACTGTCTCTGACTCTTCTGCCTGCTTTCAGGACCCTTTTCCTCCTACTGGATTGCCTCATCCACTCTTGATGTAATGTATGTGCCTGGTCCTATTGTAACTTGTTATGCCATGTTTGATTGACATCCCTGGGAGGCCACTTCTTTCCTGAGGGAAAACAGAGGAGAAGAGAATCTGGAGGAGATGGGGAGTGTATGTGCTGGGGGGGGGGGCTGGGAGGGGACTGGGAAGAAAGAGGGGAGGGGAAACTGTGGTCCATATATAATATATGAAGGAAGAGAAAAGAAAATTTAAATTAATAGGTACAGTCAGTTTTCCTAGGAAGAAAATTCCCATGTGTCTGGAGGTCGTGGAAACATTTGAAGCAGTTACAAAGTGTTTGAGAAGGAAGTAATATGACACCAGATTACACTGAGTCCAGTAAACAGGAAAAGTAAAGAATCCAAAATATTACCTCAAACAATACTTAAACCATTCTGATATTGAAGTGAAATTAGTTTAAGGAAAACCACGCATCAGGCCCTCATGAGGCTTTTTCAGAGAAACTACTTCCACATGTTGTTCGTGGAAACACTGATTACAGGATTCCAGTGTTTTCACAAGCATGCAAAGAACAGTATCTCATTTCTTAGAAATTGGTTCTACATAGTAATCAGCTTTTACCTCCTAATTACAGAAATACTCATCTTGAATCACATCAACTGCAGTGCTGACTGACTACCCACACAATCAAGTGATTCCACACACTTCTGCTGCTAGGGTCCCCACAGGATGCCCCCATGCCCACAGAAAGTTTACTCACTTTCCTGAGACATACAGTTTGCACTAAAGACTGATATCAAGAGCAACAAATTAATTTCATACACAAATACTTTAGTTTTCTTATCTACTTTTAATCCTGGAGAATTAATCTTTAGAAGACTTCTTTGTGGCAACCTTGCTTTGGGCATTAGTGACCCTTGAATAAAGAAATCCTTTTTGAGGCTGGAGCAGTGTCTCTCTGGTTAAGACAACTGCTACTCTTTTTTTAAAAAAAAGTTTTATTAATTTATTCATATTACATCTCAATTGTTATCCAATCCCTTGTATCCTCCCATTTCTCCCTCCCCCCCACTTTCCCCTACTCCCCTCCCCTATAACTGCGACTGAAGGGGACCTCCTCCCCTTGTGTATGCTCATAGAGTATCAATCTACCAAGAAGAGATAACTGCTACTCTTGCAGGGGGCGGGGGTTCAGTTCTCCACATACACATGGCAGCGCACAGCCTCCTGTGACTCTGGATCCAGGGCATCCCACAGCCCCCTCTGCCCTGCTCAGTTATCAGGCATGTGTGGGGTACACATATATGGATACAGTCACAACATTTATGTACATTTAAGAAAAACTATCAAATCTTGTTTAAAAAATGTATTTCTGTTGTAAAGAATCAGATACTAATAATCACCCTTACTTACCTCAGGTAAGGATTCATTTTATTTGACCATAATATTCCATGAAGATATTATATTAATTAAATTAGCTGGCATATCAATAGTTCTTGACATCCGTTTTCACAACTGAGTCATAACAATCTGCTAGTATTTGATATTGTGCATATTTAAGAATCAAATGCCTTTGTCATCTACTCTAAGAATATTACAGTTTATTCCTTCCCCTAAAATTTTGCCATTCTTCATTGAAGAAGACCCAGTTCTCCCTTTATTTTTTCTTTAGATTTAGAATGAACTAACAAATCTATTTCTCTGGGAATTGCAATACATATTTATTAATAATATAAGAAGACAATCTACAAAGAATTAAAAGTGCCCTTGTTTTTTAATGCATTGCACTAGCTCATAATCCACATTAGGCTACCTGGGAAAGAGAAGAGGGGATATTATTAAGCTGCTAAAATATAGTTATTGCAAAGACAAAGTGAGGCAAACCAGAATATAGTGTCACTGTGTTTGTAGCTTGCTTCTTTCAAAGAAAAATACATACCAAAGGGACTGGAATCACCATGGGTGAAGAATGATACGGAACAGGCTGTGCGTTGCTTTTGCAGTCTCTGTATGCCACTGGGCTCACTTTGGTCTGTCAATGGCACTTCAGGAATGGGAGCCAATACCTGCCCGTCACTGACTATAGATGTCAACCACTGGTCCTCACCAATCATTCGAAATGCACTGTAACTTTTTTTTTTCTGACGCTTTCTGGCTTTGTTGTGTATTTCCCCCACTCCTATCCTTGCTTCACTTTCTGAATGTACTGTACGTCGTACCAACATTTGACAGTCAGAATTTAATTTCCTTTCAACAGCGATTTGAGCTATTCTTCAGGCTAACCTGTGCCCAGTTATAAGAGACAAAAACACATGCTGAAACTGGTTATTCACATTTGCTACTATCTTTTCTTTAATCACAGAAAAATAGAGTACATAGGAGGCATGACTTAATTTATTCCCAGTAACTTTAATTGCCACAATTCTGGACCAAAAACTTGCCTCCTTTTATAGCATGACCAATGAGAGTACAATGTTATAAGTTAATGTGCTTTTTATTACTTTCAAGTTTTATTAATTAATCATAAAACAGAAGTAAATTGGCCATTTACATCCAGTTATCAATTCCTCCCATGTAATTGATAATGCTGCAAATTTACAAGTGTAACTTATTAAGTTTCCTTCATTGTTATTTAAATAGTCCTATAAACAAATCTGTAATGTATAATCTGAAAGAGGTGGTAGTCGGAGATGGGTGGCATCCAAGTTTATTTTAAATCCTAGCTTCCAGTTTGGGAGTTTTCATATCAAGAATTCATTTATAACTACCCTTAGCTCTTTGTGTTTCATGCCAATGGGAGTGGAACATAATGTGGTGTGCGTCATTGTTTTAATACATCAGAGAACCACACTGCAATGAAGATGACAGATGGGAAGAGGCACTATTTACTTGGGGTAATTCAGAGAGGGTGCCAAGAGGCCATCAATTTTGTGTTCCAGAAATTTGGGCACCAGCTTGAAAATAATAAATTAACTATGCTCAAGCAATGAAAAATACTTTGCATTATACAATGAAAAAAAAAAACCACCAATAACGTGTATTTATTTATCAAAAACCTGGCCTAATGAGAGTTTAGTGTTTTTTATTATCTAATAGTTTATAAAGGAGGGTGCCACTATTCTGAAATTGGAACAATTTACAATTTAGGAACATTTGGGAATTTTAATAATTCTGAATTTGTACTATTTCAATCCTTATTATAATAGAACATTTTGGAAATCAGAAAACAGAAAAATAACATCCGTGTGTGTGTGTGTGTGTGTGTGTGTGTGTGTGTGTGTGTGTGTGTGTAATTTCTATCTGTAGACTGAATTAATTGCTTACTACTTTAGTGTGCTTGGGATGGATTAAAAATGTAGAGAACCCAGCGGGAAAGGACACCTTAAGGACACCTTCACTATGCGATGAGTGCTATCCGAGCCGTCCTCACCCTCTCACCCACCTCCCTAGCTCAAGCCTCTTACAGGAGTTAACAGCCTCAAGCGCTCTTCAGTTGTTCTCTAGTTCTATTGTTTTTCTTTTCTTTACAAAAATCAGCCAAAAGTCCTCAGAAAATGTTCATCTTATCATGCCATTTCCCCATTTAAAACATCCCAAGGGTAGCTGAGCTAAAACCTTTACCTTAACGTGCCAGAGACTGGACAATCTGGTCTTGCCCAGATCTTCGATATCTTCTACGTGTCTGGTTAACTTTGCTTTCTCCATGGTGGTCTTCTTCCTGCCCAGTGTTCTCCACAGAGCACTCGGCTTCGCTTTCTGTCTTTATGTGAGGAGGCCTGAGAGTTTACTTGCCTCAGCTCACTTACAGGGCTGCACAAGGTTACTTTCCTAAAAGGCACCTCTGGCTTTTGGATTTCATTTCTGCTGTTAAATTACTCACTGCTACATAAAGGATTATCCTAACTACATAGTAACTTTATACAAAAACTTTCAAAAGTGAGCATTTATTATGAGTCAGGAATCCAAATTCAACTGATTGGATTTCTCTGGGTCAGCATGTTTTAGTCTCTCGTTGCTTGCTAGCCACAGACATCAATTCCCTGTCACATGCGCTCCTCTGTTGGTGAACCCTACTATGGCAACAACTTCTGCTAATGCTGGTTAGTGAGGAAAGAGGACAGAATGTGAAATCTAGGTAAATCAATCTTCTTTTGTTTTGTTTTGTTTTGTTTGTTTGTTGAGACAGGGTTTCTTTGTATAGTCTTGGCTGTCCTGGACTTGCTTTGTAGACCAGGCAGACTTTGAACTCCCAGAGATCGCCTGCCTCAGCCTCACTCAGTGCTGGAATTACAGGCGTGCACCACTATGCTTGGCTGATAAATGAATCTTGAAACTAGCATTTCTTCACTTCTGCTGTATTCTGTTTAGGAATACTTTTCTGGATGTAGTCTACATTTTTGTGTAGAAAACAGAGGTGACATTGCGTATTGTGATGGGTGGTCTTGTCACCTGCAACACATACTTCTGGATGTATCTGTGAGAGTATTCTCAGAAAACATTAACTGAAGAGGAAGTTTGACCCTGAACCGTGTGGGTCTTGTTGTTGTTGATTTGTTTATTTGCTTTTTGTTGTTGTTCTTTTTGGGTTTTGGAGACAGGGTTTCTGCATGTGGCCTTGGAGAACTTAATGCTCAAAATGTTAGACTCTTTCATACATACTCCAGCACACCAGAAAGGCCCCCCCCCAAGTGTGAGAACTATGCTTTGCAGAAAGTGATTAACTATCAAGAGGAGAATAATACCATAGACACTGGGATCTGGAGAGCTAGACGAAAACACAAGCCATATTGCATGCAACGGAAACCATGCATGAGATTCCTAATCTGCATAGCATCTTGTGTAATCAAGCTCTCCATGAGCTCAGACAGAGCCCTTCCTTCTTCATCCATGGTGAAGGTGAAGTCTTCCTCTTACTTCCTACAGATCCTCATCTTTCTCTCAGTCCCTAGCTTTGATGTCTCTCTCTTTAGCTCTCCATTCACCTGCGAGTGTACCCCTGACTGTTTCTCCATCCTTCCTGCCCCACCGAAACTTCAACATGAACACTTATTGCCCTCAGGCATCTTTTTATGGAAACCAGTAGCATCAGGACTCTTCCCCTCCCACCACCCTCCATTGTCTCCCCTGTCTTAGGCCTTACTGAATGGAAAACAGAAAGGGATTTATGGAGCAGCCTAAGAGATGGTTGGAATTTAAGGCTTGGACATTTGTTGGGCTATTTCCATCAGTGTCTAGCTCTCTACTCAAATTACACATCTGTCTACCCCCTCTTCTGTTTCTACATTCCATCACCTCCAACTTTAGTTCACTTTTGTCTCCCCACCCTGACCTCAATGACATTAATTCTGATAGCCTTATAGTATTGCCCCAAGAAGATATCAAGTAACCTTCACCAGAATTAATCTTCTTTCTGGGGAAATGCTAGTTCTAGTTATTCATAAAATAACCTTTTACTATTTCATGGCATATACTGTTTTGAGAATACTTTAATGAGAACCAAACAACTAGCCTGAGAAAGATGATAAGAACGAGCTTTAAACATCATGCAGGCTTACACATTAAAGACAGGAATACAAAAATGGTTGTGGAAGGCAGAAGTTGAACTTTGGTACATTCCAAATGAAAATAGAACAAGCATAGTTTACTTTTTATTGCTTATTATTATTATCAAAAATAATAAGCAAACAAAAATATTAATATAAACATGTTTTTCTCTATAGTTGGTTAAAAGATATTCTTCAAAATCACACAGAGAAAGAAAATATCATTTCATAAAATTCAACTTGTATATCAGATAATTTTATATGCATGTGTTAGGAAAATCGAGAAATATCTTAAACAGTTAAATTTTATATTTACTACATGCTTTACTGCAGACATGCATATATGTGTAAAACCACATGTACACATATGATGTTATACAATACACATATCACATATACACAAATGTGTATATCATGACCAACTTTCTTTTGATTTTAAAAATTTTATATCTACTATTTGTCAAAAAATGACACTTAAAATATATTGCTTTCTAGAATGTCTAAAATTTTCTTTTTGTCCAATTGCTCTTGATCATTTTCTAATTCAAAATTAATATTCTTTAGGTCTTTAAATAATTTAGGAAATAATTCTTGGATTTTAGAAGCTATAGGATCACTTCATTTGTTAATTAAAAATTGAGCTGGGTATTGTGGTGCATGCCTTAATCCCAGCACTCGGAAGGGAGAGGTAGGTGGATCACTGTGAGTTCAAGGCCAGCCTGATCTATAAAGTGAGTCCAGGACAGCCAAGGCTACACAGAGAAACCTAGTCTTGAAAAAACAAAAACAAAAACAAACAAACAAGCAACAACAACAACAACATAAACAAACAAACAAAAAACCTCCACAAAAACTAAAAATTGAGATTTCTTATCTGACTATGAAGCAGATCTCCAAAATGTGTACTCAGAGCCAGTTCTGCCAAAGCTGACCCATAAGACAATCTTTGTGAAAATCTTAGGAGAAAATGGGGTTACTTCTCACCAATAAGACTTGTCTCTGATCTTTCTTAAGTTTATAAATAGTTCACAATTATTTATTCAGAAAATAATGATGTCTGGTGGGGAATTTTTGAGAGGCTTGCTTGAGGATGGGAAGAGAAAGAATCAAGGCACATATATGTACACACGGAGTATAAAGCAGAGTGAAGGCGCCGTGTAGGAGACTTTGTTTATCACTTAAGAATCTGTGTGCCTGTTAGTGTTTGTGTACACAAGTGTGTAACATTTGGATGTATGTGTGTGCATATATGTTTGAAAGTCAGAGAATAACCTCATGTGATTTCCTCAATTAATATTCAACTTTAGGTTCTGAGTTCTTAGCACCTAGATCTGCCACAAAACTAACACAAATTTTTACCATCTAAAGAAGTGTAGAGATTGGACTGGTGTTGACAACATCACAGGTTTTAATACCCATGTACCTATTAAATTCAATAGTAATTATCTACAGAAAGAAAAGTAGCCTTAGGAGCCAGAAACTTTTGGATAACTGACCCGTGTAAGACATATCAAGAGATGAAAAAACAAAAGACAAATAGAGAATAAAAAAAAAAGAAACCAAGAAGTATAGTATTTAAAATGATGTTGCCTTTTCAAGGTTAGGAAAAGAAAAGAAAAGAAAAGAAAAGAAAAGAAAAGAAAAGAAAAGATAGGTTGAGTTCAAATAAGAAACCTCCCACAGATTCCACCATGGGACATGATCACATTCTCAGGAAGACATTCTTATTACAAGCAGAAAGAAATTACTGGACTGTGCCTAAGAAAATTGGATTTCCAGCCATCTTAGACTCTTCTGGGAAAACTGAGTTTCAAGTTAACTTGTACGCTCAATGTATTCTTTGTCAAAATCTGGTGTCATTCATCAATGGGTGATGTTCCAAGGGCAGAAACCATTGTGTTCTCTCACCATCTCATGAAAGTTAAAAATGTGTTAAAGCAGAAGCCTTATGAAGAAAGTTTTGTTCTCAGAAAAGTATAAATCTGTGGGACAGAGATTTCACTTTGTGGAAAAAATATCTGACTCTGATATCACCTTCAGTTGTGAAATTAGTTTATGTAGCAAATGGTTGGAAATTTAAGATGTATCTCTTATAGTTACTACTCTGTAGATATTAGTAGAATAAATATAACCACTTAGCCACATCATCTACCCAGTAAAACACATGTCAGATGATGCGTGCTGCCCGGGTTTTGTATTTCGATTGTGTTGTGTGTTGTGAATGAATCTATTTGTTCCTCTGACCTATTCAGAGTCTTAATGAGGCTATAAAAGCAGCCATGAAAGCAGAGTTCCATTTTTGGAAGCTTTGGGAAAGCAATGTATTTCTGTGAAAAGTACTTGTAGCATATAGGGCTTTAAAATCATATTCAAAAAATCACATATGCTGTTGACTTACACAAATTATTAAGTAACAGTTATTTCCCCCAAGTTCAATAATGAAAACAACCCACTAAAATCCCTTAGAGAAACATAAAACCAAGGCACTGGGGACCACAATAACAATGCTGACCCATGTAAGACATTTTAATGAATGCAACTTGGACAAATTCATTTTGCAGGACATCAAACAGTGGGCTCATTAAAAAGTTTTGGCTCAGAAAACATAAATTACAATTAAAATTGCAGCAACAAAAGTAGAAGCAGAAAACATTGGTAATTATTCATGTTAAGGTACTGTTGTCTGTTTAATCAAGATTTATATATAGAACAAGCTTTTGAAATAAGTGACCATTAAGGTAAAAAAAGAGATTCAACCTTTAAACATAGTATTCATCTCCTAAATTATAACACGGGGAATATATATGTCTGAGAAGCAGAAAGCTGGCTTCATTGGAAACAATATTCTTGATTTTAAAGCAGTTGTTTGTAGGATATAATTAGACATATTTTTCTTGTGTGACACAATCCAAAAGAGTTCACCAAGCCATGGAAGTTCAGTAGTTCAACTCAAAAAGTCCAAGTTCTGAATATGAATAATTTCAAGGTAATAGGGAGCAAAGACAACTTAGAAGCTTGAGCACAAATTATATATAAACTAGCTTTAAAAAAAAGAAAGCTGTATTTTAAAAGTCATTATTTTAAGCATTTTATAGTAGTAGGAATACAAGAGATCTACAAATCTTTTTTAAAAAATATTTATTTATTTATTTATTTATTTATTTATTTATTCATACAGTACCCTGCCTGCATGTATGCCAGCAGGCCAGAAAAGGACACCAGATCTCACTATAGATGGTTGTGAACCACCATGTGGTTGCTGGGAATTGGAAGAGCAGGCTGTGCTCTCAACTGCTGAGCCATCTCTCCAGCCCCAAATCTACAAATCTTAAGTGGACAGTATTGTATTGTTTGTTATAGGTAAGATGTGCAATGGATTTCTAAACCCTATTAATTTTGCTCAAGTGAAGCTTTCTACCCATTGGTTGCAGCCCCATTTCTTCAGAGCCCAGTCCCTAGAAGCCACCAATTCACCCTCTAACTTTATGAGTTTGGCTCTTTTATGTACTGTATGTAAGAGGAATCATACAGTAATTGTCTTTCTGTTATAGGGATTCTTTCCTTACCATAATCTCTCTCAATAAAAGGCTGAAATGTCATTTCATTGGACATTTAAACTATATTTCCTAAATTATAATTAAGTAATGAAAGGAACTTTGTCAATTGTGGATGTTAGTACAGTTGTATGTTAGGAGAATTAATAAGAAATGCACCTTGAGGTAAGACTGTCTAATTTTAGCGTCTGTTGAGAGTAACACCAGATACAAGTTTGTCAATTCACAGTCTTTATTGGGTTGAGCTACATTCCCTGTATATGTTGTTGACTGATTTGTGAAAGTGTTTTAAATTTTGTTAAATACCTTTTTTTTTTTACATCTGTTGATCACATATCCTCAATCTTTAATTTGCATATGGGGTAACCCATCTACTCATTTTTGGGTATAGAGTTATGCTTGCATCCTAGGTATAAATCTCACTTGATCATGGTGAGCCATTCCTTTAATGTGCTATACAACTCAGTTTGTTAGTGTTTTGCTGAGATTTTTTCATCCTTGTTTTCCAGGGACCTGATCTTTACTTTTGTTCTTTTGTGGTATGCTTGATTGGATTAGGTACACCCGGATAGTGTGGGTCTTCTAACACAGCTTGACAGTATTCTTTACACTTCTAGGTTTTGTCTTTGAGTGTTTGGAATTTTGCTAAAGTCAAAATTTCTGCTCACTGATTCCCAACTCCCCTTTTCTTCAAGTCAATCCCCTGGCAGCACCCATTCATTCTCTGGTTTTTATGAGTTTGGCCTTTAAATGATAAAATCCAGCAGTGAAGAGGTGTGGCACTGGCATTTGAAATTCTCACTCTGGTAAAGTTTTCTGTTTCTTCATTATTCAGTCTTGGCAGGTTGAATGAACCTATGAGTTTACCCATTTTCCTGTGCTATTTAACATTTTGTCTTGTTCATAGTAGTTTCTTGCAGCTCTTTGCATTTCTAGCCATTGATTATTGCATTTCCTCTTTGCTTTCATATCTTGTTTGTTTGGCTATGCTCTGTTGTTTCCCTAGTTAATAAGCCAAGGGTTCAATGACTTTGATTTACTTAAAGCAAAAAAAGCCAACCAAAACCAACCAAGCAACAACAACAACAACAACAACAACAACAACAACAACAACATCTATGTCACTTGCTTTCAAAATTAGATTTTGTTTATTTTAATTCTAGTTTTTCATTTTGTTCTGTTACTTTGGGTTTAGTTTGTTCTTTTTCTGGACCCTTTGGGTATAATTTTGCTTGTTTTGAGCCATTTATATTATTTTATTTTTTGATGTAGGCATTTAGGCTACCAACTTTTCCCTTAAAATATTTTTGCTGAAGCCCATATGCTTCAGTGATTAAGTAATCATTTTCACTAATCATAGTTCTTCTTGGTGTAGGTAGTTTATTGTATATGTGTATAATAATAAAAATGTATATGTAAAAAAATTTAAAAAGTTAAAAATTTTTCCCACACACCATTGATTTAACAGGAGAGTATTACTCAATTTGCATGTGTTTATGAATTTTCCAAACTTCCTCCCATTATTAATTTCTAGTTTCATAACATGCTAATAAGATAAGCCATCTGATATTATTTTACTCTTGTTTCCTGTGGTTTGTCTTGTGATGTGATATAATCTAACTGAACAATAATGATCATAGCACTGAGAAGACTGTGCGTTCCATGTTGTTTTCTGGCAAGTTTTATGTTTCCCATAGCGTCATTTGTCTTAAAGTATAATTCAACTCTACTGTTTCATTTTTTAAAGTTGTCTATATAATCTTCTCATTGAGGAAAGTGGGTTAGGAGCCTCTCTGCTGTTACAGGACTGAGCTCTATCTCCCCCTCTGATCATTTAATAATAGATGTTTAAGTGTTTTAATGTATCATCATATATTCTGGTAACACACATCAAGGTGTTAAGCACCTGTAAATCATTTAGAACTAATAAACTTACTACTTGTTAGAAGCACTTATAAATTCTACTTATTAACTAAAATCAAATGGAAATGTGAAGGGTGATGTGTTGAACCTTTGCCTGTATTTTAAATGTACTCTAATACAGTTGTGTCCTTCTACACCCTTATTTATTGGGCCTATTGTAACATGCTATGTAGTCTCTGGAAATTATATTTGTAAACTTATGAAAAGTACATCCTTTTTTTTATTTGAAAAGGAAATAGTTTTGGTTTCCTGAAACATCCAAAGGATGCTTGGCTTTCCCACGACTGGCCTAGAAATCTGTAAGTATGTTTGCAAGTCCAGTTTCAAAGATCTATTGACTCCTCTTTCTGCCATCTTATGAATAATAAGATTCATTCCTCTTATGAATAATATTATTTTAGACCTTGATTATCTATTATCTATCTATTGTTTGCCCCATAATTTCTTTAAATGTAACATGGAAATAAGTTTTGAATCATAAATGTTTGGTTGAGAGTTAAGAACTACAGCATCTGAGGGCTTTATCACTTGTTAGGCAGCAGTACTGATCATAATTATTTCATCCCACTCTGCCTCATTTAAAAAACAGGGAGATAGTGGAGTCAATCTTATACTTTTGTTAAGAATATAAAATACAATGATGTTTGCAAAGGTTTTTAAAACCTCAAAGTAATGGTCATGCTTATTATTAAATAACATATTAAAGACAAATACATGTAGCTTAAGAGTTTAAAATAATAGCTTTCAGTAATATAGGAAGAAAAACTGCTTTGTAGGAACAAAAATTAAAGCATCAAGTAGTTACTAGGTGTTAAAAGGGGGTTGGTCACCTTTACATTGAGCATCTGCTTCATCCTATTAGGATTGTTATCTCCAAGAAAATATAAAACAGTGAGTCCTGATGAATATGTGGGGAAAAAAGGTGCACATATATGCTGCTTGTGAGGCTGTGACTTTATCCACTTATAGGATAGAAGTGTGGAAAACTTTCAAGAGAACCGATAGAAATATATAGACATTCAAAGAAAACTTCCCTGTGACCCATCTACACCACTTGTAGATATTTTCCAGATGTCAGCTTAGTGTAGAGATAGCAGTATACTCTTCTTTCTCACTGTGCTTTTTATAGCAGATGGGTGATGGTATTTACCTAGATACGTGTCAGTGGGTGATAACGATGATTAATATGTATAATAAACATGGTGAAGAAAATGTAGCACACATTACATACATTATAAAATTAGTTTGGTCACTAATAAGAAGAAAATTATTTTGAAAGAAATTGATAGAAATTTATCTCATCGTGTAAAGTAAGCCTCCATTTCATAATCTATGGGAGAAAAAAAGACATAAAAATAAAAGATAAAGATGGAAAGTAGGATAAGAAATCTGAGAAAGGAGGTGGATATGAAAAATATAGTTTATCTGATTGTATGAAGGCTTCAAAACGAAACTCAAACAAGCAAAAACTTCACTGGAGTCCTGTGATCCTCCTAGGGCCCTTCACCTGATGACCACATGCCCCAACTCCAGAGCCTCGAGTCAAAATCTTGTGTTTACCTTTCCCCATCAGTTTCATTGTGATATTGAATTTTTGGAGTCTTAAAAGAATGATACAGCTCTTATTAATATAATATATATTTTGTAATTAGAGCTAATGCAATGCAAGCAAATTCCTAGGTTAAAAACTCTGTATTTCAAATCAATTAAAATGGAAGAGAAATAAAATCAGTTCAGTTACTTTACCCAAAGGTTTCTAGCTGATGACCAAGGAAAGTATATAATACATCTCTCAAGGAAGTGGGGCAATTTGTTCAATATAAATGTTTAAGTTATTATATTACTTGAGATATTTGCTTTTTATGGAATTTTATTAAAATACAAATAAATGATAAAAGAGCCTAGGAAAGAAATTAAAGGTAAAAACACATTAATTACAAAGAATATTTATAGAAAACAAATGGAGAAAATCAAATGTGAAATAGAAATGAGAAACTCTGAGTAAATCTGAGGGAGACTGTAGTTCACTTTTTCATTATTTATCTTAAAATAAAATATTAATTCATTTAAAATTCTCAGAAGAAAAAAATCTTCAATCTTGGACTGAAAATCGGTATCATTAAAAGAAAAAAAAAAAAAAGAACTGAGTAATGGAATATGTGATCAGATAAAGGAAGTTAATCTCATAATGTAAAACCCTGAAGTTAGGTTAATGGATAGATTAATACTGATGGCATTAATCCTGCAAATGTAGGAAGATGGCTTAACCTTCTCTCCGAGGAACATTACTGATTAAATTATGTTTATCTGCTTGGAAGCAATAGTTTGGGAGAATTTGGGTAGCTAGAGATATTTTAAGTTTAGTTTTTCAAATTATTCAAAACAGAAACATTTTCCAAAGTCTCAGTGAGCCATCCAATAAGTCAATTTTTAAAAATTTACCTCTTTTTCATCATCTTATGAATGATGAGGAACAACTTTCATGTTTCCAAATGATTGTTTTGTGCCTCACAAAATATTTTTCCTATGATTTTTCTGGAAACATGAAATCTGTAATTTATGTATACATCTGGTAAGGGGTTAATATTTAAAACATATTGGAAACTTAAGCAGATCAATAGTTCTGATTTTAAAATGGTCAAAGAAACTGAATGGATGTTTCTCAGAAGGCAAGACATGTAAGTGGCTAACAGGTACATAAAAAGATGCTCAAAATCACTGGTCCTTATTGAAATGCAAATCAAGACCACAATTAGCTATCTTCAGAGCACCTGCTAAGATGGCTCTCATAAAAACCCTGCTGATGTCATGGTACTGGCACAGCAACAGGCTGGTTGATCAGTGGAATCGAATCGAAGACCCAGATATGAATCCACACACATATGGTCATTTGATTTTCGACAAAGAAGCCAAATCCATTTGATGGAAAAGGGATAGCATCTTTAACAAATGGTGCTGGTCTAACTGGATGTCTATGTGTAAAAAAATGCAACTGGACCCATATTTGTCACCTTGTACAAAGCTCAAATCCAAGTGGATTAAAGACCTCAACATAAAACCAGAGACACTAAGTCACTTAGAAGAAAAAGTGGGGAAGAGCCTGGAACATATTGGCACAGGAGACAACTTCCTGAACAGAACACCAACAGCCCAGACATTAATGTCAACAATTAATAAATGCGACCTCATGAGGCTGAGAAGCTTCTGTAAGGCAGGAGACACTGTCAAGAGAACAAAGCGACAGCCTACAAACTGTGAAAAGATCTTCACCAACCCTACATCTGACAAAGGTCTAATATCCAAAATATATAAAGAACTCAAGAAATTAAACACCACCAAACCAAATAACCCAATTGAGAAATGGGGCTTGGAACTAAACAGAGAATTCTCAACAGAGGAATATCAAATGGCTGAGAAACACTTAAAGAAATGCTCAACCTCCTTAATCATCAGGGAAATGCAAATCAAAACAACTCTGAGATTCCATCTTACACCTATCAGAATGGCTAAGATCAAAAATTTAAGCGACACCACATGCTGGCGAGGATGTGGGGAGAGAGGAACACTCCTTCATTGCTGGTGGGAATGCAAACTAGTACAACCACTTTGGAAATCTATCTGGTGCTATCTCAGAAAAATGGGAATAGGGCTTCCTCAAGACCCAGCTATTCCACTCCTTGGAATATACCCAGAAGATGCTCCAGCACACAACAAGAAAATTTGCTCAACCATGTTCATAGCAGCCTTATTCATCATAGCCAGAACATGGAAACAGCCTAAGTGTCCATCAGTAGAAGAATGGATAAAGAAACTGTGGTACATATACACTATGGAATACTATTCAGCTATTAAAAACAAGGAATTCCCGAAATTTGTGGATAAATGGATTGAGCTAGAAATGATCATAATGAGTGAGTTAACCCAGAAGCAGAAAGACTCAAATGGTATATACTCACTTCTATCTGCATATTAGCCCAAGGGGCATGTCCCACGAAAGCCTTCACTTACCAGGAAACTGAGAAAGAGGGAAGGACATTCTAGTGGGACTCTAGATGAGAGAAGCATGGGAGAATGGCAAAGTAGAAGGATCCAGAGGGTCCTAGAAACCGACAAGTAGAACATTATGATAGGCAGATTTGGGCCCAGGGGTCCCGCTCAAACTGAGGCACCAGCCAAGGACAATACAGGCGGTAAACCTTAAACCCCTACCCAGATCTAGACAATGGACAGAACACTCTCCACAGTAGAGTGGAGAGTGGGATATTACTTTCTCACATACTCTGGTGCCTCACCTTTGACCATGTCCCCTGGAGGGGGAGACCTGGTGGCACTCAGAGGAAGGACAGCAGGTTACCAAGAAGAGACTTGATACCCTATGAACATATACAGGGGGAGGTAATCCCCCTCAGGAACAGTCATAGGGGAGGGGAATAAGGGGGAAATGGGAGGGGGGGGAAGAATGGGAGGATACAAGGGATGGGATAACCATTGAGATGTAACAAGAATAAATTAATAAAGGAGAAAAAAAACCCCTGCTGATGGCGTCAGAGGGGACTGCTTGCACACTGGAAATGTAAATTAGCATATGTAAATTAGCATAGCTGTGACAAACAGTAGTGTGGATATTCCTAAAAAAACAAAACCCAGAATTGCCAAATGATCATGTGGCCCCACCGCAGGATGTATACTAAGTGAGCTCAACTCAGTATGCCGACAACATATCTATCTGCACGCCCATGTTCATTGCAACATTATTTATAATAGTTTAGATATGTAATAAACCTAAGTGCTTATCATAAATGAATGAATAAGCAAAATGCTGCACACATAACATAATACGATTCGCACATGAAAAGGTAGTAAGGCTTGCCATTTGCAGTACCACGCACCATCTTGAAAGAGTTATAGTAGGTGAAATACTCCAGTAGCAGGAAGAAAGAAACACCACACAATCTCATTTAGATATGAAGTCCAACACTGTTGAATTCAAAGAGGCAAAGAATGGAACACAGTTATGGGGGTTGAACCTTGAAGGTTGTGATGATTTTAATCAATAATCCCGCTAAACAGGAGAAATCAATTGAGCTCTATAGGTAAAACATGATAAATATATTTAATGGATCATGTTCTTGAAGGTTGTTAAGAAGATATTCTTGTGGTCTTATCACAGGACAAGCCTATGATGGGATGCAACGAGTATGCCAGTTAGCTTTTGTTAGTCATTTGTAAATGTATTTGTCTTTAAAAACATCTTTCACATGACAGACATATTTACACAATTTTTAGTTGTCAGGTAAATGAGGAACAGGAGGAAAGGTAAGAAATAGAAATATGGTTTTCTTTTTCTTAAATTAATTGATTTTGCTTTTTAATTTGTTCATTTTACATCCCGATTGTAGCCCCCTCCCTTTTCGGCTCCCGGTCCCACCATCCCTCTCTCCTTCATGCCCCTCCCCCTTCTGGTCCTCAGAAAAGGGGAGGCCTCCTCAACTATCACCTGACCTCAGCCTATCAAGTCTCATTTGGACTGCTTGTGTCCTCTTCCTCTGTGGTCTGGCAAGGCCGCCCTACAAGGGGGAAGTGAGCCACGATTGGGCACCAGAGTCAATGTCAGAAGTAGTCCTTGTCACCCATATTATGGGAGCCACATGGAGACTGTGCTGCCTGTCTATTACATCAGAGCAGGGGGTCTGGGTCCTCACCATGCAAGGGTCCTTGGTTGGTGCAGCAGTCTGCAGCACTCCCCACCCCTGTGTCTGGATTTGTCGGCTCCATTGGTCTCCTTGTGGAGTTCCTGTCCCCTCTACGCCCATCTATTCTTTCCCCAGTTCTTCTATAGGACTCCCTGCAAGCCCCACCTCAAACTGGCTGTGAGTCTCAGCATCTGCTTTGACCTCCTGCTGGTGGAGTCTTTCAGAACACTTCTTCGGTAGGCTCCTGTCCTGTTCCTTCTCTTCAGCTGCTTCCGGTGTCTATTCTATTTGCACTTCTAGATAAGAATTAAACATTCTCCATAGGATCCTTCTTGCTATTTAGATTCTTTAGTTTGTGTGTGTTGTGGTAGTGTAGTTATCCAATATCATGTGGCTAATATCTGCTTTTAAGTGGGTATATACCATGTGTGTCTTTCTGGGTCTGGGTTACCTCACTCAGGATGATCATTTCTAGTTCTATCTATTTGCCTGCAAATTTTAAGATTTCCTTGTTTTCAATAGCTGAGTAGTATTCCATTGTGAAAATGTACCAGAGTTTATCCATTCTTCAGTGTAGGAATATCTAGGTTGTTTCTAGAGTCTGGCTACTATGAAAAAAGTTGCTATGAACATAGATGAACAAATGTCCTTGTTACTTGGTGGAGTGGTACAGCTGGGTGTTGAAGTAGCACTACTCCCAATATTCTGAGAAAGAGCCAGATCAATTTCCAATGTGGTTGTATAAGTTTTCATTCACACCAGCAATGGAGGAGTGTTCCCCTTTGTCCATGTCCTCACCAGCATGTGCTGTCACTTGAGTTTTTGATCTTAGCCTTTCTGATAGGTGTAAGATGGAATCTCAGAGTCATTTTGATTTGTATTTCCCTGATCACTAAGGGCATTGGGCATTTCTTTAAGTGTTTCACTGCCATTTGATATTCCTTTCTGAGAATTCTCTGTTTAGTTCTGTACACCATTTTTATTTGGATTATTTCTTTTGATGGTGTTTAATTTCCTGAGTTCTTTATATATTTTGTATAGTAGCCCTCTGTCAGATGTAGGGTTGGTAAAGATCTTTCTCCAGTCTGTAGTCTGTCATTTTGTTCTGTTGACAGTGTCCTTTGCCTTACAGAAGCTTTTCAGTTTCATGAGGTCCTATTTATTAATTATTGATCTTAGAACTAGAGCTATGGGTGCTCTGTTCAGGAAGTTATTTCCTGTGCGAATGAGATCAAGGATCTTCCCCACTTTTTCTTCTAACATATTTGGTGCATCAGGTTTTATGTTGAGGTCTTTAAATCACTTGGGCTTGAGTTTTATGCAAGGTGATAAATATGAATCTATTTGAATATTTCTAAATGTCGATATACAGATAGAGCAGCACCATTTGTTGAAGATGCTATGATTATTCCATTGTATGGTTTGGCTTCTTTGTCAAAAATCAAGTGTTCATAGGTGTGTGGGTTTATTTCTGGCCAGTCTCATGCTGCTTTTATTGTTATTGTTCCATAGTACACCTGAGAAGCGGGAGGAGAGACTTCTAGACTAGCTTTTATTGTACAGGATTGTTTTAGCTAGTTTGGATTTTTTTCCATATGATTTTGAGAATTTTTCTTTCAAAGTTTGTTTATATGGTGGATTACATAGATGGATTTCCATATATTGAACCACCACTGCATGCCGGGGGTGAAGCCTACATGGTGAATGATATCTTTTATGTGTTCTTTGACTCAGTTTGTGAGTATTTTTACATCAATGTTTATAAGGGGAATTGGTAGGAAATTCTCTCTCTTGGTTGTTTGGTCTTTGTGTGGCTTAGCTATCAGGGTTACAATGGCCTGATAAAATGAGTTTGTTAATGTGCCTTCTGTTTCTATTCTGTGGAACAGTTTAAAGAGAATTGGTATTCACTCTTTTTAGATCTTGAATAGTTTTATTCATTTTTTTCTCCAGTTTGATTGTATTTTCCTGTACTTATTTATAGGATTTATTCAATTCCTTCATCCGTTTGAATGTGTTTTCCTGTATTTATTTAAGAGATTTATTTCCTTCTTCAAGGCTTCTATCATCGCAGATTTAAAATCACCTTCTTCATTTATCCACAAATTTCGGGAATTCCTTGTTTTTAATAGCTGAGTAGTATTCCATAGTGTATATGTACCACAGTTTCTTTATCCATTCTTCTACTGATGGACACTTAGGCTGTTTCCATGTTCTGGCTATTATGAATAAGGCTGCTATGAACATGGTTGAGCAAATTTTCTTGTTGTGTGTTGGAGCATTTTCTGGGTATATTCCAAGAAGTGGAATAGCTGGGTCTTGATGAGCTAGAAATGATCATAATGAGTGAGTTAACCCAGAAGCAGAAAGAATCAAATGGTACATACTCACTTATATCTGCATATTAGCCCAAGGGGCATGTCCCATGAAAGCCTTCACTTACCAGGAAACTGACACAGAGGGGATGACATTCTAGTGGGACTCTAGATGAGAGAAGCATGGGAGAATGGCAAAGTAGAAGGATCCAGAGGGTCCTAGAAGCCTACAAGTAGAACATTATGATAGGCAGATTTGGGCCCAGGGGTCCCGCTCAAACTAAGGCACCATCCAAGGACAATACAGGCGGTAAACCTTAAACCCCTACCCAGATCTAGCCAATGGTCAGAACATTCTCCACAGTAGAGTGGAGAGTGGGATATGACTTTCTCACATACTCTGGTGCCTCACCTTTGACCACGTCCCCTGGAGGGGGAGACCTGGTGGCACTCAGAGGAAGGACAGCAGGTTACCAAGAAGAGACTTGATACCCTATGAGCATATACAGGGGGGGGGGTAATCCCCCTCAGGAACAGTCATAGGGGAGGGGAATAAGGGGAAAAGAGGAGGGAGGGAAGAGTGGGAGGATACAAGGGATGGGATAACCATTGAGATGTAACAAGAATAAATTAATAAAAAAAATTAAAAAAATAAACTTTTATATCCATAAAAAATAAAAAAAAATAAAAAACAGAACTTAAAATAAAATAAAATAAAATAAAATAAAATAAAATAAAATAAAATCACCTTCTTGCACCTTATGGATGTTAGTATTTCCAGGGCTTGCTGTGGTAGGACCACTAGTTTCTGATGTTGTCATATGGTTCAGAGTTTTGTTGCCTGTGTTCTTTTTTTTTTCCCTTTTTAAAAAAAATTATTAATTTATTCTTGTTACATCTCAATGGTTATCCCATCCCTTGTATCCTCCCATTCTTCCCTCCCTCCCATTTCCCCCTTATTTCCCTCCCCTATGACTGTGACTGAGGGGGACCTCCTCCCCCTGTATATGCTCATAGGGTATCAAGTCTCTTCTTGGTAACCTGCTGTCCTTCCTCTGAGTGCTGCCAGGTCTCCCCCTCCAGGGGACATGGTCAAAGGTGAGGCACCAGAGTATGTGTGAAAGTCATATCCCACTCTCCCCTTAACTGTGGAGAATGTTCTGCCCATTGGCTAGATCTGGGTAGGGGTTTAAAGTTTACCGCCTGTGGAATACTACTCAGCTATAAAAAACAAGGAATTCCCGAAATTTGTGGACAAATGGATTGAGTTGCCTGTGTTCTTGTACCTGACTCTAGCCATCTGGTTGTCTCTGGTATTAGCTGGCCTGGAGGTTCCTGTTATGGGGTTGCTGTCTGTGTCTCATGTGGGCCAGGCTGGTTGGGAGCATTCAAAGAGAGCTCCAAGCCAAAGGATGTTTCCTAGGGCTCCCCAGAGGCCTCCTCAGGATGGCAGCTAATGGGGTTTGTGGTCTGTATGAGATACAGCTCTGCTTGTTTGTTCTCTGTGTCTCAGATGGGCCACATCTGTAAGCAGCTGGGGTGGGGTATGGATCCAAGCCCAAAGCTGCTCCGGCGTCCCACAGCTCTTCTTGAGATGGCAGCTAATATGGGTTGTGGTCCACACCCAACTCAGCTGTGCTTGTTTGTTCTCTGTGTCTCAGATCAAAATATGATTTTCAAAATCAAAATATGTGCTTTGGTGCTTAGTTGCTGAAATTATCCTTTTATGCTCAGTTTCTGTTTAAAATAGCTTCTTGGCAAGTAAACCATCCACTTGTCACCTAAACTACTTATCTTAAGAAAATTAAAATGGAATTAGATTCTTATAGATTTTAAATTAAACGATATTATATCAAATACAGGGATGCATAACCTTTGTAGAACTTCAATCTATAACATATACAACAAGAATATTCAAACTTAATAAAATATTGGCAAAGTTAACATAAAGACCAGCCATGTACTTTTATCCAAAATGCCAGTTCAGCTTGACTGTTGGAATCTTCCCCATTATATATGAAGAATCTAGCCAAAGGACAGATGGCACACTCTGCTTTTATATATGTGGGTACACTCAAGTTGTGGAGTAACTCTAATATTTATCTTCTTATTGTCTTGATTTAAAAAAATTTTAAAAGTGCAGCTAAGTTGTAATGTTTGCTTCTCTAGTTTTCCATTTGCTCAATCTATGTTTCCTCAGAAGATACAGTTTACATACTTCTGCTTAAAATGTCACACAGATGATTCTGTATTTCATTGCAAGTTTACTTCCTGCCTTAGATCAGGTTTGTCTGCTAGGATTTTCTTTTTTGTTTGTTTGTTTGTCTTTTTTGTTTTGTTTTAATAATTTTATTAATTTATTCATATTACATCTAAATTGTTTTCCCATCTCTTGTATACTCCCATTCTTCCCTCCCTCCCATTTTTCCTTTACTCCCCTCCCCTATGACTGTGACTGAGTGGGACCTCCTCCCTCTGTATATGCTCATAGGGTATCAAGTCTCTTCTTGGTAACCTGCTATCCTTCCTCTGAGTGCCACCAGGCCTCCCCATTCAGGGGATGTGGTCAAATATGAGGCACCAGAGTTCATGTGAAAATCAGGCACCACTCAACTGTGAAAAGCATCCTATCCATTGGTAGATCTGGGTAGGAGTTTGAAGTTTACTGCACATATTGTCGTTGGCTGGTGGCTTAGTTTGTGCGGGACCCCTGGGCCCAGATCTGCCCATCTTAATGTGCTTCTTGTAGGTTTCTAGGACCCTCTGGATCCTTCTATTTCCCCATTCTCCCATGCTTCTCTCACCTAAAAACTCAATAGGATGTCCTCCCCTCTGACCCACTTTCCTGGTGAGTGAATACGTTCATGGGACATGCCCCTTGGGCTAGTGTCCAGATATAAGTGAGTATATACCATTTGAGCCTTTCTGCTTCTGGGTTAACTCACTCATTATGATCATTTCTAGTATAATTCATTTGTCCACAAATTTTGGGAATTTCTTGTTTTTAATAGCTGAGTAGTATTCCATAGTGTATATGTACCACAGTTTTTTTATCCATTCTTCTACTAAGGGACACTTAGGCTGTTTCCATGTTCTGGCTATTATGAATAAGGCTGCTATGAACATGGTTGAGCAAATGTTCTTGTTGTGTGCTGGTGCATTTTCTGGGTATATTCCAAGGAGTGGAATCTGCTAAGGTTTTCTACTGTGAAATTATTTCCCCTTTTTAGTTGTTAAGATCTTCCATTGGAGAAGATATTATGATACTAAAGGAAATTTGTGTGTGTGTGTGTGTGTGTGTGTGTGTGTGTGTGTGTGTGTATGTGTGTGTGTCTGTATGTGTGTTGTTATTCCCCACCTTTCCTCTTTAGCTTTAATTTCCATTTATTTTGTACTTATAAATGATTGTTGTTATGGAGCCAATAGTTATTTTTTCCTGGCTTTGCCATTCTTTCTACATTGCTGTCTAACTATTGTAAAACAAAACATGCAGTTATCTACTCCTTATGTGTTCA
The DNA here is from genome assembly GCF_964271855.1 of Acomys minous. Classification (NCBI taxonomy): domain Eukaryota; kingdom Metazoa; phylum Chordata; class Mammalia; order Rodentia; family Muridae; genus Acomys; species Acomys minous. Next base: position 3,786,743 of record NC_140487.1, read on the forward strand.
TTTATTGATTTATAGAGATATGGATTAACAGACTTATAATTTTCAACATTTTATCTGTGACATAATTATATAATAAGATAAAAAGTTGAATAGAATGATTGAAAATAGAAAATAAATTCAAATATTAGCTGTATATGTGATGGTGCCCTAGCCTCATTTTTGGGAGCTAGGGTAAGTATAACATAAAATGGAAAAGTGTAATTCTAATTTACTACTAGTGTTATATTTTGTTGTCAAAAACATATGATATCATGCTTTAGAAGGTACATTGTTCATGGTAGTATTGGTTGCTTAAAAGACTATTGTGTGTGGAATAAAGTAAATGGGTAGTTATAGCTTTTTCCAGAGAAAAGAATAGGAAGTAAGATAATATTAAAAATCTTAGACTACTCACACTTTTTTGTAGAATTAGTAATTCCAAGTTTGCAGCAGGAAATGTTAATGCGATCCTTGGGAAGTTTGTCATGTGGGAAGACAGGAAACACTGTTGAATCATGTCCAGTGCACTCAGGAGCAGTGAGATCTTGACTACAGTACAGGAAAGCATCACAGGAAGTACAGGAAAGCATCACAGGAAGTACAGGAAAGCATCACAGGAAGTACAGGAAAGCATCACAGGAAGTACAGGAAAGCATCACAGGAAGTAGGGATGGAGAGCTGAATCAACCGTGTTACAGGATGCATGGGGAGGTGAATGCTATGGTACATGTGTTTTAAAAACATATAAGAATAAAATGGGAAATGTCAAGACAAAATTATACATAATGGGGGCTGGCAAGAGAAGATAAAATCTACTTTCTACTATATTAGTTCACAAGCTGATCTGCTAACGTGCTAGCCAATCTGATCTGCCTCTAGGTTGCTTAGCAAACTTTGACATCTGCTGCCTGCCACCAGGTGTGTTCCAGAGGCACCAGATATAAGAGGACATACCGACCACTTTGTCTCTCTCTGACCTCTTTCTCTTTCCCACTCTCTCTAAGGGGCACCCCTCCCTCTGCCACTGTCTCTCTGTCTCTGTTTCACTCTACCCTCATAGCCCACTCAGGCCCTAACTCCTCTCTTCTTCCCTTCCCCCAAATAAATATCTCCATATCATTTAAGTTTTGTGGCATCTCATTTTTAATGATTACACTAAGCCTAAAGATTTGAGTGTGATCCTGGATCTACATAGTAGAAGGAGTGTACTGACTCAGGGAAGTGTTCTCTGACATGTACACTATAGCAAGTGAAATGTGTATACCTGCACCTGCACACATACATCAGATAACAAACACACGATAATAATATATATAATTATATATAAACAAATAATATATATTTTACATATATAAATATATATGAATGAAAATATAATAGAAAATGACCATACCAAAACACTGTGGACAACAGACAAACTAACCTACAAGAAAAATATATGAGAATGCTTGTCATGTGTCATGTACGCTAGAGAGGAAGAAAATGTGTTGCTAAAGCATTTCATGGTGAAAGCAAAAGATACAAATAGTAATGTATTTTTCTTTATCAACAACATAAATGCAAACCAGTAACTTTAAAAGACCCTGAAAACTTCCCTTAATGTACACTCACAGTAATGAAGGATATTGTGTGCTACAGCTTTAAAGCAAAGACATGAGAAAGTTCAAGAATTACTTCCTTGTTTGCCTTAGAAGAACTGATGGGTCAATGCAAAATCCATTACAATAATGTTACTGTACAAACTTTTGGCATTAATGTAATAAAAGTACTAATAATTTGTTGGTGCTTTTCTATATGATCTTTGAAGGAGTGAGAAGTACATTTCTAACACTGGAACATCTTGCCAACAAATAAGCTACTGATGATTCAGCAGTAGTAAATCTTCCTTTGACATCATCCAATGCATTTTATTATTAAAAGTACCACAAGGAACTCATTACAACCCTTGTCACTTATATGAAGTCAGCCTAAGGCCACGCCACAAGTCAAACTCTTTGTGGATACTTCTCCAAATTTTATAGAAATAAAAACAAAGTAGGGCTCACTGGTAATGACATGTTAAACATTTCATTGGCTAACTGAATTGCTGATTGATATTCATCCCATGACTTTCATCCCTGTGGCTGCTGTGTTGGCCTCCCTTCATGTCCTAGACTATTTACAGGCTGAGATTCTGAACTCTAGGCTCTTTAAGCTCTGCTGCTAAGTATAAGCTTGCTTTATCGACTCAGTGCCTCATGACTGAAAGTTACCTCTGGATTTTATTTTCCCCTAGATGATAAACTTCACCAGTGCAACCTATATACCTTGAAAGTACTTACTCAATAATGCACTCAATTCTCATCCAGCTCCATGCTGACATGGGTCTTCGCATCTTAAGTGATACTTGATTAGGGAAAGTCCATTGGGTTGAAGAAGATAATGGGCATCACCTTTCCATCTTTTGCAGGTCAGTAGGGCAAGTCATGTGGGCAGGTAAAACCCTAGAGACTTTACTACTTATCTACATTTATATCTAGAACTAAATCGTTCTTCATAGCCTGGAACTTTGAAATTGTTTTGTAATGAGTTTTTAAGTCTCGTTTAATTTTTAAGCTACTTAGGAACTTAAAGGAAGAGAGGTGCGAAGTAGATAACAATTTTATTACTGAGTAAACGATGATCCACTTATCTTACTGGAATTGCCACTGTAGGAAGTGCAGCTCAGTGCAGCTGATTCCTTTAAGAACATTGCCCACAGTGCTTATGGAGTGAGGTCAGCGTTCATTTGGACTATTTAAAGGGCACCTTTCTACTTGACATTAGCAGGTTTTTATGAAACACTATTTTTCAGGATTCATCCAGAAATGGAAGGGAATTTTGTGTGTTTCCAACAACAAAAAGTGGTGTGATTGGAGGAATGGGAAAGAGAGAGCTCAAATTAGAGAATAGTAGGAACACAGAAGGGGAGAGGAGGGTAAACAAACAAAATAGTACGGATGTCTAAAACACTCATATGAAATCATACTGTTAACTATCTTCCTGAAAAGAAACCTATTATAAACACAAGTCTCTGTACTTACACATGTGTAGTTTAAATGAAATTTTCTCATTTGGACTGACAACACCAATCCTAAGAGCCATAGACTAGTCAAAACTCCAACACCAGGCAGGGGAAGCCCTTTTTTGTTGTTGTTGTTGTTGATAAAATTTGTCCAGTAGATTCCCAAGGCATTATGAGCTATCGTTTTTGCACTTGGTTGCCACACAGAAATATCAGGTAAGTCTCTATTAGTGAAGATATTACATTTTAAGACATAGGGCTGAGATGTTCCTGAGCTGGAACTGTCCTGAACACCTTCTCCCAGAAGAATAACTTCCATTGTACCAGAAGGTATCATTCAAGCTTCCAAAGTATGGAAGAAACCAACAGTCCAACTCAGGTATGAGGCCTTGGATCACAACAGTGACCAGCATGGCAAGATTATCTACCCTAAGGGTGCAATAGTGCCATACATACATTGACAATAGCTCACAGGTCTCTAACTGGACTTAAGACCCACTTACCAAGAAGGAAATTATTCATGATACTGCAAACCTAGCCAACTGTAAACTTAGCCAAAAGTCATGGATCATGGACAGGAACTTAAAACCGCCACTTTACTAAAATAGAATAACCTCTAATTACATTCTAAAAACTTGTCTTTATACTCAAAGATAAGTGTAATTATCCCCCTCATCAAAGAAACTTCTCTTTGCAAGAGACAAAAACTAATACAGACACTTAAAGTCACAAAAATACAAAACTGCAGAAGCCGGTCCCAGTGGATACATCTACAAAACAACTCCTGAACCTAGGTTCAGGGAACATTGAGAAAAGGTGTAAGGATTGCAGGGGCCGGAGGATCAGAGAGTTGGCTGTGATACTATGTCTCTTGGAACGTTAGAAGTAACACCTGTAAAGTCTTACAAATATGACGGCTTGAAAATGGGCAGAATGTAGACAGCAACAGACATGCCAGAGCAGGCAGGTGCATATGCGGTCTCAAACCTGCACAAAGAACTAAGGAATAACTAAGAAATGCTGGGCACGCCAACCGGTTATTCAGTACCAAATGTTCAACCCTTCAACCCTAAAAACATACATGCAAATAACACTATATAAACTGAACAGGTTGTATTTATATATTTATGAACATATATATATATATAATATTTAGGATTATATACACATATATACATATATTTATGCAATAAAGATTAATGGAAAAGAGGCTATGAATTTGAAAGAAAGCAACAAGAGTTGTGGGAGGGTTTTGAGGGAGAAAAGATGTGATTATATTATAACAAACAATAGAAGAAAATTTAAAAATTAAATTGGTAAAATTATTTTTCTCTTTTCTGATATTATAATTTAATTACAAATATTTTTATTTCCCTCTCTTCCTGCCAAATTATTCCACTAACTTTTACTGCTGAATTTACTGAGGAATTATTTTAAAACTCCATGAAAATTAGTTCATGCTTCAAATAAATCTGTGTGTGTGTATGTGTGTGTGTGTGTGTGTGTGTGTGTGTGTGTGTGTGTTCTTATACACATATACACATGTATGGCTACATATGTGTGTATCATAAATATCATCTCTGTATGTACTTTTTAATGCCATATATGTTGAAATCTTGTTTGGATGCAATTTAACTATTTAGCTGTGGAAATTATTGCTTACACTCAATGTCTTCTTTTGTAAAACCACAATTACTAAATCAGATAAGATATACTGAGTTTAAAGTCATTTCTTCGTCAAGAACGTTTACAATAAATGGCAACTCCTAATGATACATTTCTTACTGTTTTAAATTTGCGCCATGCTGCCAGGCTTGTTTGCCTCCAAGGGCTGTGAAAAGTTATGTGGTGAGATGAATAAATATATTATATGCTTGGAAAACTATCAAACAAGTGCAAACAAGATTGCTAAGAAATCAATGTACATGTAGTATGTTTGGTCAGAGTAACAGGATAAAATGAAGCAGATATAACATGGTCGTCTTGGACTTTACTCTTCATGGAGACAGGGCAAGTGAGAGCCAGGGCATCTGTTGTTCTGGTAGGGCTCTGTGAGGGAGCCTCACAATTTTATAGCATTACCCAGAAACAGAGCCACAGTGAGGGTCAAAGGTCAAGCTTAGAAGTTCAAGCATCATGCCACTGTAAAGCCAAGTCCCCTCATGAACTTGTCCCGAAGTTCACTTATTTTTTCTTCTACGATCAACCTATAACCATAACAGCACAAGAAGCATCAGGCAAGAGAATTCATGGTTCTTTCATGGTGAGTGAAAGTCATCCACGTTATGCTGAGAACTGTAAAATATTCTAGTAACCTGACACTGAGTATTAATTTGCCATTTAGAAATGGCGCCTGGGGTAAATCATGACACAATTAAAGCCAGTAACAACTAGGAAAGATTTTTCCCCATCTTATTGACTTTTTTTTTGACAATTTCATACATGTATAAAATGCATTCTGGTCACATCGCCCTCTCTTACCGTCTCCTCACGCACAACAGCCACACCTCTGATGCTTCCCACAACAGCCACACCTCTGATGCTTTCCACAACAGCCACACCTCTGATGCTTTCCACAACAGCCACACCTCTGATGCTTTCCACAACAGCCACACCTCTGATGCTTTCCACAACAGCCACACCTCTGATGCTTTCCACAACAGCCACATCTCTGATGCTTCCCACAACAGCCACACCTCTGATGCTTTCCACAACAGCCACATCTCTGATGCTTCCCACAACAGCCACACCTCTGATGCTTTCCACAACAGCCACACCTCTGATGCTTTCCACAACAGCCACATCTCTGATGCTTCCCACAACAGCCACACCTCTGATGCTTTCCACAACAGCCACACCTCTGATGCTTTCCACAACAGCCACACCTCTGATGCTTTCCACAACAGCCACACCTCTGATGCTTCCCACAACAGCCACACCTCTGATGCTTCCCACAACAGCCACACCTCTGATGCTTTCCACAACAGCCACACTTCTGATGCTTCCCACAACAGCCACACCTCTGATGCTTCCCACAACAGCCACACCTCTGATGCTTTCCACAACAGCCACACCTCTGATGCTTTCCACAACAGCCACATCTCTGATGCTTTCCACAACAGCCACACCTCTGATGCTTTCCACAACAGCCACACCTCTGATGCTTTCCACAACAGCCACACCTCTGATGCTTCCCACAACAGCCACACCTCTGATGCTTCCCACAACAGCCACACCTCTGATGCTTTCCACAACAGCCACACCTCTGATGCTTCCCACAACAGCCACACCTCTGATGCTTTCCACAACAGCCACACCTCTGATGCTTTCCACAACAGCCACACCTCTGATGCTTTCCACAACAGCCACACCTCTGATGCTTTCCACAACAGCCACACCTCTGATGCTTTCCACAACAGCCACACCTCTGATGCTTTCCACAACAGCCACACCTCTGATGCTTTCCTCCAGTTTCTCATCTCATTTCCCTTTTATCCTTTGTCGTTCTCTTTTTGGATTTGGTTTTGCTTTGTGACTCACTGGGTTAAGCAAGAGCCACACTCTTGGACATAGGTAAAAAGCTATACACTCGGTTATGAGTAACCCACCACTGAAGACAGTGTCTTTCTCTCCCTCGGCAGCTTTTGACAGGCTTTCTGTAGTTCCTCTGGACTGGGCAGTGACTCGGTGCCCTCTTCATCTGTGCCTGGGGCTTATGGGCTCAATTCTGTGAAAGCCCTGGGTAGGTGGCTAACAACTGTTGTGAGTTCCTGAGTCATGACATACTTGCATCGTAGCCTTTCATAGCCTTCCTCCCTGATAACCTGTTAAACACAGGCCTGCTTAAATAGCAATAAAATTTAAACAAGACCACTTGGTTTTCTTTCACTAATTTGTAAACAGTTTTTTTTTTGTGGTCAAGATCTTCAATAATTCAAATGGACAATGAAAATGTGAAAGTATACACAATGTAATTTTACTCATTTGTAAATAAAAATCAAATTATGAAAATTTCAGAAAATGGGACAGACCTGGAAGGCTTTATATTAAATGAAATGACAAGAATTCGGAACACCAAAAATAACATATTCTTTCTCATAATTGGCCATAACTTTCAGCGTTTGTACATATCTAAATAAGCAGGTGTGAGAGTGGGCATAGACTCTAAAACTAGTTGGAAGACACAAGAAAGCAACAAAAAGCAGTGGGAAAAGGTGAGGACAAGAGGGCACATATGGCATGAAAGCAGAAAGGAGCTACGAGAGGTGGCAGCGCCCATGGAAGAAGAGAGAGGAGAGGGCATGGAGAGAAGAAATTAATAAAACAAAAGTTGATAAAACTTAATTCAGTTTTACAATGAAACTTAATTGTTTAGGGGTTAAGATGTTTTTAGGTCTAGGTAGATATTTTAAGTTGATAATGATAAGATATGATAGATATTGATTTACATTCAGAATTTTAGACGCACCAAGATAGGAAAGATGTTTTCTTCAAGGCTGTCAAATACAAATAGCCAAAACACTAAGAATGTAACAGAATATAATTCCTGATGTATCATGGTAGTTTATTGTATATATGTGTAATAATATTAAGGTATATGTAAAAAATAAAAAATAATTAAAAAACAAAAATAAATGAATGAAAAATAGATTCAGTAATATACAACCACCAAGAAATAAGTTACTGTGCAAAAATACATTGATATGAGTATAAAATAAAACCCATATATATTATGTCAAAAACAGGAACAGGATGAAGCTGGTGCACAGGGACATTTGTCCTGCGTGCATTTCAAGCCACACAGCTGCAGCTGCCTTGTTGCAGGTTTTGTGCTGGATCAAGGGGCTGGAGAGTCACCTTACGAGATGAACCCAGGACAGATCACAGCGCTCAGCTCCAGGCTGACTCTGGCCCCAAACTGAAACTCTTGTTTTGCCATATCACAATTCTGGCAAATCGTTTTCAAACATTTAAAAAGAAATTGGTGTGTAGAAATTGGTCTGTTTCCTTTGAAATCAGCAATAATCTTTCAGAAGGTGACAGTAAATGCATTTCTGTTCCAAGCTTCCCTCCTCAGACCAGAGGTATCACTGTGCAGGGATCAGATCAACTAACTAAATAAATCGATGTCAATGTGGTTGAACTGTGCTCAGTACTGTATTTTATGAAGGCCATGTTTAAGAATACACAAGATATAAATGGAAATTCTTTGAAAAAATTTTCCTCCAGCTAAAATATTCTCATGGAGCCCCTAAAACACAGTCCTCCATCCCCACCCACAATTTTTTCTTCACTAACCTTTAAATTCCATCTATCTATCTATCTATCTATATCTATCTATATCTATCTATCTATCTATCTATCTATCTATCTATCTATCTACCTATCTATCTATCATCTGCATCTGTCTATAAATCATCTATCTATTCTCCTACACATAACATTCTGATGACATTTTCCCTTCCTCCACTCCTCCAAGTCCCCTCCCTGAACCTCACTTCTCCCACAGATTAACACTTCCTTCATTTACCTTCAGAAAAGAGCAGGCTGCCCAGTAATATCAACTGAACATGGCATAACAAGTTACAAGACTAGGCATGTACTGTCTTATCAAGGCTGGATGCAGCTACCCAGGAGGAGGAAAAGGGTCCCAAGAGGAGAGGAAAGGTTCAGAGATACCCCCACTCCCACTAATAGGAGTCCCACAAGAACACCAAGCTACACAGCCACAACATAATGCCTAGTACAGACTGATGCAGGCTCTGTGATTGCTGTTTCAACCTCTGTGAGCCTCGATCAGCCCTGCTTAGTTGATTCTGAGGGTGGAGTTTTCATGGTAGCCTTGACTTCCTCTTGACTCCTAAACACATCCTGCCCACCTCCGGCAGGCCCCCCCTATCTCCGCCTACTGCATACTGTTTGACTGGACCTCTCTCTGCTCCTGCCAGTTGCTAGATGAAGCCTTTTTTTATGACAATATGACTATGACGATCTATGAGCATAGCAGAATATCATTAGGAATCATTTCATTGACTTTATTTGACATTGGTCTTTGGTTCTGTCTTAGGCCTCAGAATATGTAATATGGAAAACTACATTAAAGTACAGATAAAGAGATCTGAGAAAGCTCAAAAGATTTGTTTTAAGAGTATATTGATTCCTTTCACACACACACATACACACACACACACACACACACACACACACACACACACACACACACACACAAAGAGTTCTACAAATTAGCCAAGAATGTCGAGAACTGTTTATCAGTTTTATGAACACATGCTGTAAGAGACTTTAATTGGTTATTAATTAATGTTGTTATGAGATTTTAAGTAATTGTTGTATTGACTAGGGCTATAAAATGTATAAGGTATATTTATATTTGAAATTAAGAATTTGGTAGAATTTCTCTCTTTATATTTATTGTTTGAGAATTTCATATATGGATATAATATATTGTGATCAAATTCACCCCTACTATAGTCTCTTCACCTTCTCTATATACTCCTAACCACTTTTTAATCCCAACATCATATACTCATTTACAACCCACTGAGTCCAGTTAGCGCTACCAGCATGTGCATAGCATGTGCATAGGGCCATCCATTGGAGCCTAGCCAACCTATCAAGGGTCCTATCCTCAGAGCCAAAGGACTCTCCCCCCTGCAGCAGCCATTAACAGCCTATAGGTCCTCACATAGAGGTTGGACGTCATGAGCTCTTCTCATCCATTCTGGGAACTACACTGAATTGATAAGCTGATATAGATCCTATCGATAGAGCACTTGTTTTTGCTCTGGCAAAAATGATGTTTGGTACACAGTGATTTTTCCGATTTCTGTCCTCTTCGTGCTGTTTTAATACAATGTGTTGCTAAGAGCACAACATCCTTAGCGTGGACTGCACAGATGCTAGGCAGCCTGGGTACCTGGAGAATACAAGTGAGTAATAGGAATGAACAACTTCGCTTTCTTAGTCAGTGCCTATTGGTTTGTATGAATCCTCTGGGGTGCACTCTGTCTCTCCATACCTAACAGTGCTGTGTTCTTGGGTGCATGAAAGCAACTTTCAGTCAAAACTATTATAAATCATGTGTGGGGAAAACCATTTTTATTTGGTTGAAGATGACCAGCTAGAGATTGGGTACTATTTAAGTTTCTACAGTGGTCAAAGAAAACCAAACACATTTGATTAAGGGCATCAGCAGAAACTCCAGGGAAATTACTTACTGCTTCTGGCATTAGCAGAGTTTTAAACCAGTGGTATTTAGAATCCAGCAGCCGTATCGACTGAGAGTCACCTAATTTCCAAGCAGTCTGCCTCAGATGTGCACAAAAGGATTCAAAACCTTTCCCATGCAGGAAAACATATTTTAAAAGTATCAATTTGGGATTCAGAGTTTCCATAATAACAACTAATAAATATGAGCCTGGTAGGTACATAACAGCGTCATAGCTGTGTGCTTTTGTTCAATATAAGTAGGCAAGAAGGCCTAGTTAATGTATGCTGCATCTTAATCATCAGTCAATATTTGATTGTTCTAATTTCACTCTGTTTCTAAATTATAAAGAAGAAATGCTCCACTCCTCCACATTTCTGAAGAAACTTTAGCTACATAGTTTATTATTACAACTGAATAAGGAATGGCTGAAACTCTTCATAGAGTTTTCAGAATAAACTGAATTTTTACAGTTTTAAAAATAAGTTCAACATGTATTTTAAACATTATTTGTTATTTTAATTTGCATCCAATTTAGTTAATAAACAGTTAACCTTTCTCTCAGGCTAACATTTAAATGAGTTTTTAATAAACCAATTTGAAATCACTCTACAAGTTACAGTTTCCTTGACTTCTGGGGTATTTGGATTTTTAAAATCAAGTCTTCCAAAGTGCTATGATTGTAATACAGTTTGCCAAGCAAAGATTGGAGTGATGGAAGCTTATGTGGAGTGGTGATCTTAGAAGATCAGGACTTTTAAGAGTCAAGACACAGGAAGAGAATGTTGAAGTCATTTATAGTGATCTTTAAGAATGACTAAGACAGTTCCTGGGGCACCGGGCTACTTTTTGCTAAATGGTAACTCTAGAAAGTATAAGCATATGATCTAGTCGGCGTCTGTCTTGGGATGTAATCTCTCCAGTGCACATGTGCATTTACCATGCTGGCACGCAGCATGAGGTACATTCAAGGAGCCACGGGCAGAGCTAATGCAATCTGTTTTGAATTTTCAGGCCACATAACTGTCAGTTTTGTTAAAAACATGAGGCGAGGTATGGGCTTCAAGAAACATTGTTACCCCAGGTGACTCAGTGCAATGTTACTAAAGCCACTTCAGAGAATTTTGTCTCTAATTTTCTTTGATGGAAGATATTATATTCCTATCAGCATCCCTTCCAAATTGTTGCTGGTGGGCTAGTAATGATATAAAGCAGACTATTATTTTTGTTGTTTGTTTGTCTGCTTTTTTTTTTTTTTTTTTTGAGACAGGGTTTCTCTGTGTATCCTTGGCTGTCCTAGACTCTCTTTGTAGACCATTCTGGCCTCGAACTCAGAGATCCACCTACCTCTGCCTCCCAGAGTGCTGGGATTGTAGGCGTGTGCCACCACACCCAGCTAATTTTCTAAAGGAGGACAACAGCAGCAGTGGCAGCAGCAGCAGCAGCAGCGGCGGCGGCGGCGGTGGCGGCAGCAGCAGAGGCAGCAGCAGCAGCAGCGGTGGCAGCAGCAGCAGAGGCAGCAGCAGCGGCGGCAGCGGCATTCCTACATTCTTTACGTATCATCCAGGTTCAGATATTTTGTTATATAACGGGGACATTAGAACACAAAGGTCAGTGCTACATTACTTTTATCACTTTCTTCTTTTTTTATGTGTTCATGTGAATGTATGTGTACATATGTGAGAGAGTGTGCCAACAATATGTGCATGTACATGTGGAGGCCAGATAACAACTTTGGCTAAGTGACGGCCGTCCTTTCATTTGAGACAAGATTTCTCATTGGCGTGGAACATGCCAGAAAGGCTGCTCTGCTTCGAGAACCTCCACAAGACAATGTCTTCAGCACTGGAAAGGCGAAGTCCCACTACCACACTCACCTTTGTTGTTGCTGTTGTTGTTGTGGGTTCTAGATAAGGGAATCAGGTCTTTGAGCCTGAAAGGCAAGCGTGTCATCTACTGAGCCATCTCCCCCGTCTTCATGTCATTTATAATGGAAACTATTCCTACATTTTAAATTCATATGTAACATTAATATAAGAGCTCTTGAACATGTTACATATGGGTGTCGTATTTCATATGAACTCAAGTTAACTTAATGTATGTGCTGGTAAGTTTTTTTTTTCCATAGTACCAAAAGAGGCTAGGCAAGTTGGTGCGGCATGGTGCCAATCAATGATCTCAGTTAGGTATGACCTCAGAACCAATCTGCCAGGCAGGATGTGCCAACTTGTGAAATAGTAGCATGGCTGCAATGGTAGTGACCAACAGCTGTTTAGACTTTAGGCTCCACAGGGGAAAATCATGACCGGCACTATAAGCCTGGTTTAAAAATACATCACTGAAGAAGTCTTACACTCTAACAGTTTAAAGCAAACTGAGATAGCAAAAGAACTCTCTAGGCAGCTATCTGAACATCCACGGATGCTACACCTAGGCTTAATTAGAGAAGATTTTCTTTTCAATAAACTGGGGTAAATGTAGAGAGTCATAGCTGCTCAAGATGCCCACAAGCAGTTACATTTGAGTGCTGAGGTCCAGTACACTAGACCACCCCCTTTAGGGATCAGAGAACATATTGAAATATGGAAAAATAAAATAAAATAAGTGCTGGGGATAAGAAGGATGGTTGCCAAATGCTGTCTTCTGAGTATGACACAGCTGCTGAAGCTATGGTCTTGTAGCAGTTGTACACTGCATAACTACGGGTGTGCACAAGTCTGGGCCTGTCATTAGTCAATCATGGCTCAGTGAGGAGCTCATGGAATCAAATTCCATTCCAATAAACTATTTGCTGCTGGTGGATTCTGGATGATAGCTCACTTATGTCAACCAGGCTCCAATGGATAGTTTGAAACCCATTTTCATACAGATAGTTGAATATAGTGAGTCATAAGACAAAATAAAAGACCAGAATGTGAGAAAGTTACTCCAAGAAAGAAGGAGGTAGACAAAGGTTGGAAAAAGATTTGAGAGAATGGGAGTTAAGAGTAATCGGACACGCTAGGGACATTTATAAAGCTGTCAATAATAATGTTATATTTAAATTGATGTGACAATAATTTATCACTTCTTAGCATTTTTCTAACATCATATATTTAAGCACTTACAAAGTGTACTGTGGATGAAATATTTGTTCAGTGAAAAGCTTGATAAACACTTCCTCAATGCTTAGCATGAGACATTAAAATTGTGAAAGTAAATTACACATGGCTCCTATTAATAAAGATCTAGTGGAGTAGAAGTAGGAAACTCATAAATAGAAGATTATTAAATGTGTGGCATGTGCAGTCGTAGAGATATAGATTATAAATGCCAACAAATTGTAGATAATTTAAGTTGAGATGATCCCGTAACAGGGAATCAAAACTTCCTATTCTATCAATGAGATACAATCTTAGACAACTGATTTCTGAGTCTTAATTTCCTTATATAGTAAGTAAACACACCTACAAAATAAAGCAAAGAGTCAGTTTTAGAATAAAACTGTCTTTGGCTCTGAGATGTCTCTTAATATGAATTCTATATGTATACATAAATACATATAGGTGTATAACAGCAATTAATGAAAAAAAGGCCATAAATTTGAGAGAAATAAAGCAAAAGTATATAGGGGAGTTTGAATGGAAGAAAGGGAAGGTGAAATTATATAATAGCAAAATATTAAAGAAATATTTTAAAAGAAAATATAACAAACTACCAACATATATGAAGCCTCCATTCTGTACACAGGGGACACAATTGAAACATTAATTTTGGGGCTGTGGAAGTGGCTTAACTGGTAAAATATTTGCTGGGCAAATATGAGGTCATGCATTTGTTTATATCTCCAGCCAGATATGACGGCACATTTCTGTAACCTTTCTGGTGTCAGGAGAGTGAGAAAGGCCAATCACAGAGGCTCACTGTCCAACCAGTGTATTTGAGATAGCGAAATCTATACTCAGTGAGAAGACCTGTCACCTTTCCACTTCTATGAATTCTCAAGCACATCCATACACACATGTACCTGCCCTCCCCTCACGTTATAATTGTATGCCAGGAATGGCTATCCTATAGAGAAAAATAAAGCAACAGTTTACAAGGAGCGCCAAAACCCTGAAGATTCTAGTGGAATACAGAATCCAGCGGATAGGCAGGTGGCTCTCAGGTGTGCGCCACTTTTCTTCAGCCTTTCCCACAAACCCCATCTAGAGTATCAGTGATACTTTACAGTTTACAAAAGGTAAAAATCTGAGACTCAGAGAAGGTTAAGACTCAGCTTTCACACACAGAATCGTTATTAGGAGCTGAACTGAAATTCAAGTTGTAACCTATCCTAAATCTACCAGTGTCTCTGCTTCCTTACACCTGGGGAGACATTAAAGTGGGGGCTTTAATGTGGCATTTAGTGTTGAGATTTGATGAGAAAAACTAGAAAAGAAGTGCGTTGGGTGAGGCAAGTGTAGTGCCTGCTAATGTCTAGAGCCCACCATGCTCACCTTCATTCTCCCCTTCCTGCCCTCCACACTTCCTGTTGCATAAGTGAGGCAGGAGTCAACTGACCACAACATAACAGGAACATCTTCTTGGGGGAGGGAGAGTCACTGTAAGAAGCTGCCCATACAGCAATTTGCTAGAACTACAGTTTTAAATTTTACTAATTGACCCGTTATGTAATATGAAATGGTAGTTGAACATTGGATGACATTCTAATTCTAAGTTCCTAGGTCCTATCATCGTAACAGAAATCATTGTCAATATGGTACTCTTACACGCGTGTTTCAATGAAGACCATGTCAGGATGTTTGTGGTATGTGGTACTCAGATTTTGTTCCCATCTTTCTTCGCTGATATACATGTAATCCATGCCAATAGCATTTTCTGATATTGGTTATTGCTCAGATGATCACCAAGTAAGAGAACAGACAATGTCAACATGAATTTAGTCCCACTGCTGATCAACATGTCAGGTGGCAATGTCTGTTGTTGAGTACAAGTTTCTTTCTGTATATGAGTATAAGCATTTTCATATCCTTAAAAATGTGCATTCCTGGTGGAAACATAGCCCAACACAGTAATGCTTGAACATATTCATTATATATATATATATATATATATATATATATATATATATATATATATATATATATATGTATATATATATATATATGTATGTATATAGACAACTAATGATATTAGAGCTTTATTCTATCAGTGAATTTAATTTACACATTTTGCAAACTCATGAGAATATCTATGTGATATTTACATTTAGCAAAGTCATGATGATATCTATGTGATACTTAGCTCTATACAGAGTTCACAGACCTGTCAAAAGGAAAAGAAAGAGCTCTGCTTTTTAGAATTTCTATTCTGGCAAGGACAGCTTGACAAGATGTAGTAGAGGTAATTGACAGGGAAATGTGATAGTACTTTATGTGCACCACACACTACGTAAAGAGAGTCCCTCATCATAAGGAGGGAGTAGGAAGTGATGCTTAGAACTCCTCTCTTCAAAGTCAACACTCTTAATGTGGAAGCGAGATTTTCAAAGCAGCAGAAAGGATTTCCTCATGCCACATGTATAATAGTTTCTGCACTTAGTTCTCAGACATTGGCACTGAACTCTGATGGCAACCAAGATATGTGGTACTTGGATGAACTTGAGTGCCACCTTTTGAAATTCTTTTCTTCTTCTTCTTCTTCTTCTTCTTCTTCTTCTTCTTCTTCTTCTTCTTCTTCTTCTTCTTCTTCTTCTTTTTCTGACAGGTCAAATATTTCAAAATCTCCGATTAGAAACATTTTGAGCATGTTCATTTTTGGAGACATTTTTATCTTTAATGATATCCAATTTAGAAAAAGTAGGACAGTGCAGACACAGAACTCAGAAAACAGCAAAGAAGTTGATGCTCCGTCGATAATTGCGAGAGACTGTAAACTTGGAGAGCTTCAGAAGCCTTTGTTACAGTTTTAAATTTTAAGCAAGCTGATAGGGTAACTATAGCCAGTAGAAAGCTATAATAAAATCAATACAATTGAAAACTGTTCATGTAGTTTTGTGGGCAATAAAAGAAAGGTAGAGGAATGGGTAATTATTCCTCACATGCAATCATGATTTTTAAAATAATATTTCAGTTGAGTGAATATTTCAAAAAATTTTGCACCTTCATATTTGAGCACAATGTCTACCATAAATTCTACTTGTTATAAGTTATCAGACACCAGAGTTCTTAGAAATTACCCAGCATACTCGTAAAAATTATGATATTTTAGCCCTACTTTCTGGGACATACAGTAATGTGTACTCACAAAATATGTGGTTATTTGAAACTAAACTTCTAATCTTGCTCCCTTGAGACATGGTTAAAATAAGAGTGGATGGCTCACGAGTGTTGCTCATGTCTCCACATTAAGATCTGATGATGTTCACGTTCATATAAGAATCAGTCTTTTTTACTTAGCTCAGCTGGGCATGGTTCTTAGCAGCCTAAGTTTTTTTTATTTGCTGTAGAAGTGTTGCTGCAGTCTTTTCTCATAAAAACGAAGCCTGGTTCCCAGCTTGGCAGAGCCTGTGATTGGCCACTGGGGCACACTAGTCAGTATAAATAAAAACAATATAATCAACTATCATTAGTTAAAATGCCATCAAGTGTCCCGGTTATACCATCGAAAACCCACTTTCCACAAATTAGCACAATGTCATATTTAAAGAAAGAAAGCCTAAAAGCTCTATGTCCTTGAATTTGTGGGTCAGAAATACAGACACAACACAGCTGAGCTCACAACCTTGGGCTCTTACAAGGTAGGATGAGAGTGTTAAGAGGGCTGGGACCTGCTTAAGGATTGGAGGTCTTCTTCTGAGTTTATATGGCTACTGTTAGAGTTCCTTATTTCGTGGTAGCTTGCTTTTTCGTATTCAAAAGAGAATAAGGTTTTGAGTAGTAGGGTGTGTTGGGGGACTCATCTGAATAAGTCCTATCCAGCCGAGGTGCTTTCCGTTTTGGTGAGCCCAAGGACTCTTGTTTGAAGATCTTGATTACATCTATAAAATCCCTTTGTTGTACAACATTGTCAAGACAGTTGCTCCTTTTCTTTACTCCCTTTGCTAGTAGCAAGTTATTAGTCTCCTGGGAAGAGGTTGTACATGGGTTTGTGACTTTGGGGGTCATTTTTGAGAACTGCTTTTATTTCACACACAAAACAACAGCCTTCCCATCTCAGCCAGGCTGACAAGTCTGTGAACTGAAAAGATAATGAAAAGTCCCTGCATTGGAGATAAATGTGTTGTCAGAGAACTAGCAAGCAAAGAGAAAATAATGATAATAATGATAATGATGATGATAATAATAATAATAATAATAATAATAATAATAATAATAATAATGTAGAGAATGGAGTCCAAGCTGCCTGGTTCCAGCAAAACCGTGAACATCCAGAGGCCAGAGTGTTTGATACATTTTATTATCCTTGTCATCTGAAACTCTATGGGAAAGTATTTGCTATTACTTTTCACATTGAGCCTCCCCACAGTGTCCAGCAACTCAGAAAAGCTGATTGCATACAGATTACACAGAGAAACAGGTTACAAGGTGTTAATGCCCAGCTGTGGCTCTGAAGAGGTCCAGGGTGGGGTCTCTGGGGCTGGATGCAGGTGCCCTTATAGTTCACTTCATCTCTTGGGTCACCAGAGCTGATGGCTCAGGCAACTGATCAGGACTGAAAGGAGGAAGAAGAAAAGGGAGTTTAAGGTTTCTTCTCTAGGGACTGGCTATACTGCAGTGGAGAAGAACTTAAATTGACCACAAGTTTCCTATGGCTGAGGCTATAAAAGCGGCTTCTGGCTAGAGACTGCAGAGGCACATAAAAGGGGGCTCTTTGATCTGTCGATGGGCCTCCTTGCAGAGATCTCCAGTAAGCTAGTGTAAACTTAGGCTTATTAACCATGGAAGGCTGATGGCCGAGAGTCTGCTAACTTATTTGGGAGTTTACAGGGAAATAAGAAAGAGATAGAAAATAAACCACTCACACACCTGCAGTCAAGAGAAAAGGTGGATGAAATTAGGCATCTTGACTTCAACTGAAGTCAGGTTTACCAATCTCCACACACACATTAAAGAGAAAAGGTTCAAGAGAAAATGTGGATGAAGTCTGACATCTTAACTTCAACTGAACTGAACTGAAGTTAAGTTGCCCAGTTTCACCACCATTTATTGTGGATGACCACACTTCTGAGAAGAGTATTACCTCATAGTCAAAAAAAGTCAATTAACCAGGAAAACAGATGAATTCTAAAATATAATAGATCACATGTTTTTTGAGATACATATCTTTTAAAAATTAATTTATTCTTGTTACATCTCAATGGTTATCCCATCCCTTGTATCCTCCCATTCTTCCCTCCCTCCCATTTTCCCCTTACTCTCCTCCCCTATGACTGCGCCTGAGGGGGACTTCCTCCCCTTTATATGCTCATAGGGTATCAAGTCCTTCATTTCTTATCTAAGTATCCATTACATAAGTTCACAGTGAGTTCAGAGTAACAAGATCTAAAAGTTACAAGAATATATGACATCAATTAGGACTGACCTAACTATACATTATCCAGCTATCTCTCAGTTCATAATGAGTTCAGAACAATAATTTTATCTCTTTTTCACTCTAAGAAACAGAGTAAATTCAGACATCTCTAGGTAGCTTCATTCCACTTAGGTTTATGGAAAGTTTAAACAAACTTGCCTATATTTATGGTGAAATACCAGGATTCGTGGTGCCATCTGGAGTGGAGGCTTATCTGAAGCCACAAATCTGCTACAAGATTATTCTTAGTGAGGCATCTGGAGGTCCACAAAGGTATTTATTACAGCCATAAACTAACTTTAACTTTTAAAACTATTTGAATCAAATCAGGAAATCTATAATCAGGCATTAATTCATCTAAATAGCGAAGAGTACATCTACAAAAAGACTGTAGGAAGTTTGCTCAATCAGAACTGGTCAATACCCAGAAAGTAACAGTTCACACCAATGCCAGATATTTTTACTTTTTGGTTTTTCAAGACAGGGGTTCTCTGTGTAATCTTGGCTGTTCTGGACTTGCTTTATAGACTGGGCTGGCCTTAGACTCACAATGATCCACCTTCCTCTGCCTCCCTGGGTGTTGGGATTAAAGGCATGCACCACCATGCCCGGCTCTAATGCCAGATTTTACAGAAATGCAGGGTAGTCAGAGGTTGGAAGCAATTCTGGAGTACATCACGATACAGACCTTGTAAATACGGATCACCTCCAGAGATCTCTCATGCCTACTGTACTTCCCCATGTCAGAGGCTGGAGCAGTTTGGGGGTGCATCATGGTACAAGACCTTGCAAATACCAGATCACCTCCTAGACAGCCCACAGGCCTAGTGAGCTCCCTTAACAGGTAGCTCTTGGCAACAAAGTTGTAATATCAGTAGTTATGAGTTGTTGAAAATGCAGCAAGAATTCTGTTTTCACAATTTAAATCCATTTTTCTTAGATAATAGAGGCCAATGTTGACCTAGTAAACTTGGGAGTATATACAAAATAATATATTGTGTACATATAACTTGCCTTAGAAACACCCAGCATCACTTCAAAACGAGGAGTCTTGTGGAATAGTGTGAAGGAGAGAAGGAGCCAGAGGTAATAGACGCTTCACAAAAAGCCAACAGAGCCAACTGACCAGGGAACAGAAGGGCCTGTCAAGTCTGAGGACCAAGGACCTCACATGGACGGGATCTAGGCACCATACAAAGATGTAGCCAATGGGCTGTTTAGGTTTCATATGGATCTTCTAGTAAGGGTAGCTGGGGTTGTCTCTAACATGGACTCTCTTAGGAGCTTTTTGATCACTTCTCCCTAGTGGGACTGCCTTGCCAAGCCACGGAGGAAGAGAACAAGCTCAGTTTTGATGTGATTTGATGAGCTGGGTGGATGGGAAAGACATGGGCTTTCCTTTTCTGAGAAATACAGGAGGATGATGGGAGACAGGGAGGGAGGATGGGACTGGGAGGTGAGGAGGGATGGGGCTGTGACCAGGATGTAAAGTGA
The DNA here is from genome assembly GCF_964271855.1 of Acomys minous. NCBI lineage: Eukaryota > Metazoa > Chordata > Mammalia > Rodentia > Muridae > Acomys > Acomys minous. The sequence goes on from NC_140487.1 coordinate 3,807,040, forward strand.
ATAAACAAATTAATTTTAAAAAAGGAACAGTAACGTAAAGAGAATTAGATTTCTATATAGAATATGCAGTAAAACTATATTAAGATCTACCATGAAAGCTTGGTTTATTTTGTATAGAATACAAGTGAGAAACTTAAGGGTCATAAGAGTGAGAAAATAAACAACAAGCAAGCAAACAAACAAACATACAAGGCCCCCCAGAAAGAAGAACTTTGCACTATTTTCACTGAGTTTGCTCCTATTATTTGTCCTTCCTACCCTGACATAACAAGTTTAGATAATGTAGTGTCAGCAAAATGTTGCCCTCCAGATAAATGACAGCTGTTTAGAGCTCTTCAATTGTACTAATAAAAGTCACCTTGGGGTTCAAGTGCGAAAGATATAACACATATATAGCTGTGTTTGACTCCGCGATTAGTGAATGTGAAGTATTAATGCCATTTGCAGCCTCCAGCACTTGCTGAATGCAAACTCATACAGTCAGCACTGGAGTGCTTGCTTTTATGAGCCTACTGGAGTTATAAAGTAGGTCTCCAGCCCATTAAAACTCACAATAATTTTGATATTTAGCATGGTTCTAAGGTGCTTGAAAACCTGGCACAAAACTGAGGGAGTAAATAAGAAGAGATACTGTGGAAACAGCACAGCATTAGAGGCCAAAAGCTCTTCCTGTCCTGTGACCTGGCTGAACCATTTCACTCTCAGGCCTTCGGGTTTTCTCCTGCAGGCATTGGCGTCAGCCTTTCACAAACGCATAATGAACGTTCAGAGAGTGTGAAAGCTGTACATTGTCATAATAACTTCAATTATTATTTTCTTCTATTTCCAATGTAGCTACCACCAAAGTATTTGTTTTGTAGGGAAGGGGCACATTGAGGTGACTCCAATAGTAGAACCTGAGTACAGGACGTGGTAATGGACTCACAGCAAAAATAAAAAGTGTGTCCCAATACCGTCTTGTCTGAGACCTATGAAGCTCATGATCTTATACTTTCATCCATTGTTTGCAGCCAGAGTCTCTGGAGTAATTCGCCTGTGGGAAATCATTTAATCAGCTTAAAACCTTTGTGCTACCTGAAGAAGTGTGAGTTGGTAAGAAGACTGAAGTGCGGTCCTGGGAAACGGGGCGTGCTCTGCTGGTGTGTCCTTGCATCAAACAATTCTTTAAATCAGGCCAAGGTATATGGTGCCCTGGTTCCTTTCCAGGAGCAGTTTTGCAGCAGGACACTTCTAATGTGCAAGATCCCAGGCCAGGATAAGTGGCAGAGCTGGCTCCTATAAGCTACGTAGCGTTGGTTGTACTTTGATCCTCTCTCTCTCTCTCTCTCTCTCCTCTCTCTCTCTCTCTCTCTCTCTCTCTCTCTCTCTCTCTCTCTGTCTGTCTCTCTCTGTCTCTGTCTCTCTCTGTCTCTCTCTGTCTCTCTCTGTCTCTCTCTGTCTCTCTCTCTCTCTCTCTCTCTCTCTCTCTCTCTCTCTCTGTCTCTCTCTCTCTCCCCTCAGATTTTCTATATCTCAACATAAGGTGAAAAAACTAAGATGAAACTAAGCACCAAATCAGTTGCTGGTCTAAAAATGATGTTTATTTCCGTAAGGATATTTAGGGAAATCGCTATTACATTATAAATGCAACAGCTTTAATCTAGGAGCCCTATCTGTGAAAAGAGAATGAAATAACTTTGCATTTGGGCCATATTTCTCCACTAAAATATTTGAGGGTAATTTTTATTAGACATTTCCATGGTATAGTATATTAAAACCATGACTAATCTAGAAATAAAATACTAAAAATGTCATATTTGGCTCATTCAAATATTCTCTCTTGCCTTAGGCCTTTCACCTTTTATTCCGCTGTGTCCAGCGCTGCCAGGGCACTTTTTCCTATATAGCTTACTTCTCCTTAAGTCACGACCATTGGTTTGAGAATCTCTGTTAGCTCCTGAAAGAAATAATACATTTTCTGCCTCACATTCTATTCCCTCTTAAACTGGCTTAAAATGGACCCTCTGACATCATACAGACCCTCACATCCCAGCCACACAGGCCTTCGAATGGGCTTCATTCATTCAGTGCGTATTTCATGCTCTTTCATTGGACAAAGTCACTGTTCAGCATTTTGCTGTTCTTTTTCTGCCTCGTGATCGTGGTTGGTTTGAGGATCACATGTGATCTCTGATTTACATGAGAACTGCTGCACATAGTCTTTGCTTGCTCTGAGCTCTGAAGAATGGGTTTTATTCCCAAACCATAACATTTATAAATGCACTGCAGTTTATGATTCCATATCTGACATCTCTGTAAATTATTACAGACTTTTCTGGTCATCTGCTTTGAGGACTGCTTCACTCAGATTCCACACCATGGGATAGGGTGCCTGCTAACTAGAAGATAACCAATAAATATTTGCTAAAGTAAATAAACTTCCCGGAAATGACTTTTAGCCTTTCAAAATTGCTTGGTTTGGCTCTTTCTATAGCTGAATACACAAGCGTGCGCGCTTTTTGGCCCAAAGATTCTAAGTTTATTCATTAAAATATTTATTCTGAACACAACATCTTACTCCTAGATGGGGAGCTTTGGAAGCTGATAAACCCTTCGGGAAAGAAAGACATTTTTCCTTGGGTAAGTAATCACTGGTAAATTGCTCTTAAGTCAGTGGTTGTTTCCTAACCCATTCGCCACACACATATGGGTAATGCTACGTGGGTTCAGTGAAAAAAATATATATGCGAAGAAGACACGAGGGTGGAAGGGATGTGCCTGAGGCTAGAAAAGGGAGAGTTGTGGAGAAGAAACAGTGGGTAGGTATGAACAAAATACTTTATCACGTGTGTGACATTCTCACATGTAAATAAAAGCATTATTTAAAAACATGCCAAAATGTTCATAGTATTTATACTTACATCTTTGAAAAACAAGGAACTGTATATCAACAGTTAAATGGATTAATACTAGTTTATATGGACAAAACTATTGATTTTATAAGTCAAATATCACAATTATCAAATATTCTACTTATATATTATGGGGTGTAGCGTACAGTAAGGACCACATATAAGTGAGAGTAAAGGCTAACAGCAACATAGATGAAACTTATAAATATGAACTTAAGACCTCCAGTCCCAAAAAAGCTAGGCTGTAAAAAGTGTACATCAAAGAATATAAAGTATTAGAAACAATTAAATAAAAACTATGCTGTTAGGAATATGAGCAGTTGTTATCTCTGCCAAGTTGGAGTAGCAGAATGAAATATGGAGAAGGAATATTGGATTGTGAGGTACTGGTAATCTGTTATTCTTAGCAGGGATGCTGATTTGCATATAGGATCAATGGATAAAAAATCTTTGGGTAGTATAATTATGATTTTGCACTTGGTTGTGTGTGTGTTTTGCTTCATGTAAAGTTAAAAGTTAAGGCAATGAAGTTGTAGTTCAGGGGCAGAACATTTGCCGGGAACATTCATAGCAGCAGGATTTGGTTCTAGAACTGGAAGTTATGTTAGGGCTAGGAGAGTTAGAATAGCTCAGTTGGTAAGTGCTTGACTTATGACCTGAGTTCTATCCCCAGAACACATGTAAAAAATTTCAGGCATGTTGGAGCTCATGTGCAATCCCAGTGCTGGAGACACAGTTACAAGATGATACCTGGGTCTCATGAATATATGTATGTAGTTATTATTATTATTATTATTATTATTATTATTATTATTATTATAACTATTATTATTATTAAATGAAATAGGAAGCAGATACACAAAACATAACATAAACATTTCCACAGATGCATTGCTCTAATATAATGGCATCAGAAAAATCATGTTTTAACGACCAAGTAAAGTCTACACTGTCTTTATGTGTATCCAGGGGGAGTTGAGATCTTTGTTTAATGACTTACTCACTTAAGAATAATTGAATGTATTTTCCAATCTTTGACCAGTTGTGCCCACAAAATCAAAGTAGGCCACAGTATCCTGTAAGTGAAACTCCTGAGTGAGCCTGCTTTGGTGATAACTGGGAAGGCATTTCTCCAACAAACAATATTAGAGTTCTGCATATCCACATACACAAGAATAAAGCTAGTCGTTTACTTTATAGGATATAAGAAATCAACTCAGAATGGATTAAAGATTTATAAGTAGGAACAGAAGTCATGAAGGCCTTTGAAATAAATAGGGAATCAAGCTCTTTGCCTTTTGTCTTGTCATTTTTCTCTTTTTATGACCGCAGAAACATAAGCAATCAAAGAAAATAATTAGTTAGATTTTGACAAACTGGTACCCTACTGCACAGCAAATGGAACACAATAGAAAATAAGATTTTCCCACTCTACATCTGGTAAGGTATTAATAAACAAAATAATATCACTTCATGCCTGAGTTGGCAGCTGGGATGACAGGTGTTGTCAATTTGACAAGTAGCAGTCCTTTGCCACGGCTGTGAGGGATTTTCTTGGTTACATTACTTGAAGTGAGAAGATCCACCCACCCTGGGGGGCACCACTCCCGGAGTGAGTGGCGTACAGAGGGTAAGTGGAGAAGAGCAGTTGAGCAGAATGCATGCATCCCTCCTTCACCAGGGATACCATGTGACGAGCTGTCTTGAGTTCCTGCTGCTGTAACTCCATGGACTGGGCTGAAACAAAATCTATTCTCTCCTAAGTCGCTGTTGCTAGAGTAGTTTTCTCACAGCAACGGAAAAGAATCTTTGACTGCTGTTATCAAGAAGCATCAGGCGTACATAGTCCTACGTCTCCTTTATCAGTTTTGATAGTATGATGTAGAAACAAACTAGATATATAATGAATGCAGTTAGGGATTATGATGACAGAAGACTCTCCGCTAAGATCCATGACGTCACTAACCCTGGACAGTTGACTAGTTTTCCGGTGACAGGCATGGTTCCCCTTGTGTCGAGCTGGTCAATCAGACTGCTGTTGGCTTCTTCCGTTGTGAGTGACGCTATTGCACCTTCAGGGATAAAGCTTCCACCTACAGATAAGTACAGCTCACCCAGCACCAATGAAGCCTCTGTTTGTAGTAAATGGACACCATTATAGAAAACCACAACTGGTATCACTACGCAGCAATCACCTGATTGCGAGGTGACAAGACCCAAGAAATACAACTACAACATCAATTTGAGAGGGAGTGGGAGTAAATAAGGGGGAACTGATGGAAAGGACATAGCAGTGATTGCAGAAAGAAAGGGAAGGGGAGAATAGACATAATTAGATTTTAATTAAAATTTAAAAATTATGAATAAAAATATATTTGGCTATGAGAAGGAAGCAAAAATAATGACAATTTAGGGCCTGAAGACCAGATAATTTAGTCTTTCAATCAAGCTTAGTAGGTTAAGGGTTAAGATGTTTTTAGATCAAGATAAATGTTTTAAGTTAGTAGAGACAAGATATGGTAGATATTGATCTTCATTCAGAAATTTAGATGCATCAAGATAGGAAAGATGTTTACTTCAAGTTTGCCAAATACAAATAGCCAAATGACTATGAATGTAACATTTGTATAATTCCTGATTGTCTTGTGATTCTTCTTACTGTATGTAGTTTATTTTATTCATGTGTAACATGTAAATGTATATGTTAAAAAGAAACAAGAAAAAATAATTTTAAAAGGCCAATTATTCATTAGCATAAAGATTAAAATTTTTAGAGAGGATAGATTATTTTTGAACTGACATGAAAAGAACACTTCTACTGGATGATGAATAAATAAGTAAAGTATAATTAATTAGTTACACATTGGAAAATACTCTGTAGTGACACAAATGAGGAAATATTGTTATCTACAGCAACATCTACAGCATTGTGGATAAATCCAGGGGATACTACTCAAAGTATAAAAGTCAGATGAGGAAAAAAAAACTGCATGACCTGTCTTATATGTGAAAGGTGAAAAGTCTGACTTAGAGGCAGCTGGATAATCACTGCCAAGGGACTAGCGCATGAGAAAATGGTGTGATTATGGCCTGACTGTAGAGAACTTCCTGCTGCCCTTTCCAGAATAGTGACTACAGTTAATCACACTTTATTGTAGACTTCAAATCTACTGAGACTAGATAGCTATCAAGTGTCCTCACACACACACACACACACACACACACACACACACACACACACACACAAGTCAGGAGGTGATATTTATGATAACCCTTTATGATGTAACTTTAATATATATACTACACATTTCAGTAAAGATGGGACAAAATAAAGAATATAATAATAAATATCAAATTAATATCAATAAGTTTTATCAATATTAAATTATATATTATTTATCACATAGGTGAAAAATATTACATTAATGTCTAAAATAAGTCCATAATGAATGACAATAATAATAAAATTTATTAAATAATGTAGTGCTGTCATTATATTATATTGGCCAGGTACATGCATTTACAATAGCTTTACCTCATTAAAAGAGTTCCTATACAATTTGACTTAGTCGAGATTGAGCCCAGGGCCTGTACATGCTACACACGTGTTCTGTCATGGACCTACAATGTTGATGGCAGATTTGTGTCTGCTTAAAAACTCCTGATCCACTTTTCCATGCATGCAACTCTTTCTATGAAGCATTTTCTAAAGAAGAAATCAGCCACTGGCTGTGCACATCTACCACAGAAGTATGCAATCGCACTCAATGCATCTACTGACAGCTTCAAAGCCATGCTCCCTCTCTAAGAGCTCTCCCCTTCACTCTGGTGCAGATATAGTCCCACAGCTCACAAGAGGAACTGCCAATGTGGAAGGTAGATGTGTGGAGTTTGACTCTGTTTCCCTTCTATGAACTGCAAAGCAACAGTGATGAATGGTACCCTCTCGTGGGAGAGGAGCAGCTTTAAGACAATCCACAGGAATGCCAAGTAACTGCTTTGAGCAAATGAACATTTTAGATAATGTTTAAATTACCCATTGATGGACAATTAGTGCCCTGTGACATGAACCACTTTGTGTCACCTGATAGGAATTTGAAGACCAGGTTTTTGGGGTCCGCGTTATGTAACAGCCTCACAAAAGTCATGCCGTGCCAAACACATAATTATAGCAAACTTCCTTACCATGATTTGAAAAATAAGAAATAAACAGGAAGCTCAAAGTGGATCAGGGAGACAGAGTGTCTTGTGCCTTCCGTACCTAACTCCTGAAATGTTTCCAGAAATATGATTGGTTCGGAGAGAGGGAGCTTGGGGGTGTGACGAGATGTTGCTGACTAACACAAAGGACAATGTTGTCTCTGTGTCTGACTCACCGTTCTTTGGATGATGGGAGAATCTACCAGGCCAGTAACCCTTTGCCAATTAGTGATGCCAGCTCAGTGGGGCTGCATCATTAGGCATTAACATTTCATGTTTGATTTGAATGCATCAAGTGAAAATTTATCTTTGTTTATTTGAAAATTATGTGAAGTTTAAAAAAGTGAAAATTATTCTTTGTCTGCTTTTGATTTCATTTGGGCTTTAGTGCCACATGAAAAAATATTGTATATTATAACCACTCCCCCCATCCCCAGTTTGACTTTATAAAGTATCTGCCTGCTTTTCAGGAATACGGCAGGAAAGGTAGCATTAGTTTATGATATCTGACTGTTTCTTTTACAATTCTGGACAAACAAGGAGACGTATAGGAAAGAAGGCACCTGTTTCAGCCCCTGACAGATAGATGGAGACAGGTTCCGAGACACCTAGGATTCTCCCAGAAAATCTGGTTCTCAGTTGGCTGAAACTTTGATAGTCTTGAATTTCTCACATGGGGAAAAGTGTCAATTGAATGTCTAAAATAATAAAAGGACCCAGGTATGCTGAAGGATTGTTTTAGAGATGAAAGGATGGAAATTCTGCAGTCTCTTCTTTCTGCATGGAATAATTTTGACTGGCCTGCTAAGGTGCTGGGGAAAAAAAAGATTTGTCTTGAGTTGCCTGTGTATATCAAAGATCAAAGGAGAGATTAGGAAGCATAGGCATAAAAAGACTTTCCAAAGCACTTCCTTACCCCTGTAGGATTGACACATTATTCATGCTTCTTCTACTTCACGCTCAAAAGTGGGATAAGTTCTAGGACACAAAGGTGAAGGTGATATGGACCTTAATGTGAAAGAGCATCCTGTCTTTTAGAGTGACAGGCCAGAAGTCACCAGCCACAAAGTGTGACAGGCTAGGAGTCACCAGCCACAGAGTGTGACAGGCTAGGAGTCACCAGCCACAGAGTGTGACAGGCTAGGAGTCAGCAGCCACAGAGTGTCACAGGCTAGGGGTCAACAGCCACAGAGTGTGACAGGCTAGGGATCAGCAGCCACAGAGTGTCACAGGCTAGGGGTCAACAGCCACAGAGTGTGACAGGCTAGGGATCAGCAGCCACAGAGTGTGACAGGCTAGGAGTCAGCAGCCACAGAGGGCCATAGGGTCTCTGAGAAAAGCAGTATCAAGTCAGTCATATCAGAAAACTGAAAACTAGAATTACAATGAGATTCAGTCTGATCCATGCTAGAATGAATAGTATTTTAAAAAGAAAGAAAGAATAAAGAAAGAAAGAAAGAAAGAAAGAAAGAAAGAAAGAAAAAAGCTGTGATACATGTCTATGACCACAACACATGGGAAGCTGAGGCAGGGGCATCAACGGCTCAAGGCCAACCTTGGCTACATAGAGAGTTTTAACTCAGCCTGGGATACATAAGATCCCATCTCAAAAATAAAAATACAGAAATCAACAAAAATTAATGAGACTTGATATGAAAAACATAATTCTCATGTACTGTAAACTGCTACAGTAAATGAAACAATATATTCATTCTTCAAATATGTGAAAATATCTATCACACTACTAGATAAATATCTATAGAAAATGAAATTATTGTATCAAAGTAAAGTGTGAATATAAAATGCAAGTCTTTTCTATGTTTGCCCTTTGCCCTGAATAATGATATGGAGACCTTCATATTTACTAAACGCTCCAGTCACTATAGCAGGCCACATACTCAGCTACTCTAACCTGTTAATACTGGACTGGTCTACTGTCCAGGCACATGGCCTGGGACCTGACATCTTAGTTTCACCCTGCCACCTCCTTCTTTATTTGTGTTCCAATGGTGACTCTCCTGGTCCCAACTTGAGTCACTCTGTCTCTGTCTCTCCCCCTTTCTCTCTTCCTCTCTTCCTCTCTCCCTCCCTCCCTCCCTCTCCCTCCCTCCCTACTTCTGTCCCTCCCTCCCTCCTTCCCTTCCTCCCTCCCTCCCTCTGTTCCTCCCTCTCTCCCTTCCTCCCTCCCTCCCTCCCTCCCTTCCTCCCTTTCTCCTTCCATGTTATGGAATCTACTGCAGTGATCATCAATGAATAAGCAGGTAAAGGAAATACAGGATAAATACGTACATATACGTGTGTGAATGCATGCGTGTGATATAGTTTGGCTATAAAAAATAAATAATCTTGTGTTCTACAGCAACATTTGTGGAACTGGAGTACACCATATTCAATTAAATAATCAAGGAACAAGCACCACATGTTGTCACTCATACATGAAAGCTGCAGGTTTATCACATGAAACTCAGAAACAAGATAGTAGTCACCGGGAAGTGAAAAAGGGCCAGAGACTGCATCAGTTTGGTTAATGTGTACAAAATACTAAATAGTTCTATTTCTTACAACGTCAGAGGGTAATTATAGCATAATAGTTTCTTAATTACTTCAAAATAACTCAAAGATACCAAAGGACCCCAACTCCTCTCAGTGATAACTATTTTAGGAGAATAATAAGAAAAGCTTATTATTCTGATTTACTTTTAAAAATTAAGTATGAATGAAATTATTATTGTATACTATACAATATAAAAGTGTATATAAACAATAAAAGTGTACATAAAAATTAAAAAGCAAAACCAATGTTCGGGCAGAGAAGAGACATATATACTCTTCAACTACAAACATTTTCGTGTCCCACGAACGCTTCTGACAGTGAGATTTAAGTTCCGATGCTTAATATATGCAAGTACTAATATCAATATGTACCGAAAATGTATTTGTGACAGTTTAGACTGCATGGGTAACAAGTTATCTCAGCTCATATGTACAGGACCACTGTCCAGGATTTAAAAGCATTTTACTTAGGAGTCTTTTTTTTTTCCAGTCTTCTCAATGATGCAACAGAAGTAGAGTAAAACCCATATTTGAGGGGTGAAGTTTGATTTGTCTTGGCCTGGTGACAAGCAGTGCTGTTCTTTTTCACAGTGTTGGGCACGGTTACATGTTACATATCCAGTTAGCCACGTGATTATGAGGGTGACAAACTGAGGGCCTACTGTGTAATCTGCTCCCAGTGTGTCTTGGACGTTGGACGCTCTGCTTTTGCATCTCATTAGACATACGTAAGCTTGTCTTTGCCTCTGTGTCCACGAGACAGTCAGTCCTTTGTCACTGGGTTGTATGATTTTACACAACTGTCGATTACTGCAAGATTTCTGAGCATGCTTAAGATGCATCGTGCTAAAACACAGCATGTGGTTGGCTAGGTTATATTAGGACACAACTGTATCACAAGTCGAGGACTGTGTATTTTCAAAAAGGAAACTAAAGTGTATTTTTGTAGATGAAGCTATAAATGTCCTGGTATAGAGGGAAGACTCTACAGTACCGAACCTGGCCCTAGCTTGAAACTGTCTCTGAGGCTTTGGCCAGGTTAACTTAGATTTTGCCTCAACTTCCCTATTTGTAAACTGAGAAACTTCTACTGCAGATTGTTATGATTACACACACATGAAACCTTAAAATAATGTCTTTGGGGAGAGAAGAACATTGGAAGTATAAATTCATTTTTACATGTGCACCTGTATGTGGTGTGTGTGTCTGTGTGTGTGTTAGTACTCTCACTCCTGTATGTGCAGAGCCCAGGGGAGGGGGTCAGTTCTTATTTCATATTCTCTACCTGACTTGTTTTTAAAAGTGTCTTTTACTGAACCTGCCATGGAGAAGACCCCCGTCATCCTCCTGTCTCCACTCCCCTCCCCACAGTGCATGGCTCACAGGCATGTGCATGTCTATGCCCAGATCTCCATATGGGTGCTGGAGAGTTAAATTAACGTCCCAGGGCTTAGTGAGTAAGCGCTCTTACCCACAATGCCATCTCCTCAGTGCCTCAGAGCTATAAATTCTTAATAATTTTCTGTATGTAGCCAGACCTTAGGAAGCAAATTTAGACTGTCCTTGAAATGCAAACCAAGCTGGAAGCCAGATGGTTGACACCCATAACTCCCTCATGGGAAGATCCTCAGGGAAGTCAGGAGCTCTAGCTGTCATGATGTCTTGAGTTATACCATTGCCTTATGAATGTCAAAACAAGTTATCTTGAGATTAAAAAAAAGTCTAATTTCATGCTGGTAACTCTAGCGTGCATGCTACTATCATGCGTATCTGTGGAAACTCTGAGGTGTACAAGGTAAAAATGTCAACTCTACAAAGTCCATTGTATTCTACTTACGGCCAGTGAAGAATCTACTCCAAACCAAAATAAGGGCCATGCCACACTCCAGCCTGAAGAAACACTCCCAACGTTTAATGTAGTTGCACGCAGCAGTGTGGGTGAGTGGTTACTTACAGGAGCATTCATCAGTCAGAGGCAGCTGCATCATGCCGAACCCCATCCCACCCAGGTGACAACACATGGATGTAGGTCTGTGGAGCTCTCTGGACCAGCTGCAGGTAGCTCAGCTTGTTGAGCGTCTCCTCCCCCCAAGCTCACTTCCTGTTTTCCTTTAATGAGGAGTCTTGAGAATCTTGGCAGTTTCAGTAACTTTCTGAGACTTTTGACTTCTTTATTTCCTGAGACCCTTGAGCCCCCCCCCCCCCCCCGACACACACACACACACACTCACCTCCTTTTTGGAGGTAATGTTACAGGACAAAGCTACTTGTTGTGTGTGTGCTAAAGACAATTTGAAATGAAATTCATGCAGAGAAGGAGCTAAATGTTTTCAATTGTAGTTAAAATTTACGCTAAGTAACTGCATATGCCTGTGGCCTATGGGGCAAATAATCTGAAGCTTAGCTTTGTTATGTCTCTGTGTGTTTTACTCAAAGGCATCTAAATCTTGGATTTTCTTAGCATTTAGAAGGTTGAGGAACGAAGATTTCAAGTTCAAGGCCAGTCTGACCTAAATAGTATCTTTCTCAGAAAAAAATATACATAAGAGCCATTACAGTGTTCTATAAAGTGATTTCTAATTTTTCTTTCAAATAATGAGTTGTTTGTTGCTCTTATTGCTTTGATTTTTTGAGACAGGGTTTCTCTACGTAGCCCTGGCTGTCCCAGGACTTTACTATGTAGACCAGGCTGGCCTCAAACTCACAGAGATCCACCTGCCTCTGCCTCCTGAGTGCTGAGATTAAAGGTGTGTGCCACCACTGCCCCTCAAATAAAGAGTTTTATCGAAAGTAAACAATTTGCTGTTCTCAAATCCATCTCCTGTTTTTCAGGAATGATATTTTTCTTATGGTGACTTTTTTTTTGGCAGTATTTAGTTTTGCTTGCTTTGATAACAATGACATTTAAATTCATCTGTCAAATTATATCTGATATTGAAATAGCTCCAAAGTTGCCTCTTTTTCTGTGGTTTTATCTTATTCACATCACTTAGCATATATAAGAGTTAGCTTCGTAATGCAGTGACACAAATGCTTTACATAAACAACTCACAGGAGGAAACATTTACTTTGCCTCACAGATCGAAAGGGCTCAGCCTATGGCCTTTTGGCCTTTTACCCTTAGGGAAAATATCACAGGGGCCAGGGTCATATGAAAGAAGTTCTTCTTCACTTCTTGAAAGGCATGAAGCCAGGCAGCTCTCTCCTTCTCTACACACCACCTTGGACTTTGCTATGGTTTAAATTTTATCATTGTTGTTTTGAGGACTTGGCCTTATTTTGTAGCTTAAACTGGCCTCAAACTACTGGTTCCCTCTTACTCCTGCACTCTATGTGTTGAGGTTATAAGTGTGAGCATCAAAGATGTATAATTTCACATGCAGGATGTCACAGACTCCCCATAACTGTGGTGTACAAGTAAACCACCATTTTCAAAAGGGTGAAGTGAGCAGACATCCTTCAAATTTGACTGGTGGAGAAATAAGCTTGTTCTCCTTGTCAGCGCTCACCTGTCTCCATCACCGAAAATCTGATTTAGAGGAGTGTTATAAAAGAAGGCCCAGCAGGTCAGCAGGAAACCGTCCCTTGGGAAAACATGGTCCAGGGAGAGCATATGGTTTCCTGCCTTCTTGCCATCCCCTGTGTTGTCCTGCCAAGCCCTTCTATTTGCAGCCCAGAGATGAATGGCTTACTTTCTTTGGTTTTGCACTTGACTGTAGAAACATGTAGGCAAAAATGGAAGAGCAGAGCCTTAGAAGGAAGCTGCTCCCCGTGAGAGAATGCTTTGTTCCCCACTTGGGGAATCTTTGCCTCTGAGTTGGTTATTCAGGCTGAGACTCTCACAACCACTAAAATAAAGTATTTTCCGAATCCTAAAGAATTGCAGTGATTTTGCCCAAAGACACAAATTTCTGTTAAAATTTTTAGTGGTTATCTTTAAGTCAACAAATTCTTACCTTAAAATTATTCCTAAGGAAAAGGATCCTTAATTTTATCTAAAAACATTTATTTGAAATAACTGACTTAAAGCTAATAAAAAGAGCTGATCTGTTTTAATGAGCTAGTAAGACACGAATCACCTGAGTGTGCATGCTTGTTTTGTTTTGTGAGTACTGTTACACTCACGGATTTCAAAATTCTAAAGCTTTGCTTAGACACCCACGCACACGCGCACACACACCCACGCGCACACACACACACACACACACACACACACACACACACACACAAAGAGATAAAGGGGAACGAGAAGAGGATGATTTAGGGTAAAGGGAACATACTGGGAGGGACAGCTGACACTAAAGTCCTTTTGAAAATTCATATGAAAACTTACTACAATAGACAATTTCTCAAATTTGAATGATGTCACAGTATAATGATGGGTACTTTCCCCAACTTGGCATTTTATAGCACCAATTAAGATCTTCAGTGCCAGGACTGGGTCACATCGTGACGAGGTCACATGGGGCCTCACAGACTCCTAAACACCACAAGCTGGTGCCAAAGCTGTTGATTACCCACACAATCTAATGATCAGACCTTATTCCTAAAGACATCACTTACTTATGTCATTAAACATGGAGAAAGTGAGCCGAAGATCAATGAGAACACACACTACCATTATTCTGTTAAAGGGACATAGTAATAAATTGACTTCTAGTGACATATTGCTGTAATTATAGATCCGTCACTTGAAACTCATCAGACAAGCTTCTTCTTGTAGCAGATAGTAATTAACACACACACACACACACACACACACACACACACACACACACAGAGGACTTGGATAACTCAGCCTTAAACCAGATGTCTTAATCAAACTCCTCCGCTCAAGGTTTAGGGATCTACACAGAAATGGAAGCAGAAAGGTTGCAAGATCCAGAGGTGGTGATCACTCCACAGAGCAGGGTCTTCCGGACCCATCAGGACTAATGTATATCCAAACTCATGGAGACCATGACAAAAAGTGAAAGACGTAACAGGTTTAAACCGGACAGAAATCCTAGCATGGAGAGGGGGAAGTGGACAGAAAGGCCCACTTCTAACCATGAAGCTCCTTATATTTGATACCTGCTGGGAAAAGAAATTCAGTTTTCTGTAATGGAGTGCCATCTTGTATATCAATCAGGCCCCAGCAGAGGCCCACACCCACGATACCCACAAGTAGTGGCCCAACACAAAACAAATCACACACACACACACACACACACACACACACACACATGCACACACACACACACACACATGCACACACACACACACACACATGCACACACACACACACACATGCACACACACACACATACACACACACATGCACACACACACACACACATGCACACACACACACACACATGCACACACACACACACACATGCACACACACACACACATGCACACACACACACACACATGCACACACACACACACACACATGCACACACACACACACACATGCACACACACACACACACATGCACACACACACACACACATGCACACACACACACATACACACACACATGCACACACACACACACACATGCACACACACACACACATGCACACACACACACACACATGCACACACACACACACACATGCACACACACACACACACATGCACACACACACACACACACATGCACACACACACACACACACATGCACACACACACACACACACATGCACACACACACACACACATGCACACACACACACATACACACACACATGCACACACACACACACACATGCACACACACACACACATGCACACACACACACACATGCACACACACACACACACATGCACACACACACACACACACACATGCACACACACACACACACACACACATGCACACACACACATGCTTTTGTTTGATATTTTATATCTTATCAGACTTTGTTTTGTTTTTTATGTTTGCTTTTTGTTTTTATTTTGAGAGAGAGGGAAAGAGAGAATGTGAGGGACAGAGACAGAGAGAAACAGAGAGAGAGCAATAACATGAGTTTGCGTTGGCAGGGAGGTAGGGAGGACCTACAAAGAGCTAAAGGAGCAAGAATTGCATCAAAATACACTGGATGAAAGCATTTTTAAAAGTTCAGGTTTTCAGTCCAGGCATCGTGGCTCCTTTGTGTAACCCCAGCACTCAGGAGGCAGAGGCAGGAGGATCTCTGTGAGCTCAAGGCCAGCCTGGTCTACAAAGCAAGTCCAGGCCAAGCAAGGCTACACAGGAATGCTGTCTCTAAAGTGACCAAAAAATGTTCAGATTTCCAACAAGTTTCTTACTGTCTCATTTATGATATATGCTGCATAATAATAATAACAATTTTATATTGTGAGATGTGGCTAAATTAGAGCTAAGTAAAATGAGACAAAAAAAAAAAATCTTATTGGCCTGGCATGCCACAAAGACTCTATATCTAATAGAGAGTAGTACTAAGTAAATACTTCATAATATCTTAAACAGTTGCATCTTTAACTGTTTTTTAAGGCTATTTATGTGAAAAGGAACTTAAATGGGGTCACACCTGTAGTCTCAGAGTCTAGAAAACAGGCAGAAGGATGTGAATTCCAAGATCATTTTTGGAGCTCATGACCAACAAGGTTTCATGAGACTTTGTAAAAAAAAATCCCTTTATGTTCATTAGTCCAATTTTAAAACTTAAAAAAATAATATCAAGGTTATGAAAATATGTCATGATGATGCAAAGAACTAGTGCATAGAGTTTATCTAGATTCATGAGTCAATTTGTATCAGAAGCATGGTAACTTGTGCTATGTAGTACATACCAACTTGAGTATGTATGCATGTTGTTTTTGAGGTACTAGTAAGGCATGGCCCTGTGTTTCTTTATACTTCACTATGCATTCTCTAATTGCCAGTGTGTTAAGCACAGTGCAGTATTTATTTTCAGAAACTTATTATTGATAATCTATAGTCTATCAGTCTCTATAGTGCTGGAATTTGAGGCATGCACCATTATTTCCAATTTTTAGTCATCTCTTGTCCAATTGTTTTGGTGTCTTTCTTTGTCTATCATCATATTAATGTAAGTGAAAACTTGTTAATAAATAATGCGAGATTAGGCTTGAGCTCTGTTGTAAACAGAAGGCTCTCAATGGTCCCACACTCTAGTGTTGGCATAATCCACAATTCCCTAAGAGCGGTATTAGTATTAGACAATTCTCTGAAACAGAATGTGCTAACATTACTACTTAACTTGAAAGTTTATATGACAAAAGCCAATGTGTGTGAGGGGACCCTCTTCTCTTCCTCTGCCCCCGGCCCCGTTCTTTGTCATCCCCTCCCTCATTCCTTCTTCTCTCCTTCTCCTTCTCCTCTTTCTCCTCCTCCTCTCACTCCCCCTCTCTCTGTCTCTCTGTCTGTCTCTGTCTCTCCCTCCCTCCCTCCCTCCTCATTACTATTGAGAAAAGCACTGAGCATTGTACTAGGAATGTTTAACATGAAAAGCGAGTTCTCTCCACCCAGTGGCCAGAAAAGACCAGGAGAGGGAGCTTGCAGGTGAGCTCTTTCTCAGACACACTGTGTGTTTTGTGACACATGCACTTTTAACTACCTATCTTATAAGTTGCCCAGCTGCTTTTGACATGGTTATGATTTTTCTCTCTGAATACCACCATTGTTACTCTTACTGTGGTTAGAATGTGGGTAAGGCTTTTTAAGTCTTTTAAAAGCTTGCCTTGACCCAGAGAAGTGTTCGGTTACATAACAAAATATTTCCTACACAATGTCGTTTGCAACTTTGGAATAAAACATTTCAGACAAAAGGATCCTTTCAGTGAAGTTTGTAATTTTTCAACTCCTAATTACAAAATGCCAGAATTAATTTTTCTCAGATAATTATTCCTTTAGCATAGTTGACAATCCCAGGCACTTAGCTCATTCATTAGAATCAACCGTAATTTCTCCTAAGGTTTTCCACTAGCACTAATGACATGTGTTATCATGCATCACTAATTTCCATGAAGTACAATGATCTACTATTTTACTGGCATTTTTATTTATGACATTTTTGTTACAGGCTTGTGGGGAACACTTTTTAATTGTTTGTTTGTTTGTCATAAAAGGGCCCAGATCAAATGATCTTTGTTTCTTTCCTTAAAGATTAATTAAGCTGTGGTACTACTATTTAATGTTGAGTTGCTACTAAATATTTTTGCTCATCATTGTATAATTTTTGTTATATTTATCATAAACATAGAGCTAGATAAGGATGGTAGTTAATATACTAAAGATGTATAATTATTCAGACAAAATTTAAAGTATTTCAAGCTCTAATGTTAAAATATTCTGATGAGAGGCTGTGAAGTTTGTTCCTTGGTGAGTTGGTTTTGTTACCAGTTACTTCTTATTAACATAAAAACAAGCCAATTAACCTACCGACCTACCTCTGTCACATATTCTTTATAAAATGTTTTCTGGTGCTAGTGTTTCCAAGTTTCTATTAATATTTATTAAAATGGCAGTTAGGAAAAAGTATATTTCTGGGTTAAGTATGAAAGTAAAAGAATGGAAGTCTTGGGGCTTTATATTAGAAAATAACCTTCAGTTTCTCAAAGGACAAATGTAGAGTTAACCCAGTAGCTCCGAGTTTAAATCTTCGTAAACAAAATGTATGCAAAATTTGTTATCTGCACAGACAATGTATCCAACGTGCTCCCAAAATCTGCTCTCTTCTACAGAGCGACAATGCAGGCCCAATGCACAAGTCAGTCCACACAAAAGGACTCCGTGTGAGGTTGTGTGTTTTACTGGGGAGAGATAACATGAAGATGAATAGCTAGGGAAGATAGGAGGTTGTTGGAGGACCTGAAAGGAGTAGGTGGGGGAAAGTATATGATTAAAATATAGCATATGAAATTCTCAACAAATAAGTAAGACATGTCCACATACACTCATTGACCAAAATACTTGTTTAGATGAAAAATTATTCATTGACATGGAAGCAAACGTTTCACTGATAAGTCAGAATTATGCGTTATTTCTTTAAGAGAATAACCTTTCATCATCAAGCGTGTTACTTAGCTCTGCTTGTGTGAAACAGCAGTGACATGCAGGGCCTGATGAGCTGAAGTCACAGATGTGTTTGCCTGAGGGAAGTACTGGTAACCTAGTTTGCTACATAAAGGTGAGAGCCAGCGTTCACATTGTTTCCAATCCAAAGGGAGCCGCAATGGTCTCGAGTCTAGCAGTTCTGTGATTTAACTACCTAGCAAAAAAGAAAACACAAGATGTTTATAGATGTCTGTGTGCATGTAAGATGGAGGCTGGCTTATCTGCTCCCCGGCACTGGCTACGGTGTGCTAAAATGCATGCAGCACGCTTGGGCAGCATTGGAGGATTTTGCTTGCATCCGGCAGCAACACATGGGTGCATACAGAGGGGTATTTTTCAGGAAGAGAGCACACATTTAATTTGACATTTTCAGACTGAACTTGAAGCAGCCAGCTTCCCTGGCTTTGTTCCATCTTTCATCCCACCAAACTTTCCCTCCTACTCATCAAATAATTGCAGCATTCTTCATTATAAAACACAGGCAGATGGATTCCCGTGTCATTATTTATAATCCGATTCAAGAGATCTGTGGGGTTTTTCTTTCCCCCAAATCCATACTTCTACAAAGTCAACAGCTACTCCTAAATTTAAAACTTTCTTTGCTTAATAAAGAAAGCAAATTTACCAAGAGTCTTTCTTTTTAAAAATTAATATCAGAAATACAATTTTCAGTGTTCGTACTTCATTCTCTAATCATTGATATGATTTCTACTAACTCATTACAATTTTCGTGGAAAATTATCTCTGTCTGTCTGTCTCTCTCCACGTGTGTGTGTGTGTGTGTGTGTGTCCATTGTGTGTGTGTGTCCACTGTATGTGTGTCCACTGTGTGTGTGTCCATTGTGTGTGTGTGTGTGTCGTGTGAGACATGCTCATTTGTTCATTTGTATGTTCTTGCATTGGCATATGTTAGCATGAGTTTTCTTTCTCTCTCACCCTTCAGTTCATCCTTTGAGACAGGATTTCTCACTGAAAATGGCTAACTGGCTGTCCACTGAGCCACAACCATCTTCCTGTCTCTAAGCCCCAATCGCAGGGCTTACAAGCAGACACCATTCACTACGTTCTGGCTTTTATGTAGGTGCTGGGGGTCTGAATGCGGATCCTCAAAGATCCCCCCCCCCGTACCCACTAATTCATCACTACACTCCCTCAAGGTGCATTTAAAGTGGGTTGTTTCTCATTTATCTTTTTAAAAAATGTTTGAACTATGTAGAAGTATCTCATTTTGAAAAAGCCATCCCTTAAGAGTAGTCACTAGGTGTCTTGAGAATGATTTCTGTGTGCAGATTTCAGATTTCGTTCCCTGTGAGTATGCCAGAAAATTTCCGTTGATTAAGAAGCATAAATAGAATCTTATGTCTTTAACTCGTTTCATCGATAGTGGAATATACTCATCTCTGATTTTTTTAATTTAAGAATGACATAAATTTAACAGATTAAAAGTAAACAAATTATAAAAACAAAGCAAGCTTTATTAATAACATATGAAACGTGGTCAGGGGGTTGGGTAGGATGAGCAAAAACCAGTTTACTGATGATCTGTACGAAAGTATTTTGACAAATTGCATTTTTCCATCATGTGTGTGTGTTCATTTTTTAGTTCTCTTGGGCCCCAGGGAAGTGCAGCAGATCTTCATGCGTTGTGGCAATTGATTAGACATAGTTAACTGGATTCAGGAGTGTTTAGGCCCTTGGCTCGATGGGGATTAGCTGGATTTGGTAGTTATTCTAATCTAATTTCACTGCAAATTATACAACTATCTCACAAGAAAAGGAGGTTTGCAGTTACGCAAGTGGAACAATTTGGCTTGCTGCCCCGCCTGCCCGCCCCGCAGGACTCCTGTCTTGACTTTAGTCTACCTTCCTTTTATCTTTCCAATTTGAAAAGGTACCTCATGGCAAGTAAAGACTCTGCAGACACAGACACAAGGTACAGGAAGATTCAAATTCACCAATGTGTGATATTTCAGGCAGGCAGAGAAATAAAATACTGATTATTACAAGTCTGGTTGCCTACTACATAGTATTTGATTTTAAGAGAAGTTAGTAAAAAAAAATCTGCTTTTGGAGACCTTTTAAAAGATTTTTTGTATATATACATTTATATTATTACACACATATATAACAAACTACATATAGCAAGGAGAACCATAAAATAATCAGGAATTATATTCATGTTACATTCATAGTGTTTTTGGCTGTTTGCATTTGGCAACCTTGAAGAAAACATTTTTCCTATCTTGGTGAGTCTAAAATTCTGAATGTAAATCAGTATCTATCATATCTCATCTCTACTAACTTAAAATATCTATTTAGACCTAGAAACATCTTAACCCCTAAAAAGCTAAGCTTAATTGTAAAACAAAATTATCTGGTCTCCGACTCCATCAGAGACTTGAGAAGGAATAAAATTAATTAACTGAGTAGGTTAACAGCTTCCAAAATGAGAAAATGACAGACAGTTCGCTTCCTGAATGGCCACCCAAACTATCTATAACATTGGAGCATCATCTTCATCTTTGTGGCCCATTATATCTGACAGACATATTTGTGAGGCTGGAGGGATAATATGACAAAAAGTAGATTACTGAATCTTAAGGCCTTAATTGTTTCACACAGAGTTCTTTTTAATTCACTGGTATAGAATTTTATATATTGATGCAAAATAAGTTTAATTTTGATACATGGATAGAATTCAAATTTAATATTATTCTTCACACAATTTATAAATCTATTTCTATGCAAATATAATCCACTGTGCTCATAGAACTCAAGTAGAATACAAGGTTTATCTCCAACACTTTGAAAGTGCTACTGCAGGCTTTTTAGGATAAGTCAGTTATACAAGTCAATTATTATTTGATCAAATCATGGTAATGCCAATTACTAGTCTATATGTATTACAAGAATATATATCTTAGGTTTAACAGATAGATATGATTCTATAAATTGATAAGGTAAAATAGTTAGATAAGGACTTCAAAAACCTCAGAGACCTACAGAATATGGCATTTAAAGATGCTTTTACTATTTTAAAGATTCATTAATAACAAAACAGGTTAACTCCTGGCAATACTCAGCCTACCTCAAAGAAGATGATAAGCATTAAAGAATCTCTTTATGGAGATGGCTTCAAATGTGGCACACAAGCTACTGGGAAAAATGTCCTTGTTTCTACCATAGACAAAATTCTGCCTAAAAATGGGCAAGCTTGGATGCAGCAAAGTTGACAGCCAAACTCTGCCAAGACAGTGTAAGCAAGTCCTCAAAAGCTCCTCCTTTAGAGATCTTATAATCTGAGACAAAAATAGCACACTCCATTTTTGATAGAATATTCATGAAAATGAGATGCATGGTGTGTCAAAAAGATGATAAAACAAGGCCACAATAGTCAGTTCACAGAGGAAGCACGGCTCCTTCTGATGTGGTGCATAATGGAAGGGTCTCAGGGCCACAGTGGAGCTTCAGGGAAAACGATACAGTACATGGAGATCTAAACATGATGGAGCTTTGCATGGAAAGGCAGACTTCCCTTTAAACCCTGAAAGGAGCTTCATCAAGACCAAGGGGAAGAGAGCTAGGAATAGCGGCATACACACAGCACCCGGGAGAGTGGTAGACTTGAATTTCTGTGAATTTGAGACCAGTCTGCTCTAACTAGCAAGTGCCAGGGCAGCCAAAGTTACGTAGTGAAATGCTTTCTGAAAACAAAAGTGTGTTTGTGGGGTGTGTGTGTGTGTGTGTGTGTGTGTGTGTGTGTGTGTGTGTGTAGAGGCACTGGGGGAGCCTCCACAAGGGACTGAGTAGGAGAAAGGCACAAGAGTGTCAGATCAATCTCCAAAATAAGGGAGGGTCTGGCATTACTGAATATTTAACAGTGTCAAAAAGTTTCATATCATATCATTTATTTCACCATAGAGGTAAGTCACAAGAACAATGTTTCTTAATTCTCTGTCCCAAGGAGAGCTTTAGCAAGGCATAGCGTAACCCAGGCTATGTAATCAGGCCTAAAGATGCAGGCCCCGTGTTTTAATACTATAAAGATATTCACATGAGATTTTCTTTAAACTGACTATTACCTAGTACCATGTAGTGAAAGATTCAGTTAGCTAGGAGGTGGAAACTGCTGGTTTGGGGTCTGGCATGACTGAGCTGGACACTAATTATGTCACTGAACACCTTTGGGCCTCATCTTTACACTGTAAAGAAAACAAATTTGGGCTCTGTGTGGTGGCTTCTGCTTGTAATCAGAGTACCCAGGAGGCAGGAAGATTATCCTACTGTGAATTCAAGTGTTAAAGGCTGGCCTAGGCCACAGAGGGAAATCTAGGGCAGTCTGAGATACAGTGTGAAATATCAGCTCAAACCAAACCAAACCAAGCAAATAAACAACAATGGAAACAAAATAAAATGGAGGTATCTTCTGTTTAATGGGTCTTTTTCCATGATATTTTTAAAAGTTATCCTGGTGCTTAAAATGCAAACACACACACACACACACACACACACACACACACACACACACACACGGGCAGTTTTGAGGATGGCCATCTTTCCTGGCCTTTTCTGACACTTGATATCCATGTTTATTTTGCAGGCAGTCTTGGAAACAGAGTTGCATTCACTGGCTAACTCAATGTTGTGTGAACAGAAAGTGCTGAACTAAGATGGAGCCTGGCTTTGCCTCTGGCACCACACTCAAGCCACATCCTTTATCCATCTCCTGGATTCTACCCCAGCATTGGTAATTCCAGAGCACTGTCAGTCTTGCTCTTAATACATGTTTTCTGGCCAGGTTGACTTTCTACTCTGTTCTTTCTGCTCGGCAAGGCTCTATCTTATCTCTCCCCACATGCTTCTCATCTGTCTTCTTCACACTCTGAAGGACGCCCAGCGTTGCAGGAAGCCGCTGTACGCTTCAAACAATGCAGGCCTCTGGGGGAGACGCCTGATACTCACCACTGTACACACAGCAGTGGGGCCTGCGAGACTTCAAAGCACTGCCCATTCGCAGGGCTATGCAATAGACTCCTGGGTAGTCACATTTTCCCAAATTCACAATACCTCATATCCCTTTACAGGAAGACATTTCACTAATGTCTCCAAGCACAAAGCTTGGAGAGTTTGGGGGAAAAAAGAAAGTCACTTATGTTCCCTCCTCGGCTGTATCACTCTCCACTCACCCACTCATTGTGTCCAGTCAGCGTATTTACGTGATTTGCCCACAGACTTCTTTTGCGCCACAGCCTTTTGCACAGCCTATCACAGCTCACTGCGAATCTGCTGAGGGCTGTGTCCCTGCTTCACACAGTTTTCCTCCCTGCTCTAGCTCATCCTCAAGAAAAAGAGGAGGGGCCTGGAAACAGGGAGAGCACTGGACTTCCTCTGAGGAGAAGAGTGTCAGAGAGGACAGGAGATCACAAATGACCTTAGAAATTATCATGGAAATAACAAGAGAAACAGCAAGATCAAATTGCTTTGGCAGTAACATTGCTAGAAACCTGCTCAGTTCAGTGACTGGGCGGGAGCGATGGCTGAGCAGGCAAGATCACCGATCACCGGTGGCTCCTTCAGAGGACCAGGGTTCAATTTGCAGCACCCACATGGTAGCTCAAAACTGTTGTTTGTAACTCCAGTTCCAAGGCATCTGGCAACCTCACACGGCATAAACACTGGCAAAACACTAACGCACATAAAATAAACAAGTATTTTTTAGACAAAGAAAAGACCTTCTCGTCAGGTCTGTTAGTACATCCCTGTAATCCAAGCACCTTGAGGCAGAGGCAGGGGGATTCCTAGTAAAAGCTTAACCCTGTCTCAAACTCAGGCATCATCTTAGGCAGATCTATTACCTCACAGGTTATTTGGCTATATATATATATTTTAACTTACTGGGGACTCAGTTTCCCCTGCTTATCTAGGTCTTGTTAGACCATCAACTGAGATGGGCTGTAGAAAGGCCTTACAACAAGCCTGGAGCACAGGGAGTCTTTAATGAAAGTTTTCCCATCGCTAGTGTTCCGTATTCCATCTAATTAGTAAAAGAATATTCGAAGTTAAATTTTAGAGAATGAATTCATGGATAAGAGTGGTATAGACTGAGATCCATACATGTTCTGGGTTAGAGATGCTCAGGCTGAGGCACGGTAAATTAAAAGACTCGGATTTATCAAACTCTGCCTTTATGTTTATTCCATGAGTGACAGCATTTTAATAAAGAGGAAGAAACCCAGGCTTGGTTGTGGTCCCTCTGCATCTCCACCCCCAGGCATCTGCCCCTCGGGAGACTCTTTCTACTTCTCCCAACATTGCAGCTTTGTTCATCATCACTGAATTAGAACAAGCACAGTGCATTTCCTGTTGACAGACCCAGCTAAAGTTCCTGGCCTGGAGGGGCGTGAGTGAAGAAAAGCTGCTGTCAGCGCATTTAGGGCACACCAGAGAACAATTGAGCAGTGTGCAATTATTTGCTCTCATTAGATACTTTTTAAACATTTGCGTGCTTGCCAGTGGCAAGGATGGCAGGCTTGAGGGGCTGATTGGAAACATTTTTTTATTATCTCAGCCATCCTACAAAACTTGTCTTCATTATTCTTTCGTTTGTGAATCACTTACTACTGGAAACCCTCGGTCAAGGGTCCGGATCAGGCTATAGTCGTTACCAGGAGTCCTTAGTGGCTAGAATGACAGAGATTAGCAAGCATTTCTTCAGGCAGTAAAATATAAACCACAAGATAAAAGTAGTGAGTCTTTTTAAGTCTGTACAATTTACCCTGTACATTCTCATGAATTATGTCACTTGGATGTTTTTCCACATATGAGCTCATATATTGAATGAAGTTATTTTATGAATCCCATGTTATACTTAAGCAAAATTTAAGGTTATAAAGTATATTAATGTTTCAAATCCACTGCTTAGGTAGGGTTATTTACAATTTATTGTATGCCCTTCCCTCTTCCATCTCCAAATCATAAACTGATTTCATAATAAATTTACAGATTGAGAAGGTGAAAAGTATTTATTATAAATGTTTAGTGAGACTGGATGACAGAAATATGGCACATGTATTTCACCATAAACAAGTTTAAGAGAAAACATTTAGATAATTGTTTTCTACAGAGAGACAATGTTAGTCTTGGTAATTGTTACTGCAGGAAATCAGGGGGTGTAGAAGGAACTGCTATACACTAGTCCTGTTACTTTTCCTTTGTCCACCATTTTAATATAACCTGCACACCACAGCACCCACCGGGTGGTTATGCGTTTACAAGCCCAGCCTGGAATCTGTTACTCTCTGGCTCTGACATCAGCTGCCACTCAGATGAAAGGAATATCCAAGAACAAACAACATCCACTTCAAAGACCACCTCAGAACCATCATTACAAGTGTCTTAAAATGGCTTAAAAAGTGTCTTAGGTTTTTGGTCTAATTCTGCTACTATCAGCCATTGTATTTTTGCTGATGAGTAGTAACTGTATTGTATATGTTTTTGGTATACGATGCAATATTTTTGCTTAAGCATCCATACGGTTGAATAAATCTAATGTATACACTGTGGAATAATTTTCTTGTGGTGAGAACAGTTAAAAATATATTATTTTAATAGATAAAGTGTACAGTATTATTTTTACCTGGTTATATACACAATTTCTGAATTTGTTCCTCCTTTCTAGTGAAATTGTTGCATCCTGTGACCTACATATTTGTCAGTTTTCACTCATCTACTCAGCCCTTCATACTCACATTTTATTTTTTCTTCTATGAGTTTTTAAAAATAGTATTTTTATTTATTCCTCACGAATTCCATACTGTATATTTTGATCACATCCACCCTCCTTTCCTTACCCCAGGTCCACCTCTTTCTCCCCATCCCCTCTGAAATTCTGACCATGTTCGTTTTGTTTTTTTTTGTCTCATTTTGTTTTGTTTTTAAAAGTAACCCACCAAGTCTAATTTTTGCTGCTCATATACTGATAGATATGGGGACATCCAATGGAGCATGGTTGAAGGATGGTAAAATAGGGCAGAGGATGAGGTGGGAAATGTATAAATAACACACTGTATGAAAAAGCCATATAGAAACCCATTGTTTTATAAGCTTCCTAATATACGTTTTTGTATGAAAGTGTTTAATTGGTGTTACAGAACACGGAGAGTGAGACTACTCCCAGAAGTTATGTTTCCAAATAAAAGCTCAGTGCCAGGTATGAGATAACTCACCTTGAGTTTTTGGTTAGAGGTGTCCCAGAGACCTGCAAAACAGTATAAACTATTTATATTGCTCTTGGTTGATGGAAAGACACTACTGTTGAGGACACCATACACTTTGGTCATAAGACATGGAAAATCAAAGTTGCTACTAACAGTAAGTTCCCTTCTTGTTGGCTAGATTTTATTGTACCAAAGGGTTCTCCAGAGGCTGCTGGGGGCAGGGCTGGGGGTCATCAATCTTTTGCCTGACTATCAATAATGAGTTCACAGGTTTAAATTCCACATAAAAGTGAGATTGATTATTTGTCTTTCAGTTCCAAGTTTACTTTACTTTGTATAATGCCCTCCAAATTTATTCATACTTTAGTGAGTAGCTCTGAATATTTTTTTCTCTTATATTGCTGGTTGATGTGCTTCTGAGTACACACAAACATTTTATATCCATCTGTCCTATTCTCTGAAGTCTTGGTGCAAGTAGTTTGCACTCCTATCTATCTCCATTAGGGATGCTTTTGATGGCTATTTTTGAGCACTTGAAATTAACTGTATCTATATAAGTATCCCTGGAAAAAGCAATGGACCTGAAATGCCCTGACTTTCAACATTAATTAAGAATGGTATTTTCATAGTTTCTGGAAAGCAAGGATGAGTTTACTAGTCAGTGTATCAGTCTTGGAACCATTCGAAGAAAACTTGTCTCTCTGTACATTAAAGACAACAATATTGTCTGGTGGCCCATCTACAGTGGTTGCTGGAGAGGCGTTTGTGGGTTTCCTACCTTCACTCTCTCCAACAGCCAACTAAGGAGCAGAGGCTACATCATATGGCCACACAGTGGTGTGTACAATCGATCATCATTAATCTTGTTGCTGTTACATCTGGTTACCCATAATGTAGAGCCTTCTCATCATCGTGCTTCCTGCATCTTATCCTCACAAACTTCTAAGATTCTCACTCTCCTCTGTCCACATGAAACTCCTCAATTCCTTTGTCATAGTTAATAAACTGTTCTATGTATCCCATAATGAATATTAATAGAAGCTGATGCCTTGCTTTGATGATCCTCCCTCCATTTTGAAATATTAGAGGTAGGCATCTGACACTGGACTGAATTTCTATGTATCAGAATACTTTTAGAAGTAAGAGCACAAAAACGCATCACTTTCTCCTCTCAATTAGTTCCAAGAGTTCTATACAAGCAAGTTGCCCTTTTCTCTCTACAATGTATTTTTTTGTGCCTGAAAGTTTTTGTTACATCTTTTAAAATGGTTTGCATCCTTTTTATCTATGTTTTCTTCCGACAACTGCTGAAGTGTTTTTAATGCTTCTTTTCTGAGTAAAAGTAATATTAACAAATTTCGAGTTAGTCCAGCAGTAAACCCTGAATATTACAGTATCAATCTGCCAGCCACACTATGCACACCACTGACATGATCGGTATCAAAGGCAGGTTCCTACTACTGTGGTAAACACTGTCACCACAATCAACTTAAAGAGGAAAGAGTTTATTTCAGTGTATGGCTTTTGGGCCAATAAGAAGAAAAAGCAGGGCAGGAACTTGAAGACAGGAGCTGAAAGAGAGAAGCAGATGCCATGGAATATCCCCACTTACTGGCCTGTTCCCCATAGCACACCACCCAGGACTACCAGTGGGATGGGCCTTCCTACATCAATTATTAATTTTAAAAAACTTCAATAGACATATCCACAGAAAATCTGATGGAGGTTTTTTTTCCCCCAACTGAAATTCATCTTCCCAGATGACTCTAGTTTGTGGCAAGTTAACATAAATACAATAACATTATGTGGACATCTAACCACTTCCTAACTGGATTTAGGGCTGTTCTACAGGAAGAAATTCCTTTTTGCTACTGTAAACTCAGACAAGATCCATGGCTCAGGAGGGCAGTCATAGACCCTAGGAGAGAAGCCACTCCATTGTTTTGCTGAATGGAGATGGTGCCAAATTGTCTTCTAAAAGCTTGTGTTTGCACACCTCGGTTAGTCTTGCTTTTTCCACTTTGGACAGAGACGCTTCATTTTATAGTGGTCAACACTTAATGCAGGGACTCATAACTGGCCAAAGCGCTAAGATTAAATGACTATTGAATGATAAGCTCAGAATGGGATGTCCATATACACCCCCTTGCCAAATTACAAGAAACATCGTGGAAAATGGGGTACAAAGAATGATAAGAGGCAGAGGACGGGGAGAAGTTCTGTGGATTGGTGTCTTCCGGACATGGTATGGTTCTTGCACTCGTGAACTCACAGCAGCCGTGGTCACCTACATGAGACCTGCACAACATCAAGCCAACAAGATCAGTCAATATTCCAGTAGTTTCTGTGTGTTACAGAGAGTGAAAGAGATGGCATGAAGGTGTGTGTGTGTGTGTGTGTGTGTGTGTGTGTGTGTGTGTGTGTGTGTGTAAGAGGGAGATGCCTCGTAGGAATAGAATGAGGAAGTAGGAAAAATATGATCAAGATATATTGTAAGAATTTGCCACAGAATAAATGCAACTTTTTCTAAGACAAAACAAAATTCAGAAGAAATTCTGTGTCACATTTTCAGAACTCAGCAATGAAGTATTCTGATTAACAGGGGGAAAAGTCAAGCTAGACACATTCAAGAAATATGAATATAATAGAGTCTGACTAATATTAATAATCCTGTTTTAAGCCTAATATATACTTTACTTGAATGACTCAGAAAGAAATTCAAGATCACAGAACCCTCGGGGACAGCATGGCTTATTATGGAAAAATATGCAGAAGTGTCAGTTAATAGAGATTTCTGATTATCTGAGAAATACACTTTACATTTATTATAAAATCTGTTCATGCAATGTGCTTTATAAGAAGAACTCTTTGCACCATTCCAAGGAAAATAATAGAAGTAAACATCAGAAGGTCACTTTCTTGTACTCCAGAAACTTCACAATAGAATAAATTAAGACTCTGTTTTCTAATTTGAAAACTCCATTCTTATTTCTGCTATGGCAGTACCATCATCTCTGCTTTCTTCTGCTGCAGTCCGACAAGATACAAGATTGAGGGAGAAAGAGTATGCACAATAAAGCCACACGCCTTGGATTAAAATGAAATGATCTTCTGCACCCATTAGTTTTGTAACCAAGGATAACCCATTTCTTTCCTAACATTTTAAGTTATGCATCCCTTAATTCAAATCAGTGACACAATGCTTGGCCCACAGAGTTCTTATGAGAAGGAAGTTGGACAGCTCATGTGAAGTGCACGGAACTGCTCACTGCACATGTTCTGTGCCTGGGTTTGAGGGGGCGGTGTTCTCTGCTTATGTTGCCCCTTTCAACAGATGTCTACAGGTGAGATACTATTTTCTCAGATTTAGTAAGCAATCCTGTTGTGACATGTTGTATGTTATGTTGTTATGTCATGTGATAATGAACTAAATCACTTACTGATAGTTATTTGCCCACATTGAAAAAAAAAAGCCAAATATGTCCAGTCTTTGCTGTTATCACGGATCTTGTGGTGGAAGCCGCACAGGAGAGTGGAAGGCAGGTGCTCTGGCAAGGGATCACATCCAAAGACCTAGGTCTCTGTGATCTGCATGGAATTCAGACACCTTTAATCTGTCTGGCTAGAATACTGACATGGCACATCTTCAATCCTTCTGGCTGAAATTTAGTACACACCTTCAATCCCAAACAGTGACACTTAATTAAGGGGCAGACAAAGTGATGAGTGAGAGAATGATTTGACAGAATGAGGCAGAAGTAGATGCTCCAAAATATCATGAGAATGAACAGGAAAGAGAAGTAGTAGAACAGAGAGAACAAGAGAGTTCCTGGAGCCAGTACAGTACAGTGTGGGAGAACAGTGCAGTTCAGTGCTGTTCGGTGCAGTTCAGTTGAGTACAGTTGAGTTGGTGCAGTCCAGACGCAGTTTTTCCAAGCAGAGCAATTCAGTGAGAAGCAGAGAGAAGCCAATTTGAATCAATCATCTTAGAAAGAAGTTTTGAGTCAGAACAGCTGAGTTGAAGCAGCCAGCCAGAGTCCAGAAAGAGCTGTAAATGGTAAATATATTCAGCAGTAAGTCTCAGAGGCTGAAAACGTTCCAGGCCTACGTTAGCAGATGGAGGCTGGAAGCTGAAGCCTTCAAGGTCAGAGCTTGCAGAAGATTAGATGGTGTGGGGGCTAGAAGCTTCCAGGCCTAGCCTAGAGATAGTTATCAACACTCTAGGCTCAGTCCTCAGGTAAGGCTCTTATCCAGTTCCCTCATGTGTAGAAATAAAAACAGCATTTACAGTTCCTCTCCTCTCTCCACGTACATATGCATAAGGACACTAATGGGCAACAGCAGTTAGTGGAGAAAGAGCCATAAATTTGAAGTAGAATGTGGAGAGGAAGGGAAGGGACATTTAACTTTCATAATTGATATACTTTATCCCAAATTTTCTCAGCGTGCCCCCATGTTTAAGCATATAATTTGTGCTAAGATTTAAAATACCACAAAGAAAAGTGTAATAATGATGTTACATAAAATGGCTGAACGTGGAAATTTTTACATTAAGTGAAACAATTAAGACCCAGAACCACATACACTGTGAGTTTCTCTCACTTGTTGTAGATCCTAATTATTAAGTTTTATAAGTTCACATACAAATATGTGAGCATGGGTTACCTTCTTATAAAGAACAACATTTTCTTAAAGAGAATAACCAGAAAATAAAAATTTTAAATATTAAAATATAATAACAGTAATAAAATATTAAATAAAGGACCTGAGAAGAAAACTGTCTCATAAAAATATTAAAAAGTAAGAAAGTATGAAATGGAGAAATATATAATTTGATGCCCTCCATCAGATAAGGTGGCCACTGATTGGTTTGATGGGAACATCATTAAAGTGTCGTTTGCTACCAGCAGGCCTGGACTCATGAGAGATGGTGGAAGTGGAGGCGGACGACGGGGCTGTGGGGATAAAGCGGCCATGGGAGTTTTCAGTGTCGAGGTGCAGATCCCAAGAACAGGGACTAGG
The DNA here is from genome assembly GCF_964271855.1 of Acomys minous. Classification (NCBI taxonomy): domain Eukaryota; kingdom Metazoa; phylum Chordata; class Mammalia; order Rodentia; family Muridae; genus Acomys; species Acomys minous. Next base: position 3,839,012 of record NC_140487.1, read on the forward strand.
TTTGCCCTAAACCATCATGTGGAAATAGGCATTTTGCTCGAAGGGAGTCCAGCAGTCAGTGCAGTGAGCCTCGACCAGAGGACTCTCGTACCTCATTGGAAGATTTCCGGGGGAGAAGCTACAGCGGAGAAAGGGGCTAAAGAGGTCATGGGGGCAGAGGTGGAGGCCAAGGTGGCTACAGAGTGGACACAGAAGTGGGGGTGGTTATGGTGGAGACAGAAGAGAGGGTTGTTATGGAGGAATCTGAGGTGACTACAGAACAGACCGAGGAGGCTATGGGGGAGACTGAAGCACAGGTCGGGGTGTACGGGGAGACTGTGTTGGCTGCGGCAGCAGTGGAGACTACAGAGGAGGCCAAAGTGGTGGAGGTTATGGAGGAGACCAAGGTGGGGGTTATGGCAGAGACAGAGGTGGCTATTGAGGCAAAATGAGAGGAAGAAACGACTACAGAAATGATCGGTGCAACCGACCGTACTGGTGACTAGAATATCTCTCTGTCTCTGACAGAGTTCTCTGACAAGGTCTGTAGTCTGCCAGAGTTTGCTTGCTGTTTCCCTCATGGCATCGGGGTAGTGAAATTGACATTGTGGCTTTTATTTGGGTGAGAGGGCTGGGGAAAGTTTTCCTTTTAGAAAGGTCCATTGAAATTTTCCCTTTTACTTTCCCACCTTCTCCCACTTTAAAGCAAAGTGCATTGTAAAACGTTGTCAAATGGAAAGTGTTTCGTAATACTGCAATAATGCTGCTTGGTTTTTGTCGAGGGGAGAAAGAATGATGAATGATGAAGACCTTTATAAAGATGTGAAATGTTTGATGAATTTTACCTGGATGTATTTAATTTTTAGCATAGTTACTTCGGTTTATGTATCTTGAGAAATATGAAATTTATTTTAGCACAAAAACTAATTTTAATAAGTTTTGCTTTATTTGGAGTGCTTTTCCTGAGGATGTAGTATGTATGTGCCTTTAATTAATTTGTCAAACAAGGATCATTTCAAAGTACCTGCTGTTGGAAAAAGTAGATTTTAATTTATTTGCTATGAAGCTCTATTATCTAAGAAGATACAGCAGAAAAATGAAAGAGTGTGAAAACTGGCATAAAGTTAGTGGAAAATATTCATTTGCAGTGTTGACACATGGGACATATATTAGAGTTTGTTAATTGATAAGAAAAAGCAAAGTTAAAATGTGGAAGAAGACACAAGTTTAAAGAGATGAGCCTAAAGATTGTGACTTTACTAATTATTTTCATGAGTTAGGCCTCCTGAGAAAGACACCTTTATTTTCTTTTACAAATTGTTTCTGACCCTGGGCGTCGCTGACGGCACTACTGTATCTTTCGTCTTTTATGGTTGTGTACTCCCGGAGATTTCACAAGCAGAGCCCAGTATGTTCTTCTCAAATGTAACCTTGTTGACTTTTAAGGCTGCATTTTAAAACATTTCTTGAATAATGGAAACATTTTGAATCTAGCTGGAGATCCAAAGAAAGGAAAGGTGGCCTGTGTGTTTGTTCTGCCAAAGTGTTTCTGACAGGGTTCCTGAGCCGTATGCAAGTAAGGCTTGCTTGGCGAATGTAGTCTAAGTTTGGGAAGGCCACATGTGTGACCATTTAAGTCGGTTCATAGAGATCACGTGTGATGTTGTCAGATGATGAGCCAACCCACTCTAAAATTAGTGTTTTAGCACAGGAACCATGAGATTGTGTCACAGCACTGTAGGTCATTTGAAGGCTCCTCTAGTCTTGGTTAGGCTTTGATATGTGTCTGGTGTGGCTGGGCTTGGGCTGAGTTTGAATGGCTTTCACAGATATATTTCTCACCTTTCAATAACCTAGCTTTGGCAGGTTCTCATGAAAAGCAGCAGGGCATGGTGAAACAAGTGCACACATGACTTTCATTTCTATATTTGCCTAGATAGTTTTACATGGTTGGTACCCAGAGAGATCATGGGAAGGTCCTGTGGAGGCATATGGCAAAAGACATTGATACAGGAAGTAGCAAAGAGTTGAACCATTTTTCAGTTAACCACTGTGACTCTCTCAATATCCTATTTGGGAAGCAGAATATTCATTCATGTTGAATGTGATGTGCTGCCTTCAGAGGGCAGACCCACTGTAGAGCTGTTAGCAACCTAACAGGGGAGTGCAGAGTCAAAGACGTATGGTCCTATGACACCACGTACCATCCCATTACGTTCTATAACCAAAGCTCATGCTGGTGACTAATCATAGGAGACACGCCATTTGGGAACATTATCCTGACGCTAAAGTCTCCTGCATCTCTAACAACAACGGCATCCAGATTTTCCCAGATTTACCTCTTAGGAGAAATAAAGAAAGCACAATTAAATGCTGAGTTATTGCTCTCAAGCAACCCATTTGTGAAGGATAATGATCTCACCTAGAAGATAAAAGTTTTTATGTGATTAGGTTCTTCAACTCAGGAAGAATTATCAAACACCTGAGAGTAATCTGTACAAAGACCTTCCCTTAGTTCTCGGAGCTAATGAAGAGGCATAATGTCTCTAAGGAGCCTCCTGACACCAGAAGGTCTTCCAAGAGTGGCTCCCCAGTGTTTGTAGCTGCAGGTCATCACTCAGAGCCACTGTGTTTTGTTCAAGATCGTTTAGTTTATTTTCAAGATGTGATATAAATTCTTCTTGTTGGGCTCCATTGCCTACCAAACACTATTACTACCCAGCTCATAAATTGTACAGCACAATAAACAGTCAAAAACATTTTTTCCACTGGTTCTATTTTCTTCTAGTGGTTGAAAATAATTCCATCTTCACTTATTGTGATTTGCTGTCCCGTGGCTTTCTGACAAACCCCTACCAGTTTTATAGTCTTTTGATAAGCACCCCTCTTTTTTTTAATCAAACATTCAAGGATCTTCAACAAAAATCTAGAAACTCACTAAAAATGAAACCAGTGCAATATAACTAATCATTGCAGGCCTAGTCCCGGTTTAATGAACATTTAACATGACTTCATTGCTTCAAACCCTTTTGAACAATTACTGAAGCTCAGGATAAATCAGTTTCTCAGAGATCACTCATTGGAAGAGAAGTCAAAGGAGTAATTGCTTGTGTTCAATTTCAGAATCACTTCCTGTGCTGCAGTCTGAAAAACTGGAAAAATTGTAGAGTTTATCTCTTTGGTCATCCCTTGCCCAGACATCACTGCCCTGTGCTAACTTCTTTCCAGTTTCTGAAATATTGTGTTAAAGCTAGTGTCAGTCACTTGGGCTTGACAGAATAGAATTTCCCTGGATTGTTATTATATTTTCCAAATAAAAATTATTTGATTTGATTTATTATTGTGTTTTATGTATATATGTATATACTGTATGTGTATGGGTACACTCATGCCATGACACTTATGTGGAGGTCAGGGGACAAGTTTGTAGGGTCAGCTCTCTTCTTCTGCCATTACATAGGTTACAGAGACCAAATTCAGGACTTCAGGCTTAGCATGAAATATTTATATTGCTGAACATTCCCCCTGGCCTCCTACCCAGATTTCCTAAATAGAAGACGAATATAAATTATTTTGAAGTGTCCTACAGTGTCTAATATAACCTCTGTTCTGATTTTGGTTTTCATAATCACCTACTGGACCACCATGTTCCTCGTGTTCCATAGCTCCTGATAGGTCTCACTGTGTCAATCCCAGGCTTGCAGACTTGAGTCAGATAGGTACACACAAGGTAATTTGGGGCCACCATTCTTTATCTGCCAAGGTTCTACACAGTACTACACTTGGAATTTGTACAGTCTTGTCCCTTGTCCACTTGAAATTCAATGTCATCGAACTCTATACATCCTTGGCAATCACCCATCCTTTCCTTGCAGTTAGATTCACTGATGTCTTTATTTCAGAGAATTTATTGTTATATAGCTGAGACTCCTTTCAGTTAGTGTTTTAGAAGCTGACTGTTAAAATCTATAGCTATTCTCTACCTTTTCACTGTAGTCTTGCTTTAATATCTGTTATTTTCCTCCAAATTGTTTTGATTGTCAACCCTTCTCTGTATTCACTGTATTTATCTTCCTGCATTGCTGTTTTGAGAATGGCTGTCTTCAACTTTATTTTGGAATTCTTATATTTGAATTCTTTATTTTGAATGTAATGACATATTTAGGCTCTCAAGTTATCTCTCTGGCTCTGTATTTATCAATTCTTTTTCATTATTACCATTAATTTTTGTACATTGAACCCAATATTTTCCTTTTTTCTTTACTCTATAGATCTAGTAGGTTAATCCTTTTCATTTACCTTTGGTTAGATTTTGCGTTTTTCAAACTGCTTTGACTTCCGTGTGTCGTGCTCTTCTTTGTAATTGTTGTGAAAGAATTTCATTGGCTCTTTGGGGTCTGGAAATTTTAGTTTGGTTCTCTGTTGATCACTAACACTCATCTGCCTGACAGGCGTTAGTAGCAGAATTATTTAAGACTCAGCCTCTTTGTTCCGTACACTTTCCTGTTATCTGTTAAGGTGATATCAGTTAGGGAGCAGAACAATCTTTGCTCAGAAGAAAGGACAGTTTGGATGTTTGGAAATTTTGTTTGTCTTGTGCAGTTCTGGGAAGACACACTGAGAAGAAACCAGGAATATTTGCTCCACAAATATGGAGTGGACAGGAAGAAAGGAAGTTTGCACACCCCAAACCTAGAGTTCAGCTTTTCAGATCAAGACATATCCCTATACTCTCTTCATTTTTCAGAGAGCACAAGACATAATTCTGCCCCAGCTTTATTTCACCACATTTCTTCATATCAAATTAAAAGGAAAAGAAACAGACTCAAACTGACAAAAGATTTAGGTCTCTCAGGAGCGGATTGACTTCCCAAATCACATTTCTACAATGGAATTATTGGTAGGATTTACAGCATTGTGCCCTTTATTTGGCTGCTTATAGATGATTTTTTTCTTGTATTATTTTCTTGTATTATTTCAACAGATATTATTTTACATGCTGTGATATTGGATTTTAATTAAAGTTTAAAGTTGACTCTATGGAAAAATTCAATTTAAAAATTGAAGTAATTCTCATTACTTAGCTAAGTACCTCTCAACTTGCAGAACATGATTTCATGACTCATGATATTTTTTTCAGCACTAGTGGCTACATGTGTTTCTGTTACGACCACACGCAAATGAAAATTCTGCCTGGAATTAGGCAACATATGCAATTTTACAGGAAATTATTTTCCCAGACACAAAACAATATTCTATGCCGTAAATGCTTATCATAACAACATCTTATTAAACCAACTGACAGAGGAGAAAGTAGGGAACAGGCTTGAGATTATAAGCACAGGAATTTCTGTAAAAGACCCCAAGAGCACAACTGCTAAGACCAGCAACTGACAAATGGAACCACATGAAACTGTAAAGCTTCTGTACAACAAAGGAACCACCATTTGACTGAAGAGGTTACCCATAAAATGGGGATTTTTTTTTACATATTTTTACATATTTTTACATATTATGGGGGTCCAATATCTAAAGTATACAAAGAACTTAAAAAAAAAAACCTCTTAACATCAAGAAAGCATATAACCCAATTGAAAATGGAACCTAGAACTACACAGAGATTTCCCAAAAGATAAACTAACACTTTAAGAAATGAGTCATATCTTTAGCCAACAAAGAAATACAAATTAAAACTACTTTGAGATTTCATTTTACCCCAGTCTAAATGACCAAGATAAAAATAAAAATAATAAAGGTATTGATATAGATGTGGGGAAGGGGGAACATTTGTTCACTGCTGGTGGGATTGTAAACTGGTCTAACCACCATGGGAATCATTATAGAGAGTCTTGAAAATCTGGAAATACATCTGCCATGTGATCCAACTATACCACATATACTTAAAATGATATTTTATTAGAGAGATATTTGCTTTCCTATGTTCATTGCTGCTCTATATACAATAGTCAGACAATGGAAACAACCTAGATGCCTTCAAGTGATGAATAAATAATGGGAATGTGATATATTTATACGTTGAAGTATTATTCATCTAGCATTTAAAACTGCTATGTACATTACTAAAGGAGAATCATTCATCAAGCTGTGAGCCCTGCAAGCTGCACTAATAACTGACCTGACAAGATATACCTGTTGGTGCAATAGTGGCACAGATTTTTTGGGAGTAATCAACCACTTTCTGATTGAATTTAAGTCCTGCTCTACAAGATAAAACCCTCACCTGGACCATTTTTGGGCCAAGAACTTGTAACAAAAGAGAGAATCTATTACTATTGTTCTGATCGGTGGGTACAGTATTAAAGTTACTTATTGCTATCCCAGTGTGACTCTCAACACTCATCAGAGGAACTCCCTGAAGCAGATAGCAGCTAACACAGAGACCCTGAACTGGTCGGTGTGCAGAAAATTAAAGACTGTGAAGTGCTCAGCCCTATATGGAATGCAGAAATGGCGGTCCTACCCCCAAGACTCGGGAACATTCACAGAAGAGGGGCAGAAAGGTTTTAAGGGCTAAATGGTGGATAACATTAATGAAAGAGTGTTTTCCAAACACGATGGACAGGGGAACATATCAGTTCACGTAATGTACAGAATTGACATTAGGCACAAAACATGCACAAGACGAAGGAAGATAAAACCCAGCTTAGGGGCACGGGGAGGTGAGCGTGAAAGCTTAGGGGCACGGGGAGGTGAGCGTGAAAGCTTAGGGGCACGGGGAGGTGAGCGTGAAAGCTTAGGGGCACGGGGAGGTGAGCGTGAAAGCTTAGGGGCATGGGGAGGCGAGCGTGAAAGCTTAGGGGCACGGGGAGGTGAGCGTGAAGGCTTAGGGGCACGGGGAGGTGAGCGTGAAAGCTTAGGGGCATGGGGAGGCGAGCGTGAAAGCTTAGGGGCACGGGGAGGTGAGCGTGAAGGCTTAGGGGCACGGGGAGGTGAGTGTGAAAGCTTAGGGGCACGGGGAGGTGAGCGTGAAAGCTTAGGGGCACGGGGAGGTGAGCGTGAAAGCTTAGGGGCACGGGGAGGTGAGCGTGAAAGCTTAGGGGCATGGGGAGGCGAGCGTGAAAGCTTAGGGGCACGGGGAGGTGAGTGTGAAAGCTTAGGGGCACGGGGAGGCGAGCGTGAAAGCTTAGGGGCACGGGGAGGTGAGTGTGAAAGCTTAGGGGCACGGGGAGGTGAGCGTGAAAGCTTAGGGGCACGGGGAGGTGAGCCTGAAGCCCTATCGCTAGTCACAGAGCTTTTAACATTTGATATCTAACAACTGAGAGAGGACCAGTTTTCTTTAATGATGGGAACCATGGTAGACTGACTACACCACATGGCAGGAGTCACTCCAAAGAGGAGTTGGGAAACACAAACTGGATTTGGTGGGGGCGGGGGGAAGAAAACTCTAAGCTGAGTGTGTAGGAAGGGTGAAAACACAGAGGGAAGATAGGAAAGGAGTCAGGGGAGGTGAGCCAATGTGTTCAAAATTATAGGAAACTCTTAAAAGGTTATTAAGGATATTTTTTAAATTTTTTTATTAATTTATTCTTGTTACATCTCAATGGTTATCCCATCCTTTGTATCCTCCCATTCTTCCCTCCCTCCCATTTTCCCCTTATTCCCCTCCCCTATGACTGTTCCTGAGGGGGATTACCTCCCCCTGTATATCCTCATAGGGCATCAAGTCTCTTCTTGGTAACCTGCTGTCCTTCCTCTGAGTGCCACCAGGTCTCCCCCTCCAGGGGACATGGTCAAAGGTGAGGCACCAGAGTATGTGAGAAAGTCATATCCCACTCTCCACTCTACTGTGGACAATGTTCTGACCATTGGCTAGATCTGGGTAGGGGTTTAAAGTTTACCGCCTGTATTGTCCTTGGCTGGTGCCTTAGTTTGAGCGGGACCCCTGTGCCCAAATCTGCCTATCATAATGTTCTACTTGTAGGTTTCTAGGACCCTCTGGATCCTTCTACTTTGCTATTCTCCCATGCTTCTCTCATCTAGAGTGAGTTAACCCAGAAGCAGAAAGACTCAAATGGTATATACTCACTTATATCTGCATACTAGCCCAAGGGGCATGTCCCACGAAAGCCTTCACTTACCAGGAAACTGGGATAGAGGGGAGGACATCCTAAAGGATATTTTATTTTAAATCTGTTTTCCTCTAACTTCTAAAAGAAGTTCAATATATGATTTCAATTACATTATGTGGTTTTCAGAAGTCAATGGGTGTCTAAGGCTGTTGCTCAGCAGAAGACGGGTTGCCTGAAATGGGCAAGTCAACCAGGCACTGCAATAATAATCACAACACGAGCTGCATGTGTTATATTGACAATGGGAATCTGTCCATACAGTTTGATTTCGCTAAGTGGGCATTTCTTCGGAGAGACTTTCTGCTAGAAGTGTAGCTCAAAGGTAAGAGCCTTTTATTGTGTACCTCAAGGTCAGCTTGTCGCATACCCTTGCGTGAAAAGAGAGAAATAACCCTATCAGAGTCACTGAGGGGCTGCCATTGGAGATGACATACAATCTGACACCTCGGTTCGTGTTTATCAAAAACCGTGGAAAAATTTTTGTGCAGGTACGCTGTCTAGAAAGTGAGGCTACCCTTGGGCATCATTTGATTTTAACACCAAAGTTGAGATTTGCAGATGTTCTCACTCCCTCTACAGTGCCCACTCTAGCACAGAGGGGTCACCGGTGGGTGGGCATTCCAGTATGGAACTGTTTCTGACTCCATTTTCATTTCATTTCATTTCAATTCATTCATTCACTTTACAGCCTGATCCCAGCCCCCTCCCTCGTCTTCTCCCAGCCCCACCCTCTTTCCCCCCATTCGCCCTCACTCTTCTCAGCAAAGGAGGCCCAAAGAGGTACCAACCTAGCAGGACTAAGTGCATCCTCCCTCACTGAGGCCTGGCAAGGCAGCCCAGCTAGGGAAAAGGGATTCAGAGGCAGGCACCAAAGACAGCCCCTGTTCCCTTTGTTAGAGGACCCATCTGTTGACCAAGCTGCACATCTGCTACATAGTGTAAGGGGACTAAGTCCAGCCCATGCATGCTCTTGGGTTGGTGGTTAAGCCTCTGTGTGCCATATGGGCCCAGCTTACTTTACTCCGTAGTCCTCCTGGCATGTCCTTGGCCCATCAGGCTCCCGCTATGCTTCCTCCCACTCCTCCACAAACTCCCCGAGCTCAGCCTATCGTTTTGCCATGGGTCTCAGCATCTATTTCCATCGGCTGCTGGATGAGGACTCTCAGAAGACTAGGCTAGAAGAGTAGAATTCTTAGAGATAATTCTCGGCTCCCGCCCTAGCGATGCGCCCGCTACCGATCCCCAATCTTCCTCCTAGTCCCGCCTCCCGACACCTGACCCCACCCCGCTACCCTCCCTGCCCCCTCTCTTGTTGTAATTTACATGGTTACTTTTCTTTAAAGATGCTACCACTGACAAAAATATTAAGAATTAGATTTATTGAAAAAAACTAAAGGTTATTCATCCCACCAGTGAAACAATGAAAAGATAACATATATTTAAAGTTATGAACTGGATAAACAGAATTGTAAAAATCACTTTACATAATGTAAAATATAGATATATGTAGGTTCACCCCAGGCCTATTTAGAATGCCAAAGCAAAACTCTTAATATACAGCAATAAAGGACTTCACGTATACTTTGCAAATAAAACTGTGATGATAAACTAAAAGCTTAATTATAAGATCTAATATACAACCTAATAGGCTGGGACATTTTAGCAGGAGATGATCTTAATTTATTTTATATTAAAAAGTCTTTAAATAAGTGAAATGTTAGGTATGAAATTACGTTATTATTATATTTTATTACTATATATTTATTATATAATATATTATTATTATTACTATTGTTTTTTTTTTGAGACAGGGTTTCTCTGTATAGCCTTGGCTGTCCTGGACTCACTTTGTAAACCAGGCTGGCCTCGAACTCACGGAGATCCTCCTGCCTCCCAAATGTTGGGATTAAAGGTGTGCGCCACCACGCCTGGTGACAATTTTATTTTTAATGGCTAAATGTGATTTTTATCTTGCCTATAATTTTCATGCATCTTACTCTATACATACACTCTTAAATCATGTTTGGAATTTCAGTTTACTGCTATAATTTTACAATATAACTTATGGAGGTAAATATTGGTAACATTTTTTTTTCCGAATTGTTGATGTAATTCTAACCTCTTCTTCATCCATAAATAGTCAAGCAAAAACAAAGAGAACACAGAACATCCAGGTCAGGCATACTGAGGAACTTAAGTCCTGAATTATGGATCTTTTCTAAAGTTATGAAAAAATGCTATTCTTTTTGCCACACCAACAAGGTGAATTATATATATATATATAAACAAAAATCTAAAGTGTAAACAGAATTCAGATGGGAACACATGATCACTTGGCCTCAGGAATTTTCTGTACTTCAGATAAGAAGTAAAATTGATGCAAATTAGTGACACTGACCCCTTCATTTTTCTTTTTTTTTTTAATTAATGTATTCATTTTACAACTCAATTGTTGTCCCATCACTTGTATCCTCCCGTTCCTCCTCCCTTCTGCTTACACCCTATTCCCTCCCCTAGGTCTATGACCCTTTCACTTTTGTAAACCAACCTTTCTCTCCAACGTGCTAACACTGAAGAAATTGAACTTTTCCACATGTTTATTTGTGCCTTTCTACTTCAGTGGCGTTTCTTGTGAAGGAAAGTGTAGAAATTTCATAGAGCAGATTCTAGCCTTGGGATGTGGCCATCTCTCGCATGCATGGTTGTACTGACCCCGTCTCACACTGTTCTCCTCCGTAGGCATTACAATCACTCTCGGCAGGAGAAAGACGCACAGAGTGTGCTTATTTCAGAGGGGATGGAGACACGGTGGAGACTGTAGTTGTGTTGAGTTATGGGTAACTATTTCTCCTCAGTGAAACGAGAGCTCTCTTCTAGTGACATTTGCAGGACATTGAACACTGTGAGATTGCTGTTCCTCACTTTCATCTTTTCTTCAGAAATCAAATATTTTGGGGTTTTTTTTTTTGAGACTTTGTTTTTATCCACTGTATATGAGTTATGTGTTCTATTTATATGTGTTAGGATAAGGGAAACTTTAAAAGTTAAAAATAATATCTGTTACATTATCTAATTATTTAATTATTTAGCATATTTTACTACTTAGAATAGCATGAAAAATTGAGGCAACTTAAACATTTCTTTGGTAATCTACAGTATCAATTTATTCTATGTTCCCTGATGGTGTCAGTGTCTAAATTCCTAGCTGCAGACACTGTAAGCATTAGCTAGATACCATAATTTGATGCTAGGGCATAATTACAACTATAAGAGTATTAGATATCCTGTACTTGTTAGCAAAGGAATTGTGTATGTTGCCACTTGTACACTAAGGATAGACTCGTACTTACAAGAGGCTTGGGACAGTAAGTGTATACTTAAATCACACTTTCAGTAACACTTTCCTTCATATTGTGTTTAAAATTGTACCACAATTGCCCATATTGCACTTTTTCCTATTTCGCTACATGGTATTTGTCCCCATCTTACATACTACATCTTCAATACTCTTGTTCATTGTCCATCTTTTCTAAGAAAAGAGGACATAAGTTTGAAGTTTTCTAAGTTATTCAGACCTGTACTGATGGAATGGAGTCTGAGCCATGTTGTGCATACAATGAATGTATAAAGAATGAATCGAGAAATGCTAACCAAATTATGCTTAATATAAACCTTGAACTTTTACGTTTTAAAGTGATGTACTATTTTGGATAGATTTATTCTTTTAAAACATTTTGCTTATGATGGTATTGAATTTAAATTTTATTATATTTCACGAGACATACAAAGTGGGTACTTCATAACATTTTCTTGGATTGATGAAATTTCACATGAATATTAATCAAAGCAATATTATATACTAGGATGCATGAATCAAGTAAGAGCCAATAAGTTGGGATTTAAAAAATCAAATCACATAAATAATAACAGCTTACAGCTTAGTTGAATTCAGTTTTGCAGGACCTCTCCTTAGCATTAGGGAGCAAAATGGAGAAGCTGAAAGGCCTTTCTCGGAGACACGTTGAAGACTTACGATGGCATGAAAATGACATTTGAGTGCGGCACTCACAACTTCGTGCTGCCAACCACTGAGGTTACTCTTCAGAAAATAACAGTCTTCCTTGCATGTCTGTGCGTATATGTAAGGTAATCTGTTTTCTCAAAGCAGCACATTAACCTTTTTTTTCTGTAAAGAATGCATGGCGTGATACCAAGACTGTGGCTGACTTGCTGCTGATTTGGGACTCTATCCTCTTCAAGGACGGATGCCATTATTCTGGGATCTTAATGATGGCCCTCGATGGAGTGTGCAAGTTCAGTCTGAAGTTTTGCTCACTACACATCTTTAGAATGTAATCTTCAACATATCAGTCCTAGTTTGATGTGTTTGAAACATTTGTGAATGAGTGAAACATTTGAATGAGTTGGATGAAATCCATTATATATATATATATATATATATATATATATATATATATATATATATAATGTAAGGGTTTTTATTTTAAATAAATTTTGAAGATTTCACACATGCAAATAAACCATAAAAGACATAGTTATTATCCAGAGTCATTGTTGACAAGTCCTTTAATTTTGTGTCAACAGTTGAACTTAGTTTTCACATTCAATTAAAAGGTTCTAAATTTGATAGCCTTCAGGAGTCATCTGTTTACATGCTGCATTGTCTGTTTATCCAAGAAAATGATATTTCACTTCAGAATCTTTTATATGATGTTTTTGATAGGAACCTGTAGTTGAAATATCACATTTTTGTTCTAAGAATTTGATGTGAATAACTAAGAGACTAGAAACAATCAGCGCCAACTTTTTGTAAGAAAAGCAAACACAGCACCAGATGTTTTTAACCATAAATAACACATTGTAGAAAATGTATTTAAGACAGAAACTAGGCTCTCCCTGAAGGACAATGAACTCACAATGGGAAACAAGTCTATACGGTCCTAAGAGAGAAGGTAGAATAATAGGAATTGTTCTCTGAAGATGAAGGTTAATCCTAAAAAGCATGTTGGTGTGCACATACATCAGGAAGGTTATTTATGGAAGCAAGCTGCTGGCAATTGTACTCTCTTGATAAGAAAAACTAACATTTTGTGAAATATTTTGGTCAGAGTTTAAGAAATATGAAGGAAAAATTCATGTCAGTCAAGGAATATAAGCAGATTTTATGCTACATTTATTAGTAAATTCTTAACCATTACCCTATACTGCTAAAAGGAAACTTTGACCATCAAGACAAAATTAAATAAAATTTTTTATTTGGGTTTTATAAACATATAAGTATTTATGTCATAGAGATGACAAATTAATACTAACAAGTATTAACTTTCCAATTAGTCAGTTTAAACTATTTTCCAATTGTAGCCATTATTTCTTTGTTTCTCATTTACTTAGGTGTGTGTGTGTGTGTGTGTATGTGTGTGTGTGTGTGTGTATACATATATGGAGGCATTAGTTATCCCCAACCCCTTGGTCCTTCCTCGCCTTATTTTGTGAGACAGTGTATCTCATTGAACTTAGAATTGACCAATTCTGCTAAACTAGTTGGCCAAAGAACTGCAAGGACCTCGATCCTTCTGTCTGTTCCCTACAATGCTGGGGTGACAGACGTGTGTCACCATGTCCAGTATTCCACACAGCTCTTCACATTTGTGTGGTACTTTGCCCACAGAGCCATCTCTCCACCCTCTCGCATCTATTTTATAATAACCTTATTTATATGATTTTTAAATTAATTAAGTATGCTTGTGTGGAGGTATGTGCACGTGACTGCAGTCCCCACAGGGGTTAAAGGTGTTGCGTCTCTCTGGACATAAGCATTTTAAAAAAGACTCCCTTGGATTGACTTGTAACATATTGGTTGTACAATCATTTGGTAAGAACATCTTGTACTAAAGGAAATGGTGACAGGCCTGTTGAAGCATAAGGGAACCTTGTTATTTAATGTCTTAGCAATTAGAAGACAATAAGTTCCAGAAATGATTATTTAAATATTAGATCTAAAATTGAGTCCACTCCTATCCATGTAAGTTATTTACTTAGCCAATGTGCCCAAGCCAATAACTTAATTCAAGTTATATATATTTTAAAATATAAGCAAAATGTACACCCGTATGACTAATTATAAATACCATTCTATTTAGCATAGCTGTTTACAAAGAGATTTAAATTGGCCTTTTCTTTTAAATGTGAACTAAGAAAAACAAATCTGAAAGTGGACCAGTTATATACAGTAGAATCAAAAGTGACACATTTAAGTAATAGTTAAAGGACTAGAAAGATTTAAATATATATATAACTGTGGACTTTCTTAAAACCATCTTGAAGGTAACACACAGATGCCTCTACACTTGAGACTTCCCCAACTATCAAAGTTAAAGTGTTCCCTCTCCCATTCTTTAATATCATATGAGTCAGATTTTAAAAATCTGGAACTACAAATCTTGGCTAAACCTTGATTATTCTATTAGAAGAGTATACTACTTTTCTTATATTAGCTAGTCAAGGATTGCCAACTTGCCAAGGCACTTTTACACCACTTCTAAAAGCATTTTTTCTTCCAATTAATTATACCTCTCTGCCTCAGATAAATTGTCAAGTCTTAAAAATCTTGTTTATATCTTTTTTTCCAGGTATATAGGGACTTATGTATTCAAGAGGAGTTAGTTATATGTTGTTTGTTTCTAATACTGCACTTGGCACATTTACAGGGCTCCTTACAATACTCATATTATCTTGACAATGCTGCATATCAAAACGCTTTGAGATAAGAATACACTGAGAGTTCAAATGCTCATTTGTTTTTTTTTTTTTCATGAAAACATATCCCAATTTCTTATATTTAATTGAATAGAAACTATTCAAATTGCTTCATGGACTTAGAATAAGTTTGTTATAAACAATGAATGCCATGTTCAATGTAAAGTGATATGCAAGTACAGCTAAGAAATCACACATCATGCAAAAGAAAGCCATGTAGGGCTAATTTCTTTTTGCTAACCAAGTTTCAGGCCACTGACATGTTCATGAAAGAGAAATAATTGCACAGTGGGTGAATTCGTGTTTCAGAGAAATGTGGTAGCACTAAACACTTATTCTCTGCTCCATAGATTTGAGAGCTGAAGTATAAGCATCAAAAATAATGAGGAAATGTTGAAGGGGGAGTAAACTCTAGGTAATTCATGATTTCTACCAATGACAGGAGCCATCCATCTCTCACGCTGTATCCCAGATCTTTAGTATTGCCAATCTCAAAGCATAAAACAATAGAAAGGACCACTGGGAATCTTTTTCAATAAGTTAGGAAATCAAGGGGATAGCAGTATCCATATAGATGCATGTTCTAGCTGGACCAATAACAGGTTCATGATTAAATAAGAAAGCCTTCTTAGACTATTAGAGTTGGCACTGCCTTCTGAAAATGAAAGATTTTGACACCTTGTACAGAAGATACAAGCTATACTGAAAATTCAGTAAGGTTTAGACATCATTTTTGTTCAAAATACCACAAAGACCTCTTTCCTATCTATGTACAGAGTTTATAAACTTACAGAGGAGCCTGTCAGGATTCCAGCCTCAGGAGCATCTCTGTTCATTCATCTACTGCTCTTAGGCTGAATCAAACCTCTGAGCAGGAGTGAATGAGAGATGAACATGTTTTTGTTATGATCCCAAGTGTGGGATCGGAACGGTCTTGTGAGACCAGGTGAAGTTAATCCACTAGAAGACAAACCACCCCATGTGGGAGCTTGATTGTTGCCAGCTGAAAAGATCCCATGAGCAGACTCTGGGAGGAGATACATAAATGAGCCCCAAACTGAAGGTGGGGTCTTTGGAGACTTGGCTGTTCTTCACTCCACTTTGAGATGCTCCTAGAGAGAACCACTCGAGGGAAGGCTTCAGGGCTCCTGCTGAGGTTCCGGGTCCTGGTTACTCCAGGTTCCAGCAAGAGAAATCCTGCTGATTACACCAGGAGAATCGCTCCTTAGAACTGATATCCTTACGGTTTTGTTATTCTTTAATCCTCTTTTCCTATTGTTTCAGTTAGTCGGGTTATAAGGCATGTATGCTTGGTTAATAAGTTCGTAATAAAATATATCGGTTAAGAAAACTGACCCAACACAGGAAGCCGAGGATATTCTTTTACAGTTTTTAGGCAATGTTTGGGTAATTCTGTTTCTGCATTTTGTGTGTCCACCATTCCAATATTGCAGTCACTAAGCTAGCTTCTGCTGTACAATTTGCCAACTCTCTTTGCTTCCTACCTGCTGTGTCTTCTCTCATCTCTCTCTTTAAAACTTAAACAAACTAGGAACTATAGAATTGCCTTCCTTTGGTCATTTTAATGCCACTATGGCTTAGGTTACTCTCTTAAGACTGGTCTTCTCTGGGTTGTCGGGGCTTGATTATATTGAACAAAGAGTCAGAGGCAAGAAGTTGTAAGAATGTATTCCTGACTCAACCCCCTTCCTTTCTAAATAGGGAGCCTCTCAATGTGATGCTGTAGCAGGTGTAGGATGCTCCCTGCATTTGCTAAACAGGAAAAAAAAAAAGCCGGAGCCCTGTCTCCACAGGGCAAAGGATATGGCACTCAGCTTTGGAGGTGGGTAGCTGAAGAATTCTGGGTCCCTCAGAACAAGAACACAGGAAAGGATACAGGAACTCAATATCAGCCTGAGTGTGTATGTGTGTGTGTGTGTGTGTGTGTGTGTGTGTGTGTGTGTGTGTGTGTGTTGTTTGTGTATTTACACATGTATATATAGATATGGATGCATATATACATATATATGTGTATATATGTATGTGTTTGTGTACATATATGTAAATGTGTGCATCTGTATATGTATATACATATATGTGTGTATATGTGTATGTGTTTATGTAATGTGTACATATGTATATATGTGTATGTATGTGTATATGTATATACATGTGTGTGTATGAAATCTTTCTTTCTTAAGAATCTTCCTAACACATCCTGAGCAGCAGCATCCCTAGACCCACATCAAGCCCTATGTGGCCATCTTAGTAACCTGTCCTTGGCACTGACGAATCATTGTGTATAAACACTCTATTTTCTAAAATATGGAAAAATATTTCAATAAGCGGTAAGTTTTATTGATCACTTTGTAAATTGATTAACAGTGTTTAGATAAAAATAAGGCTATAAAGCAGTTTAATACCTTTATAAGCTTGCAAATAATTTTGCTTACTATTTTTATTTTCTTTAAAATAGAAAGGTCAGATAGGCTTAATCTTTCCCTTCACAGCTCTGCCTGAGGGGATAACGCTGATGTTAACCTTTTCTCCCGTGTGCTCTTGGCTTGTGGTAACTCTGTGAATATCAAACAGTCATGTATGTACCGGCAACTTCTGCAAGGGTTCTACAGCCGATGAGTGAGAAAGATTTACAAAGCTAGCCAAAGGGGTTAAAAAACAGTCTTCCTAATGATGAAATGAGGACAATGGAAGTGAACAATTACTGAAAGATCATAATATGTGGGTGTGTTGAGTTCTATAAAATTGGAATATACAATTATTCTAATTTTGTAATTCAGACATTGCTGCGTACATTTTAATTAATGTGGATAACGACATGTGTTATGTATATGGAATTCCCTACTAAATACATGGGGATTTAAATATACATGTTATATTTCTATCACTATAGATTTGAGCGGTGGTAACTGTTCTGCAAATTAACCTTCATAGTTTGCCATGTTCAGATGATGTCTGCCTTGCTCCTCTAGGAGAATGAGGAAAAGCATTGGGACCCAGTAATATGCGTCTGCCCCCACTTGAGTCCTTTCATCCAGCGGTGGGAGAAAACTGCAATTATGCTTATATTTTAAAGGTATGATTATTCTATGGCTTTTCCCCCCTCATGAAAGATTCTCTGAAATGAAATCCAAGAAAACAAAACCAGGGTGTGTATAACTCATTCACTGAAAAAAAAAATGTGCAAAAGCAAGTAACAACCAACCAAACAGATGAACCAAAGGGCCACATAGTGTGAGTACTGGCGGAGGGCACGGCCAGCCCCTGCTGGTGAAACCCAGAGCCTAGGCATGCCTCTGCTTCCTTCATCTTTCCTGAGTGTCAGCCGGAGTCTCGTTCCCTCCTTTGCTCCCTCGGGCTAGCTCTTAGAAACCTTCCTATCAGGAAAACTGCGGTTTCTTCAACACATTTAATCATCTGCTTTGTTCACTAATGTCCTTTCTCTTCACAAGCCTATTCTGTTTCTTTGCGTTCCTTTGGAACATTTAATCACGCCCACAGCATAGTAGCCTTCAAGGCCTTCAAGAAAAACAGGAGTGACGACTCGGGCTCAGAGAAGTCAGCTGCTCCCATTGGGCTCCATTGCCTTTTGGGGATTTTGTTTTGACAACATTTTATTGATACCAGGACAGTAGGGATTTGGCCTAAATTGAGTGCCTGGGCTTTTATCTGCTCAGGAATATATGCTGCCAAAGAGTCAAACTATTTTCCAAATTGCTTTTTAAATCACGAAGCATCTTTTCACTGATTTTCTTTTTTCCCAATCATTAGAAATGTTCTATATATTTGCACATAAAAAATGGACATCACTGATGATAGAATTAAAAGTTCTTCAACTCACACCTAACACAGCACCCTTTTAATTTGAGTTCGGAGGATTTGCTTTAAAATTCTTTAGACTACAAACTATTTCCAATATACATATTAATCCATGCCTGAGACAAAGTCCAAGTGATTTCTGATAATATTAATAAATATCTAGTATGTTCCTATCTGGTTACTTCTTAGAAAAAAATAGATCTCATGTTAAAGTTAAGTTAATCTATCACATGTTCCATTTTACTGGAAGGAAACATATGCAAAAGAAAGAATAAAAATAAATTTAAGGAAACTTAGAATGCTCAGTGTTTAAGAGCATTTGATGTTCTCCAAGAGAACCTGGCTTCAGTCATTAGTATGCACACAGCAGCTCAAGACCCTCTATGCAACTCTAGTTTTCAGGAAGAATAAGTACTCTTCTGGCTTTTGGGCACTAGTCATATATGTGGTGTACACACATACAGGTAAAACATTGAAAAATAAATAAATAACACATTTTAAGTAAAAAAGTAAATGATTATTTTAGAATCCATTAAATGGGTTTTGGGAAGAATATTTTGTGTAGGTCAAAGTTTTTCTATTATCCCATGAAATATAGGTCCACCTTTTGTGCAGAATACTGAGTGGATTGTTGCGTATCCTGTGCCCTAATGACATGCTTGTATACTTCCTCCCATTTTATGTGGACCAAACCTACAAATATGATGGAGTCGTGACCCATAATGGTGAGAAAGCTTTTGAGGTAGACTTAAAATTCAAAATTAATTGATTCTGGTTCTTGATGGGCCTGACATAAGAGAAATGTTAATGTTATTTTATGTAACTGTTTCTTAGTTTCTCCCTTGACATGGCTATCACACAGATAATTGAGACCCTTTTATATTAAATTATAAGCTTCACAATACAATAACTGAGCAATTATCAGTCTATTTTTTTACCATCTAAGCTAGTTTGGTTTCCTCCTTACTTACATCCCAGAGATACTTGTGCTTTGTGGCTTTCCTGCTCCAGCTCCTTCTCCTGGTGTCTCTTGGACCTCGCTCATGGCTGAATCCCACTTCCTCCTCTAACTCCTTCCTCCTCCCCCGGATGGCAGGAAGTCCAGCTCTCATCTCTCCCCTGCTTATCAGTTGGCTGTAAGTTGCTTTATTAGCATGTCAGGGGACAATTGGAGAGCAGTATTTACACAACATTGAGACAGGAGATTCTCAGAACAAGGCTTGCAACCAGATATGGGGGGGGGTGGTACAGAAACCAGCATTTGAATTATACAATAGCCTTATGCCTACATTGAAAGCCATTGTAAGGGGTTCTAAACTCTCTAGTAAAAGGAATCCAAGTCATTTAGTGAAATTCCAGTGCTGTCCTTGCTGAAGTAATGCATTCTGAAGTGCTTTGTCCATCTAAGAGGACACCTGGCCAAAGCCTGAGAGCAGTCGGTAGTCACAGAGTGTTTCCAATCAATAGCCAGTAAAGAAGCCATATAGCCATGTGCCATAAGAATTAGCTTTACCAGTAAACAGCTTTATGAAGGCAGGAAATAGATACTTCTTCACTGAGCCTCAAATGAAAGAGAATCCAGCAATTTCAGAGTTTCAAGTGTCAGAGCATCTGATGAAAATACATTGCGACAATAGGTTCATATTATTTCAAGCCACTGCCTTCTGGGTACTTTGTTAGGAAACAACAGAAAATGAAAGCTATGAAGCAGAGGTGCTTCAGACGTGATAAACTCTCCTCTATTCTTTCCAAAGAGTCCAGTCTATGGTCCCTTGTACAACCCCTTCTCTGTGAAGGCTTCGCTTGTCTTTCAGTAAAATCCTGTACTCTGAAGCACATTTGGCATCTTTGTGTAATAAGTATGACATATTTGCCTGTCAAATGCACCATTATACATACTGTGCCAATATGTTTCCCCATATTGGTATTTGCAAAACCTCCACATAAGTCAAAATCCAGATCAGATATTATTTCTCCTATGAAGAGCTCCTAGGCTACCTTGCCATAATCAGTCTCACGTGCTACATAATCAACAGTATTTGGCCTGCCTTTTGTTGCAGATAAATTGTTTGGTACATCTTTGCACCGTCAGTCTATAACACAACAATTACCATGAATTAGGTTATAAACAATTGGTGCTGATTTGCTGAATAAACAACAAATTAGTCAATAAGTTTGTATAAATCATGACCAAGAGTAATACCAGTATGATAATCAGAGATATTACATAAAACTATCCACATAGATAAAGTGATGCTTTTTCTTTTAATTTCACACCATAATTATATGATTTGAAACATCACCAATGAGTTAACCCTGGGTCAAGATTAAAGTTATACTTAATAAATTTTATTTAAGTTCCTGTCACACGCAGAGGTCTTGATAATTAATAATTACTATTTCAACGGTCCTAGTTAGGGTTACTATTGTAGTGATGAAATACCATGGCCAAAAGACAATTGGGAAGGAATGCATTTATTTTATGTACACTTTCAAATCACTGTTTAACATTGGAAGTGGGCAGTACAGGAGCTCCAACAGGACAGGAACCAGGCACATATAACAGTGTTAGTTACTGGTTTATCCATCATAGCTTGCTCAGCCTACTTTCTTATATGCACCCCAAGCCACCAGCCCACGAGTGGCACCACCCACAATGATCTTGGCCCTCCCTCATCTATCATTAAGAAAAATGCCCTACAGGCTTACCTATAGCTTCATCTTATGGACGCTAAGAGTCCTTCCTCTCAGATGACTTTATTTAGCTTATGTCAAGTTGGCATAACACTGGCCATCTAATAATAATAAAAACTTAGAGAAACTAATACTAACAGTGCATGTTACTTAAGTACTTTATGCGTGTTTGCCTATCCAATCATATTAACTCATGCTCATCCTTGATGTGGGATTTTACAGGTAGAGTGGAATGGCTTGACTGAATTGGCATGACCATAGGCATTAGAGCTGGCATGAGAACCCATGCCGTCGGCCTCTAGAGCCCACGCCCTGTGCTGTCGTAAGTGGTCAGTGTGCTGCCTCCGTGATGTGCCTCCTGTGCACATGTGCACTTGGTAGATAGAGATTTAATACAAAAGCCTCTGTAGCCTTTCCTCCACACTAACCTGCTGCTTGATGCCAATCTGCCCCCTTTAGGCATGCAGCACAGTCACCAAATGATGAAATATCCTCATATCCTCATCAGACTTGGCGAGAACAAAATAGAATCTCTTTGTGTTCTAGAGTGGAGTCTGTATTTTCTTCCTCTCTTTCTTTTTTCAGTTATTTTCTTCTTC
Source organism: Acomys minous (assembly GCF_964271855.1). NCBI lineage: Eukaryota > Metazoa > Chordata > Mammalia > Rodentia > Muridae > Acomys > Acomys minous. The sequence continues at coordinate 3,860,988 of NC_140487.1, forward strand.
ATCTAATTTTTTGGTAAACATTACTTGTTTGCTAAAAAACATACTCCTTTGGCTGTAGAAGTTTTTGTTTGTTTTCTTTTTTTTTTTATGTTTTGCTTTTTGTACCTCCTATTTGAGGGGGAAGGAATGGCCATTGATTGCGAAAATGTGACATTTTCAGAACCTGAAATATTTAAATCCCTTTAGGCTGAGAACTGATGGAAAAACAAAGCTGTGGTTTCTCAGAGCCATTCCCCATGGCTCTGAATCAGCACATAGGCCTTTCTGACTTACTCTGCAAAGAACAACTGACTTGGAGCTAGCTCTGAGATCCCTTGACATTAATTATTTCAGAAAAGATTTGAAGGAACACTGGATATCTATGGCCAAACACTCTAAAACTGTGAACTTTTCATAGAGAAATGATACTCTTAAATAGGAAAAAAATCTAATTTTGTGTCCCATAGTTTTTAAAGCATGTGTTCAGGAAGTATATGCGAAATAAAAATTTCTGAAAAAGTAGTATTCAGAATGTGTTTTATTTTTAGTAGTTAGTTTTAAGAGACTGTTTTATTGTTGAATGATATCCCTGTCCTGTCACTATCAACCTGTTCACTAATTGGAGAACATCTTAGTTACATCTGCATTTTAGCAATTCTGAACACACTGCTATAAACAAGTACCTGCAATGTGGATATAATTTGCATCTCTGTAACTTAAATGCTAAGGAACACTGTTGTTTAATATTGTGGTAAGAATGAGCTGAACTTCTCAGCAAACAGTTGTCTTCCAAATGGCTCTTCCATTTTTGCATTTCTACCTGAAATGGATGGGATTTTCTACAATTTTATGATCTAGTTCATGTTTCTGTTGTTTTCGGTGCTTTTGGATCCATATATAGATCATGGGAAAATCACTGAGGTATGTTGTATTATCACCCATTTTTTGTCACAGTTTTAATGAGGATGAATAAATATTTCCACATTTTATATCTAGGTAATCATTGCAAGTGTTGAAAATGGTGACTCATGTTTTGGTAATAATTTTCAACATAGGCAGCCCAGTTTTCCTAACATTTATTTTAGATGGGCTAGTGGTAATTATATTTTGTATTACCTATAGATAATAACATAGTTGTGAAAGTTTCATCTATATATATATATATATATATATATATATATATATATTGTGCATGTAAAATGTAAAAATTATAACATTCATACAGTGGATCAGATTTCAACAGGAAAGAAAACATTCAAATAGAATAGAAAGGAGAATCTGTCCCTATGCACACAAAACAGACTTCAAGTCTATAGTTATATCAACAGTGAGGTGAGAAAAACAGAGCAGTCAAATGCATTTAGGACACCAGAGAGGCAAACATGTGCAGCACCTAAATACAAGGCACAGGAACCATGGCAGATCAGTGAGAACAACCCCCACCACCAACAAAAAAATAGGCTGACAAATTCATTTTCATATTAAAAAGAATAGAATAAGATTTTATGGAGGGGGAATATGAGAGGGAGATGGGCATTGAGCTAATGAAGGGGAAGGAGAGAAAATGGCATCCACGGATCATAGTACCTACAGCCAGTCTGCAGCCCAGCAGGGATACAGTGCTTAGACCACCCAGCTAACTCAGGGAAATTTAACCAGCAGTGTATTGTTTCACACCTACTTTCTTTTCCCCTGTTAGGACACTCCTAGCCACAAAAGTGGGTGGACTCAGGGAGACCTACCTCTGTTTTGCTCAGGGCTGGTTGGCCACTCTATAATACAGAGTAATGCTGTTTCTTTTTCTTTTCTTTTTCTTTTTTTTATCATGATTTTGTGGTTTATTTTTAGAGTTTAATATTAGGGAAGGCATTTGTTTCTCCACCAGTCTGGTTTACTTGGAACCTGTTTCTCATATTGACCCAGAAAATATTCCACCTGTTTGTGTGCTGCTTGGAATATAAATCAAATCTTCACTGTTGAGTATCTTACAATAGGCAGTTTTTAGAAGATGATAAATTATTTAATGGCTATTTAAGCTGAGGGAAGAAAAATTGAACAGGTTGCCTTCTTCTGTGTGTGTTTCATCTATTTTAATTTTTTCTTTTTTTTATTAAATATTTTTACATATACATTTATATTATTCCACATGTATACAATAAACTACCTATAGCAAGAACCAGGACAAAAATCAGGAATTACATAAATGTTGCATTCTTAGTGTTTTGGCTATTTGTATTTGGCAGCCTTGAAGAAAACATCTTTTCTATATTAGTGCATCTAAAATTCTGAACGTAAATCAATCTCCATTACATCTTGTCATTATCAACTTAAAACATCTATCTAGACCTAAAAACATCTTAATCCCTAAACAACTAAGCTTAATTGTAAAACTAAACTATCTGGTCTTCAACCCTATCAGAGACTTGAAAAGGAATAAACTTGATTACCTGAGTATGCCTTTCCTAGTGAAAAGATGATGTAGACCATTTGCTACCTGAATAGTCACCCAAAACTCTCTATAGCATTGGAGCATCATCTTCAACCTTCTGGCCCAATATATCTGACAGACATATTTGTGAGGCAGAAACTATTGAGGACTTGCTTACCCTGTGTTGGCAGAGTTTAGCTGTAGATTCTGCCTGCATTCAAACTTGCCCTTTTTTAGGCAGTATTCTTGCCCAGTGGCTTGTTTGCCGCATTTGCAGCCATCTCCATAAGGAGGTTCTTTGATGCTCATCATCCTCGGTGAGATAGGCTCAGTGTTACCAGGATTTAACCTGTCTCATTGTCAAGGTATCTTTAAAATAATAAAAACATTTTTAAAAGCCATATTCTGTATGTGTCTGAGGTTTATGAAGACCTTATCTAACTATTTTACCTTATTTTTCTACAGAGTCATATCTGTCCGTTGCACCTAATGTGTATATTCTTGTGATAAAAATAGACTAGTAATGGACATGACCATGATTTGATCAACTAACAAATAATTTGTATAACTTATTTATCCTAACCAAGAAAGGGAAAGATTTGTATGAATAGGTTGCCTTTTATTGCATGAAAACCCTGTTTTTAGTGCAGTCCGTCCAATCCCTCTCTGCTCCCCACTCTACTCCAAGTGAAAAACAGTAAATTAAGAGTGTTTGATTGGTGTTTTTTGCTTTTTTGTTTGTTTGTTTGTTTGTATGTTTTGTTTGTTTTTAAGGAATTTTAACTGTTGGGCAGTCCTTGCATCTTTCCTCTCTCTTTGGATCATTGATCCTCAAATTTGGCTGCAAGTATGGTTACCGTGGCCTGGTCACAGGCAGAACGTATAAGGATTTTGGAGGGTGGTGTTCAGCCAGCCACGTTTTAAGGACTTTGTTGTTGTAGCACTGCTTAAGATGAGTGAACAGAAACTGTGCAGTTGCTCTGTCCCTTCCCTGTGGCTTGTTTTCTTACCTTGAAGCAAACGTGAATCCTCTTTAGCTAAAGATGGTGTAACATACTGACCAGAAGTTTCCAAATTTTAAACCATGTCCCACCCACTGGTGATAGTTACCCGAGTACTGCAAAAACATTTGCTCTAATTTTTTTAAGGAACAATGATTTTTAAAGGAAATGTCTCCAGCATTAATGAACAAACACATGGAAAAGTTCCCAACAGGCTGTGATTCCAACAAAGCCTTTGTCAGCACCTAGAGGCTGGCTCTGCAGGGTTTTCCACCCCTGTCTCTTTCTCATGCATTCTGTTCGCATCTATTGATAATTTGCAATAGATCCCAAGTTTTTCCTTAGTTATTGTTATTGGCTACTTTGATTATAGTATATCCATGTTTATTTGCTTTAAAAACTTTAACACAAGATAATCATGTCAAATAGGACAAAGGAGGTTACTCGAAAGATGGTCACAGGAGCTTTAGGATAAGCCAGGTCCTTGAAACTCTGAAACTCAAAACAAGAAGCCAGTGTACTTTTCAGGTACAAATTATTCATCCAGCAGTTCTTTATTATTATTTTCATCTGGTGTAGCAAATATAGGCAATCTTTCTTCCCTGGAAAAGCTGACACTAATGCACATGTTTCAAACCATTTATTTAAAAAAGCAAAATGCTGAATAACCTATGACAAATGTTACTATAGCTACATTTTAGCACAACATTTCATGCCACCAGTTTCATTGGGCGTTATTTTTATACCTCCTGGGAATGTGAGCTAACACTGGAAGGAATCTGTATGGCAGAGACTCTTGCTGACTGAAGTTTCAGTGGGGAGATTGGAATGTTGCAGATCCGGAGACTAACTGTTTTATCTTGGGCTAAGTTTTGGCTCTCTGGAACAGGCATTCTTTGCCCACCTCTGTGTCAGAACTAACATTTTGTGACAGTAGATAAAAACCCTTTTAGCATTTATTTATTCAGCAGTCAACTAGATTCTACCAAACCAAAAGCTAAGAAGGACATGGATAGCATCTTGACGGTACAGTAAACCATCTCCCGTCTTGATGTGTCTGCCTCTCTGATGGACACATCAGTGTAGCTTAAAGCTTGCCTTGATTTATGACTTTTCCTGTTCCATAAAACTCCAAAACCATAGTGAAGCTGCTTTCACATTGGAACATGGAACTTGAGGTGACATAAATCTATGTTCCTGGACCATAATCACTCAAAACGGCTCCAGAATAAACTATCTGGACCTTTAAAAAAAGTTCCAGTATACTGTCCTCTTCATGCAGCAGGAAATAGAGAGGTCTTGTAATATTGTCTAGAGTGTATCTTTTTTCATCTAATCATTTTTTTTTATTTTATATATAAAACTACTTGAAAATGAATAGCAAGTTTCACGTACTCCTGGATTTTAAATGTATAGGTAGCTCTCACGTGTCATTAAAAAAAAGCTTCTTTTTTAGCAGCAGACATCATTACAGAAAATCACACTGCTTAAAATTCAGAGATAACTGATCATGTGTCACCTGCCTGTAGTTAATACATTTACAGCAAAACCTCACATGTGAGGCTGAGGAAAATGCTGAGAAGGAGGGGGTGAAAAGTCTGCAGGAACCAGAGGACAGGAGCAACAGCTGCAAGATAACTTAAACATGGAGGGCGGCTTGAGAAACTGAGGGATGTTCAGGGGTCAGAAAGCTGCTGTTCAATTAAAACAACTCTGAGATTCTATCTTCTACCCATCATAACAGCTAAGATCAAAAACTCAAGTGGCAGCCCATGCTGGCGAGGATGTGGAGAAAGGGGAACACTCCATTGCTGGTGGGAGTGCAAACTTGTACAACCACTTTGGAAATCAATCTCATGCTTCCTCAGAAAATTAGGAATAATGCTACCTCAGGACCCAGCTATATCACTCCTGGGCATATACCTGAAAGATGCTCTACCACACAACAAAGACATTTGTTCAGCTATGTTCATAGCATCCTTTTTCATAATAGCCAGAACATGGAAACAACCTAGATGTCCCTCAACCAAAGAATGGGTAAGGAAACTGTTGTACATTTACACAATGGAATACTATTCATTTATCAAAAACAAGGAAATCTTGAAATTTGCATACAAATGGATGGAAGTAGAAAAGATCATCCTGCGTGAGGTAACCCAGACCAAGAAAAACACACATGGTATATATTCACTTATAAGTGGATATTGGCCGAACATAGGTATCCTCTGAGAGGCTCCACCCAGTGGGGGATTGGGACAGATGCTGGGACTCACTGCTGGACTCCAGGTGAGAGTGGTATGGAAGAATGGAGGGAGTAAGGACCCAGAGGGCCCAGGAGCCCCACAAGAAGACCATCAAGGCTGGTGGATTTGGACTCAGGGTGTCCTGCACAAACTGCTGTACCAACCAAGGACAGTGCATGCAGTAAACCTAGACCCCCTGTTAAGATCTAGCCAATGGAAAGCTCCTTCTCCATGGTTGTGGGGAGAGTAAGAACTGCCTCTGACATGAGCTCTGGTGCCCCCAATTTGATCTCTTCCCCTCAGTGGGGAGGCTGGGCAGTACACAGAGGAAGGGAAGCAGGCTATCTGGATGAGACCTGATAGGCTGTGGTCATGTGGTGGGGGAGGAGGTCCCCTTCCGTCAGAGGTCAGGGGAGGGGAATAGGGAGAAAGAGTGAGAGGACAATGGGAAGATACAATTGAGGGCGTAACAATTGTGAGGTAACTTGAATAAAGTATTCAAAAAAAGAAAGAAAGCTGCTGCTCATCTAGGGGGACCCTGAGTCAATTCTAGCTCCCACTTATTTGTAATGCCATGTTAAGAGGGTGGGACTCCCTCTTCTGGCCTCTTAGTGCACCAGGAATGCATCTGGTATACAGACAGACAGACAGACAGACAGACAGACAGACAGACAGACAGATATAATATCCATATACATAAAATAAATCAGTAAATTTTTAAAATTAATATCTAAGTAATAATAAAGAAGGAAAGCGGGTATGCAACAAGGGAGGAGGATTGGCTCTAGAAGGAAGGAGGAATAAACATGATCAGATATGTTACATGAAGCGCTGAAATAATAAAAGTGTTATGTTAAAATTCATGCATAACTTTCCTGCTGCAAGTGGTCTGCTGTTTCTTGTATCCAAGTTGAACGCGGGTTTAAGATAATGGGAGTCGGAAAGGAAGTCGCAGAAAGACGGCTGCAACCAGCTGCCGCCGCTCCCACCTTGAAGGGGAGTAAGATGGGCAAAGTGTCGCCGAACACACCCGGGAGCAGGAGTAAGCAGGTGACCTAAGCACAGGAAAGTGACGCAGAAGAGGGTGGGGCTGCTGCGTTTGCATCAGCTTCCAGCTTCCTAGTGGTCCCCAGTGAGGAAGCAGAGCCTGATGTATTCCTGTCCCTCTTTCGCTTTTCCTCCTTGTGCCCTCCTCCTCCCTTCTCCTCCTCCTCTTTCCCCTCCTCCTCCTCTTCCTCTTTCCCTTCCTCCCCCTTCTCTTTCCATAATTTTTGAGTCAATGTCCTCTTGAATAAATGCATTACACAGTTGTTTTTCCCTAGATTTTATATTATATTTGTCATATAAATCATATTTGAAAATGTTTCCGGCTCTAAATCTAAATACCGTTTTTAGTGAAATATATAAACCAGGGAGGTCATTGTAATTGCATAGCTCAGTTAAATGCTATTATTGAAACTCAATCCTGGCTCATTTCAGTTTGGGTGGCGTCTGAAAGGAGAATGATCAGGCACTGAGGAGGCAGCCTTGTAGTTGGAAGCAGAGACTATGAGATCAGAAAGATCAAGGTTGCCAAGAGAAGTGACGGCTACGCTTGTCTGTGAATGTAAGGACAAATGTTTATGGATTGCAGTTAGGGATTATGCTCATTTAGTAAATAAGTGGTTGTAGATTCTCCTCCAATGGCCATGACTTCACTAACCCTGAGTACTTAGCTGTGTCTCCAGTACTAGACATGGTCCTCTCTTCATGAGTAGGTCTTACGTCCAATTAGAGAGCTGTTGGTTATCACCAAAGTTTGCGTAATACTATGGCACCCTTTGTGTCACCATTCCATGACGGTCACTGATATGGCTCACAGGCATCATAGCTGGACGGGACTGTTGGGCGCTTCCTTCTTTGGAGGCTGGCATGAATATATATGTATATACATATACTTATATGTTTGCAATAACAATTCATTTTTGTTTTAAAGAGGCCATACATTTGAAGGAAAGTGGGAGAACAGTATATTGGAGGCTCTGAAGGAAGGAAAGGGAAGGGTGAAATGTTAAAACCAAGCTATTTAAAGAACTGAAGATTCAACAATCACTTATAGGCTATGCTTTCATTTGTGTGTACAAACTTAGTCATCTTCAATGCTGATGACAGATGCTTTTGTATAAGTTTATTTTTCAGAAGTTGATAGTGCCTAGAGGTTACCTGTGAGACATGATCACATTTTCTTATTTCAGGAGATTTCTCATGGTGGCCTCATCACTACACAAGTCTATTTCTTCCCTGCCATAGACCCTCATGTTTCTTTTGGTGTTGTTGGCATTGGGAATTACAGTGAATGATGGAATATCCAATGCTATGCTAAAGTTAGTGTTCGTATCTAGTTTAACTTATATCATTTAGAGATACATTACTTTTATAAAAGGACAAGTTTGTGTATTTCACTTGATAGAAATCTTGTTCATGTCTTCTTTTAATAATTATTCACTTTATTTAAGTGATCATTATATATCTTTTAAAATGAATCTTATATTTTATTATTTTGTTTGGAAATATAGGGACATTTACCATTTTTTAATTAATTTGTTTATTTATTCTTTTTGTATGCCAATTGTAGCCCGTTTCCTTCTCTCCTCTGGGTCCCAACCTCCCTCTATTTTCCCCATACCCCCCTTAACCCCTCAGAAAAGGGGAGACCCCCATCCCAGCCTGTCAAATCACATGAATACTGAGAGCAACACCTACCACAATGGCCTGGCAAGGGAGACCGTCCAGAAGGAAGTGATAAAAAGGCATGCAAAAAAGTGTTTGTCTGAGACAGCCCTTGCTCACCTTACTGGGGGATCCATATGAAGACCAAGTTGCCCATAGGGTACATATGTGTAGGAGGCCTAGGTCCAATCCATATATGGTCCTTGGTTGGTGCTTCCGTCTCTGTGAGGTCCACTGGACCCAGGTTAGTTGGCTCTGTTGGTCTTCTTGTGCTCCCACTGGGTCCTTCTCTCCTTCTTCCTACTCTTCCACAGAGCTCCCTGTAGTCTTCCCAATGTTTTGCTGTGGTTCTCATGTTCTCTTTCAATCCATTGCTGGGAGGAGCCTCTCAGAGGACAGCTATGCTATGCTCCTGTCTGAAAGGTTAGCAGAGTGTTGTTAATAGTGTCAGGGGTTGGCTCTCCTGCATGGTGTGGCCAGGCATTAGTTGGACATTCCCTCAATCTCTGTTCTTTCTTCATCCCTGCACATCTTGTAGGCAGGGTAAATTTGGGGTTGAAGTTTTTGTGGATGGGTTGATGTTCCCCTCCCTCTACTAAGAGTCATGTCTGGCTACAGGGTGTCCCCTTTAGTCTCTATATCTGCCACTAGTAGGGGTCTGAGCTAGAGTCACCCCATATCCTCCCAAAAGCCTACTCTGATGTGGATCTCCAGCCTGTCTCAGAGATGCACCGGGCCAGGGTTTCTCTTCTCTTTGCAAACCCTCTGTCCTCCTGTCCCCCGTCTTCACATCAGACCTTCCCCCTCACTTCCCTCAGCACTCCCATCCTATTCTGCTCCGTCTCTTCAGGACTTCCTCTGTCTATTTGGTTTCCTCTTCTCAGTGAGCTTCCTGCATCCTTGCACGGCCCTACTTATTCCTCAGCTTCTTTGGGTCTGTGGGCTGTAGTATAGTTAGTTATCCTGTACTAGATGGCTAATATCTGATTATAAAAGAGTAAATACCATGAGTGTCTTTCTGGGTCTGGGTTACCTCACTCAGGATGATCTTTTCAAAGATTGTTAATTCCTGTTTTTCTTTTTTATGTTGGTATTTGTGTGTGTGTGTGTGTGTGTGTGTGTGTGTGTGTGTGTGTGTTTGTGTGTGTTTGTATGTGCACACGCAAACACATGTGAGTGCACAATTCTTGTCTTTTTCTTTTGCTGGTGTGGATGTATTTATTTCCTTGATTTCTTGGATGTAGTTACCCTTGTTGGGATGGAGTTTTCTTTCTAGTTTTGTCTGTAGGGCTGGATTTGTGGATAGATATTGTTTAAATTTGGTTTTGTCCTAGAATATCTTGTTTTCACCATCTACGGCAATTGAGAGTTTTGTTGGGTATAGTCATTTGGACTGACATCTGTGGTCTCCCAGGGTTTGTAAGACATCTGTCCAGGCCCTTCTGGGTTTTAGATTTTCTAGGGAGAAGTCAGGTGTAATTCTGATAGGTCTGCCTTTATATGTTACTTGGCCTTTTTTCCTTGCAGCTTTAAATATTTTTTCTTTGTTCTGTAGATTTAGTGTTTTGATTATTATGTGGCAGGAGGATTTTCTTTTCTCGTCCAGTCTAATTGGTGTTCTGTATGCTTCTTATATAAATATAGACATCTATCTCTATCTCTATCTCTTTTTTTTTTTTTTTTTTTTTAGCTTGGGGAAACTTTCTTCTATGATTTTGTTGAAATTATTTTCTGGTCCTTGTAGCTGGGATTCTTCACCTTCTATTCCTATTATTCATTGGTTAGGTCTTTTCATAGTACCCCAGATTTCCTGGGCATGTTGTGTCAGAAATTTTTAGCTTTAACATTTTCTTTGACTGCCATATCAATTTCTTCTATTGTATCTTCAACACCTCAGATTCTCTCTTCCATCTCTTGGATTCTGTTGGAGATTCTTGCATCTCTTGTTATTCCTGTTCTCTTCCCTAGGTTATCTGAAGGATCCCTTCAGGTTGTGCTTTTTTATTGCTTCTACTTCCATTTTCAGGTCTTGGACAGTTTATTCATTCCCTTCACCTGTTTAATTGTGTTTTCCTGTACTTCTTTAAGGTATGTATTAATTTCTTCTTTAAAGACATCTAACATCTTCATGAAACCAGATTTATACTGGTTGCTTTCTTGTTCCTAAGCTGTGTGGAGATATCCTGGGATTGCTGTAGAATGATACATGGGTTCTGGTGTTGGCATATTGGCCAGGCTCTTGTTATTCATGTTCTTTCACTGGATGTTAGCTATCTGGTTGTCTATGGTATTGGCTGTTGGTCCCTGGGGCCTGCCAGCTTCCAGGAATGCATGGATATGTGAGGTCCAGTTGTGGAGGGGGCCAGGGGAACAGGTGTTATTCACTTCTGTGTTTGTCCTGTGACCTGGACATCCCTGGGGGTGGTAGACCTTTGTCTTCCCTGGGTGGCTGCCGAGGGCCTCCAGGGCTGGGGTGCTGGACCAGGAATGGAGGACACCAAGGACAGGACAGGTCTCTTGGCTGCTGTGTTTTCCTGGAGGACAGGGCAGGCTGGGAATTTGTAGTCCGCGTGGTCTCACCTGGTGGTTCCCAGCAAAGAGGGGGCACTGGCCCTGGAATGAGGTACGCAGGGGATGCGCGTTGTTATGGTTTTTAAAAGACCCTTATTTTCTGCTTTGATGTCATCTTACACAGAAATTAATATAGTCAGGAGTCAGAAATGTATGATTGACCAACCTTCTCCTATTTCTAATAACTGTACACTTAGTACTCCTTCCTAAATGTATCTATTACAGAGTGTGTATACAATGTGACAGGAGGATCACCAAAGCAGTCTTTCCACCTTTTATGTGGACTCCAGACACTGAACCCAGATTGTCAAGTGTGCATGCCCTAAATCATCTTGCCAGCAACCAAGTTATTTTTTAAATGCCATTTGTACATATTTTTTAACTGATGCAATAATTTACCAGTACAAAGATATGACTAATAGTGATAAAATTTACAATTTGTTTATTTGCAGTTTTTCAAAAAGTCGTTTCCTCTAGAAAGCTATGTTGTATGTTATCTTTTTATGTATGCTCTGTGAACATAAAGACCATGGCTCCTTTTAAATGACAAAGAAATTCTTCTGCTTAACTAATTAAGTCTTCTTGATTATCCTCTGAGACCTATCATCCATGTCAGAAGTTAAAGAATATTTTGTTCTCATTTATTCTACCAGGCTCCCCTTCATTAGTTTAATTTTGGATGCATTCTTGCGGGGAACCTCTTTGATCTTTAGTCATGGTCTATTAAATCTTTGTCCTGAAGTGTATGATCCCTTCACCTTACATCATGGTAAGTATCTTTCAAGAGCCACTTTGAATGCCACTTGCTTCATGACATGATTCACAATGCATTTATCCTTCCCCTGAACATCTTCAGCACTCTGATTTCATCTCTATCTTTGAGCATCACATTTTGATTTTTATTCATTTGTATTTCTTGAAATCTTTTCTTTTTCGAGCAGTACAATCTACAAAGGAGACTCCAAGATAAAGGAGAGCGAACCTTTGTCCTCAAAGATCGTACATACTAGTGTGTATGAAGGGGAATTGTGTGATGCACTTTGAAATAAAATACACAGCCGTGATAGAGACCAGTGGATAGAAAGTGTTTTCAGATTTCTGCTCCAGGAAAATCTACAAATGAAACTGCCACCTAAGGCAAGTGTTTAAAAATAAGTGGAGCAAGGCAGGCATGACAGCATGTGCTGTAGTTGCAGCTATGCTGGGTGCTAAGGAAAGAGATTAGGAGACCAAGCCGTGATTAGGCTATGTACACAGTTCAAGGTCAGCCTCAGAAAATTATCAGTCCTCTGGATCAAACTAAACAACTGACCTGGGCTATAGCTCAGTGGTAGAGTAATTGTCTAATGTTTGTAAGACCCTTGCCACTATTTTCAAAACCACAAGTAAAGAAATAAATAAGTGTGCATTTTCAATGGCAGTGAATACTCAGTTTAAGTTGGCAGTGTTTGAAGAGGATTATGACTACATTGGGGTTTTGTTGTCATTGTTTAGAATTTGAGTTGAACATGAAATGATGGAAGACAGAATGAGTCTCAGAGGCCTTGGAGTTACAATAAAAGACCCAAGCCGGCATTGTCTGAGGGTAGTGAGACTGAGTAAATCTGAGAAAAGTATGCTAGTGTCAGAATTTAGCAAATTGTCCTTGATATTGTACAAAGAATCGCTTTGAGGACAAAAACCTGAAGACAGCCATACTGGTAGTTGGTTTCATGAGGCCTAGTGATAGGGGGATTGTTGCCAAATTGTTCTTTATGGCTGTACTTAAGAAACTATTTGAGAAACACAAAAGTTAGAAAAGCTTATTAAACAAAAGGGTGAAAAAGAAGAGAAATTAGCTTGGCCTCCAAGGTTTGATATTTATAGTAGGCCTACAATTTGTGACGGAAGCAGAAAAATAGGGGAATAGGAAGGGAAGAAAGAGATTCATGCTCACAAATAACCGTGGGATGCCTGGCTTATGTGATCTATTGGTTGGAGCTCTCTGAAGAAATAGGGCCAATAACAATATATTAAAGTGGATTTACTGCATCTCACATATCAGTTTCGCAGGACTGTGGCAGGACAATCCAACAACGTTCATCTGTAGACTGGAATGCTGGAGACACTGCTAGTCAGAAGACCAGGACAAGAAAGTCATGCTAGGGATGCAGTCACAGCCTGAGGCCAAAGCCTGACCATCCCCTGAGAATGTGGACACGGATTCACTTGCAAAGGCTGAAGACTCAGGAGTCTGATGTTCATGGTCAACAAAAGAAAATTTCTGCTGGCCCAGGAAGAGCAAGCTGGGTTGTGGCTTTCTTTTGATTTTCCCTTCCATTCAAGGCCCACACTACTGGATGGCAGATCTGAGCTCCGGCCTCTTCTTCCTACCTCAGTTTGCTGATCTGCATGACAATCTTCTCTGGCATCATCCTCCTCAAAGACTGAGCCAGCAATGAGCATGACTCATTTTCTTCAACCCAGGTGGGTTGACTTTAAAAAAATACCCATCACATACAGGAATGGGTGAAACAAATGGAAAACAGGCATTTCAAAGACAACATCCAACTGGCATCAGGAGCCCTCCTGGAAAAGGTCTCCTGTGACGTAGTCATTGGTTAAGATGTTTTACAGAGGGGAACTCTTCCGACTACAATTGGCTAAAATTGTCCCTGATTGTCACTGCTGCTTCTTTTTCACCAGGCTTCTTCTTCTTCTTCTTCTTCTTCTTCTTCTTCTTCTTCTTCTTCTTCTTCTTCTTCTTCTTCTTCTTCTTCTTCTTTAAATGGTGCTGAAACAGTGGCCATAGAAATGTGGAATTTAGGAATACATTAAATATGACTTCATTAGAATATATTGACAAGGCCTCCAGTGGCTTTCATGTGTGATTGGATGATAACATTTCTTGGTTCAAGGTAGACGAGGTTCAACGTTCTCTTCAGTTTCTTCAGTTCAAAGTGTAACTTAACTTGGTCACTTGAAAGTTTATGAACATGTATGCACATGTGCTTGTGTGTGTTTATTATATATGTTATGTGTATATATACATTACGTATAGATAATAGATGGATGATAGATAGAAACTTTCCCCAAATCTAAATTCCACAGCATTTATATGACATCAGTAGTGATGAATTATAAAACTAGAAAAGAAAAAGCTTTACTGAATTATCAAAAATAAAGTCAAACTCTCCAGGACCCCTACCAGAGGAAAGACTAGACGGTTTTATTCCTCTACAGAAAAAGAAATCACAATGCCTTTTAATTGGGAAGAAATTATCAGATGTGCAGCTTTAAATTAGAAAATAAAGAGTTTTAAACTGTCAAGTGCTAAGTTAAGAATAGTTATTCTAATGCATCTTTATATGTGCTCTTGAGTAAGTTTTTTTTTTTGTTTTAAATGTGGTAATTTATTGCTCTCATCTAAAACAATACTATTATGTTAATTTTGCATTTGCAAGTTGTATTCTTTATCTTAAAGAGGGCCTGCTGAGTGCCTCACTTCCCAAAAAGCCTTGATCTAGTTTTAAGGTCACTGAAATTGATTAAGAAACCATGCAGTTTGCAGTGATGAGAAATTAACAAGAAATTTAAGACACCGGAGAGTATGTAAAGGGAGGACACAGTATAAATACATTCAATAACCTTATTGTTCCTTTGTTTTTCTTTTGTATGTGTGGGTAGGTATTCTTGGTGGGTTTTTTGTACATATGTGTGCAGGCACATGTGTGTGCGTGCATGTGGAAGCCAGAAATCAAAGCCTCCTGTCTTCATCACTTGCTTTCTGCTTTATTTGCAGAGGCAAGTTTTGCTGATGAACCCAGCCCCTACTTTTCTAGCTTCTCAAGGCACCAGCTTGCCATGGGAATCACTTACCTCTATTGTGTGGGTTCTGGGGATAGAAACGCCAGTGCTCATCCTTTTGAGGCATGCACTTTATCCACAAAGCCTTCTCTTCATCTCCCCAAATCTTGAATGCCTTCATACTCCTAAACCAGAGGAACATTGTAGAGATCGTAGGGAGAAGACGTGGCACCTGAGCAGGAATGTGTGAGCTAAGCATATCCTCACTGCTGGTTGGCGTATTCTGGAAACAGATCTGTTCTTGCTTATATATTCATTGGATCTAAAACAATTACACACAACACATACAGTAATATATGTTTTTAAATTAGCTTTGTCTGTGGACATTCTTATTTCACACTTAGCATGCCATCACCTTCGTGTAGTTTCAATGTAGATTTTTTTCCTTTGCACATCATTCATTCGGCAATGGTTTCCCTTTCCCTGTTGAGCGAAGAAATTTAATTTCTATTCTAAAAAACAAAACAAAACAAACAAAAAAAACCAACAACTCTTTAGTTGCTGTTAAAAGTTAAAAGTTACAATCATCATGGTGGTATTATCTAACCCTCTATCACAATCAAGAAAAACAAAGACACCTGATAGGTTTAGAATAGGCTTACTTCAGCTGGGCAGGGCAGATATTACCTCCTGAGCTACCTTCCAGTATCTCCCAGCCCCCTCTCATGTCATCTGCTTTAGTAATTTCTATCTGGGCTACCCCCCACCCATAATCCCAAGATGCTTGCTAACTCTGCTCATCTGGGCCACTGCTTTCCGTGTGGATCTTCAGAGCTCTTCCTCTTCGCCCATGGACTTGTTTCCATGCCATGGTGATCCTCTTCCTCTTTCCTGTCCCATATCTCTCTGCTCCCCACCCTGCCCCGCCCCGCCCTACCCCACCCCATGTGACCCTTCTATTTCCCAAAGCCTGCAAACCTTTGCCACCCTACCTTCCTCTAGCCCTACCCAGGTATCAGTTTTATTGGTCAAATAGGATTAATTTCTTAGGCAAGGTTTACATAATAAGGACAGGTGTATGTGGGGATGTGCTCATCTGGGCAGCAACTGGATCTTGGGAGGCAGTAATTAGGATCAGAATACATAGCACCAGGCCAACCCCCAACAATCTTAAAATTTTATTTCTTTCATTATGTTTTTCTTTTTTTTTAGTTTTTAATATAATCGCATCACTTTGCCCTTCCCTTTCCTCTCTTCAAACACTACCTACCTACCCTTCCTTGTTATTTTTAAAGTTCTCTTGACTAAATTTTTACTATTTTATTTTTGACATCTGAATAATTTCTTCCTTTTCCAGAATGGAGCTCACATATTACAAAATATGATCTATTATAGCTTGTATTTCAAAATCTCCCTCCCTCCCTCTCTCCCACCTTCCCTCCCTCCCTCCCTCCCTGCCCTCCCCATCTCTATCTCTCTCTTTTGAGCTATAAAAATTGACACAGAATAAAATATATACAACTCCTTCTTCCTACCTTTGAAGCTTTAGGCTTTACTATATTCTCCGTACTGTACTTTAAGTCTGGGCCTTTTCCCAAAGGCTGTTACCTATGATACCTGAATAGGAAGCCAGGTATGGTATCTTTCATCCATGAGCGTGAACGGAGCTTTGTCTGTCTGAACAGTGACTCAAACTTTCCCACCAACATTTGCCTCCCTCCCTTCCTTTCTCATACACTTTCCCCACCCACTGAGCTACAGAAAATGCTGCTTTGTGGTATAAGTAGGGAGAGAGATTTAAATTTAAGTTACTTTGAGAACTGAGAGTTCAGTTTCCTCAGAAGATTCTGTGTTCTAGAATAGAGAAGAATAGTGCTTGGAATATTATTAGCTTGAAATTCAGCAGATCTTGCATTATTTCTGAACTATAACCTACAGATATTTGCTGTAGAATGAGGTTTGGGGAATCTGTAATAAACAGATTTCTGTTATTATTTGATGTTCAAATAGTTGTTTCATTGAACTGACTAATTGTTAGTGTATTGATTTGTAAACAAGTAGAAGAATAAACTGCCCACTCATCACTTTTCTTTAAATACTTGATATTTAATTATGTTCATAACTTCACAGAGGAAATATAAAAATAATCCCAAATATGTTTTGTCTCATTAATTGTAGTATGGTTCAAAAATCAATAGATATTATATATATATTTTATAAGTTGTACCTACTTGATTATAAAATTATACATATTAAAATTCTCATTATTTATCTAACAAGGAATAAATTTAAAATATTAAATATTAAATAACATTTAACTATCTTTGAAAGCTCCAGGTCATTGAAATAACCCTTGTAAGCCCCTTGGGCAACTCTTCTCTTCCTTCTCTTCTTAGTAGAGAAAACACCATGTAAAGTATAAAATGCTTTCAAAATTAGTGAAAACTGTGTGGGTTTCAGATGGGACAGAAAACAAGCTTCAGTGAATGAGATTTTAGAGTAAAAGCTTATACTAAAAAAATTACTCAAATTTTGAAGTTGACACTGTTTCCTGATAAACTGCTGAGTATAGATCATGAAGTAACTCAATAAATCAGATTGGATCAATAAGGAATCAGGTATAACTAATTATTTATTATCCTGTGTGCTTTAATTGAATAATTCATAATCATGTAAACTTTTGTATAACAAATTAACATATATATATATCAATGCAAGAATATTTTATGATCCACCTACATTCAAATTTATGCTTAAAGGATTACCATTAAACAAAGCATGATGAATTTTCATTGTAAACTGTTTTTATAATGTAATAAAGATAGTTATGCCTACATTTAATTAATCCTAAAAATAGTATAGCATCTGATGAATATATGTAAGAGAAATAATATTTAAGGTAAATATGGAGGCTTCATGTCTGAGCTCAAAATGAAAATACATCACATTTTGATATTGCATATATGTAAGATAATTCTCATAACAAATATTGTGAGACCAATGCAAGAAAACCAAGCACAAAAACAACTTGAACTGTCCTCAGCTCATCGTGAAAACATTTTTAGATGCTCAAACTACAAGGAACTAATTCATAATTGAGCTACAATCATATAATAGCAATATTTATATCAAAGAAAGCAATAGCTCCATTTTCCCAACTGTCTGATTACTTACTATGACAAACAGTTGGAAAAGCTCACTTTGCATTTAAACAATAGAAAAGAACTTAGAAATTATAAAATATGAGATACATTTGAGTGAGCTTAGAATAGCCAACCTTGTACAAGAAATATAACAGGAGTGTGACAAGATCACTTTTAAAATGGCATTTGACTCATTTATTATTGGCAGCCAACCATCACAAGATGGACTTATTAAAGACACACATTTCATATGTTCATTCTGAATTAGACTAAGGCATATGTCTCAGAAAGAGATGTTTTCTTTGCAACCACAGACTTTTAAGAAATCATCTTCAAATACAATAGTACTTTTATGGGTGGGGTTGGACCCAGTGACCAATAGCACTGATTTTGTTCTTCATGTCTGGAGATCTGTAAAGAAAATTAGAAACTTTCCTGATTTTTAAAGACAGGTTTTCTTATGTTACTCATCGTGATGTGTCCTCTCCTTTAATACAGTGGAAAACAATTAAATATTATTAACAATTAAAAATTAATGATATTATATTGAAACACATTCCTTTTTAATATTATTAACACTTATTTTATGTTTACAATGCACCTAAAAAGATGGTCTGTGTAACTCCTAATTAATATAGTGAATTGCACATAACAATTACAAAGTATAATTTATTAGACTTGCTTAGACTGAGGATAATGTTGTTTAATAAAATCTATATAATTTTCAGAGTCATATTGCGATTAAGTAACAAAGATGTTCTCCCATCAGAACAGTGCAAACATAAACATTCTATGCGATGTGTTATAGCATCAGTTAACATCCAGGAGGCTGTATTTCAGTTACTGTTTTGTACACCCTAATTTCTTTCTTTTGCTAAGCAGAGGTAGCCAGACACCATTCACATATCTGTGAGACACACTCCAGGAAACCAAATTGTTAGTGTTTTGTTTTGTTTTGTTGTTTTGGTTTTGGCCATTCAAGACAGAGTTTCTCTGTGTAGCCTTGGCTGTCCTGGACTCTCTTTGTAGGCCAGGTTGGGCTGGAACTCCACCTGCCTCTGCCTCCCTGGGTGCTGGGATTACAGGCATGCGCCACCACCATGCCCAGCTTGAATACTCTTTACCTGAAGGAATTTGAAGAATATTGTCAAGCACATTATTTGCCACAGAAAAGCATAGTCATAAAATCATACTGAAGTAGAGCATCACATTAACCCTTTTAGTGTGCTAGTTTTCCCTGTTGATGAATTAACCATAAAGAATTAGTGATGGGTAGTGTGGAAATCCTGGGGTTGTTGAAGACCATGAAACACAAGGAAGAGTTAGATAAGTCAAACACTTGATGCCTGTAGTCAGACCAAGATAGGCTCTCACTTCCACTTGATAAACTACCTGACTTATTTTAACATATTTCATTTAGTTGTCATCAAGTCTTAGGTTCCAGCCTCCAAACTTTTCCATCATTTTTTTTTTGCAATCTCTATTGTAACTATGCTACTGATATTTCCCTTTAAAACTCAGAAAACAATCTTATAACTGTACCTTTTAGACTAAGAACTTTCTAAGTACCAGCAGGAGAATCAAAGTTTGTTGAGCTTCAGCACCCTGTGAAAGACATGCGAGTCGAGAATAAAATCAGTATAAATACTTTGTATTGAACTGAAGGATGTTTACTTTGGAGACAACTATAAATCTTTATGCTGACAATTTTAAAGAAAAAGTAGAAACCTCTAAATCACTCCTGCGGTAATAGAATACACTTGGGTGACCAGGCTGATGTTTAAAAAATATAATAAAAGCAGCCAGGCTTTTTGGAAATACTATAAATTATGCTGTTAAATTATGGCTGGATTTTAATGCAAATCCAGGTTACCAAGGCATAAAAGAGAGCATCTCTTAGCAAAGAATCTGTTATTTATTTTCTGGATTAGCCATTTATAGAACTCTTCTTTCCCACTGAAACACATTCAAGCACCAATCAGATAAAGAAATAGTAGGTGACCGACTGTAACCCTGGGTTACACTTTTTCCAAACTTCACTGGACTCAAGTGGGAATCAGAGTTCTTTGTAAACGAGCAGTTTGCTTGTTTGCCTAATCCTCACAAAAATTGAGAGGTTCATCTGGTTGCTAAGCAGATGTGGAGTGAAGGAGTTTCTGAAGTTTAGTTTGAGGAGGCTGTCATGCCTTCTCTGAATCATCTCCATAGAGACAGTGACTTAAACCACAGAGTCACACGCATGATGCTTCTCAACTTAAAATCACCTCAAGTCTCATAACAATGGGTAACAGACAACTAGGTTCAAGGGACTTGAGCTGAAGGAATGACAACAGAAATGTCTCCAATATGAAGTGGTTCTTAGTAGTATATAATTTTAAGTCAAGAAATTTTGGTTTCTAGGTTATTTAAAAATGAGAACAAAGATGGCATGTTTTCTCTACTTTTTTTTAACTTAATAATTAATAGAAAATTCAGGAAGGATTCTAAATACAAATGTTCATTTGTCTTTTATGTACAAGGTGTATGCATATCTGTACGTGCTTGTGTGTATGCATGTACATGTTCATTCAGGTGTTTGTTCTTATGGGTCTAAGGCCAGAATTCAATGGTATGTGCTCTCCTCAATAGCTCCACCTTATTTTTTGAATCACAGTCCAGTCTTTCACTGAACCTAAAGGTAACTGATTATTCTAACCTCACTTACAGTAAACCCCAGGGATCCTACTGCTCCCCTCGCTCCTGTGCTGGGATTATGGGTGTGTGCCACCACTGCCCTGCTTTCTATTGGCCAGTGGAGATCATAACTTAGGTCTCATGCTTGTAATGTCAAGCAGTATCCAAACCGAGCCAACTCTCCATCAGGTATATGTGCAGTTCTGAAGAATCAATGAATGTCTTACCATTTCTGTAAGTTTTATGATTAAGATCAATCTCCGATGGGCCAATTGAAGACAGAACTAAAGCTTAGGGATATGTTCTCTTCTTCTTATGTCCATCATAACATAGAATGCAAATTAACTGGCGCCAGGGTGCATAGGAAAGGCTCTTCACAGGAGTCATGTATGACTGCTACTGGTTTAGTAATTACCTGACTCCACAGTTACAATAGAAAGGTCAGATCACCACTATGTCTGCTTGACACCACCATGACCTGAGGCTAGAATCTTGCTTGAATTTGTGGATTTCAGTGTTCTGAAAATTCTTTAGGAAAATAAATATAAATAACCTATCCATTCCTTGAAAGTGTTCACATAGAGAAAAAAATCACTTATTGCATCAATCAAGAAATAAATCCAAACACTAATGCATGAATGAGCAAATACAGTAAACCTATGGAAGTCTTGTGGAACAGTTGTGTCTAAATTTTATGTTAAGGCAACTTTAGATAAAATATAAACTGAACTCCCATGTATCCTTACCCATTGTCCCTCAGTACATCATATATCACTAAAGTGAAAAGATTAAAACTAGAAAAATAACATTGGTGCATTGCCGTAGATTTATTTATTTATTTTTAATTTATTCATATTACATCTCAATGGTTATCCCCTCCCTTGTATCTTCCCATTCCTCCCTCCCTCCCATTTTCCCCTTACTCCTCTCCCCTATGACTGTGACTGAGGGGGACCTCCTCCCCCTGTATATGCTCATAGGGTATCAAATCTCTTCTTGGTAGCCTGCTATCCTTCCTCTGAGTGCCACCAGGTCTCCCCATTGAGGGGATGTGGTCAAATATGAGGCACCAGAGTACGTGTGAAAGTCATACCCCACTCTCCACTCAACTGTGGAGAATGTCCTGTCCATTGGCTAGATCTGGGTAGGGGTTTGAAGTTTACGGCCTGTATTGTCCTCGGCTGGTGCCATAGTTTGAGAGGGACCCCTGTGCCCAAATCTGCCTATCATAATTTTCTTCTTGTAAGTTTCTAGGATCCTCTGGATCCTTCAACTTTGCCATTCTCCCATGCTTCTCTCATCTAGAGTCCCAATAGGATGTCCTCCCCTCTGTCCCAGTTTCCTGGTTAGAGAAGACTTTCGTGGGACATGCCCCTTGGGCTAGTATGCAGATATAAGTGAGTATGTACCATTTAACTCTTTCTGCTTCTGGGTTAACTCATTCATTATGATCATTTCTAATTCAATCCATTTGTCCACAAATTACGGGAATTCCTTGTTTTTAATAGCTGAGTAGTATTCCATAGTGTATATGTTCCACAGTTTCTTTATCCATTCTTCTACTGATGGACACTTAGGCTGTTTCCATGTTCTGGTTATTATGAATAAGGCTGCTATGAACATGGTTGAGCAAATTTTCTTGTTGTGTGCTGGAGCATCTTCTGGGTATATTCCAAGGAGTGGAATAGCTGGGTCTTGCGGAAGCCCTATTCCCAGAGTTCTGAGATAGAACCAGATAGATTTCCAAAGTGGCTGGACTAGTTTGCATTCCCACCAGCAATGAAGGAGTGTTCCTCTCTCTCCACATCCTCGCCAGAGTGTGGTGTTGCTTGAATTTTTTATTTTAGCCATTCTGATGGGTGTAAGATGGAATCTCAGAGTTGTTTTGATTTTGCCGTAGATTTAAATAAAGACTTGTTTGAATTTTTTTAACCTCTTACAGAATCTGTCCCAGGTTGCCACAGTGCATCCCATGGTCCTGCCTCTTCAGTTTCTTCAGTCTGTGGCCATTGTAGTCTCTGTCTTTCAGGACCATGTACAGCATTAGTCAGTTAGCTTATAGACAATCTCTTGCTTAATTTTTTGCCTCTAGTGCTGTTCTTCATCCAACCCCATTCAGTTATGTGATTTTGGGGAGGATACCACATAACTAATTTTCTGTTATTTATAGGATGTGTTGGAAGGCACAAAACAGCACCAAATTCTACCAATGTCAATAGTTATCATGACTTTGCTAAGTGTCTTCCCACAAGTTTTGAATCTTTACTACACATTACTCTTTTGCCATTTGTAAATCATAAGCATGCTAAAGGAAATATTAGAAACTATGCAAATATGTGATTTCTTCTTGAAATTTAAGCCACAATTTGTGCCGATCATTAGTGGACCTTGTCTACCTAACTAGTGTTACCAGGTACTTGGTTCATTGGTAATTCTAAGATGGAAATGTGATTTAAATTGAATAACTCAGTGTACATTGCATATGTATATTGAGCCACATCTCATCAATGTGTGCAAATACTCTGGATCAATGTTTTAAAAATACTAAAACTGTAATTTTGCATTTTTGCATTTATTTCATTTATTAATTGTAATGTTTCTATTTTAAAAGGTTTTTTTCTCCTCAATTATTTGTGTATTCAAGTGCTTGTACTATAATGAGCTCACACATTTTATGTTATTCTACATATTATGATACAGTAATAAGAGAGTCTTAGCATCTTAAACTGTAGTACTGATTCCATTTTGTGAGTGACAAGGATCTTGTTCCCCGTTAAAATGAAGACTGCATTGGTTTCTCTGGCTTTGGACAGAATGTATGTCCAGTCAATATTTTATTTTCTTTTGATTTTCCTTGTCTTAGCAAATGTCCTGCTTTGAAATTTTTAGCTCTACCTGATATCTTATTGTGTGATCTCTGGTGCCCCATATTTGACCACCTCCTCTGGCGGGGGAGGCCTGGTGGCACTCAAAGAAAGAATAAGCAGGCTACCAAGATGAGACTTGGTAGCCTATGACCATATAGTGGAGGAGGGGGTCCCCTCGGTCATAGACCTAGGGGAGGGGAATAGAGTGAGAGTGGGAATGAGGGAGGAATGGGAGGATACAAGTGATGGAATAACAATTGAGTTGAATCTGAATAAATTAATAAAAAAATTATCTTTATGTTGTTTACTTAATTTTATTTTTTTTCAATTTTCTCTTTGTCCTCTCTCTCTCTCTCTCTCTCTCTCTCTCTCTCTCTCTCTCGTGCATGCGTGCGTGTGTGTGTGTGTGTGTGTGTGTGTGTGTGTGTGTGTGTGTGCGCGCACGCGTGTGTTTGTAGAGGGGCTGATGAATGGAGATAAGCTGTCTGAAATGAGCCAAGATAAATGGCTTCTTCCGATTATTTGAAAATATTCCATTTATTTTTTTGACTTTTAAGATGAATGTGAGCAAATTAAAAAAGTCATTCCTCTAGTTTGGCCATCAATTTTCAACTCCATAGGAAGGGCGACAGTTAGTGGCACTGGTAATGGGCTCTACTTCTTGTTCTAATATTCTGGCTGCTTCAGAAAAGGATTGGAAATACTTCAGAATAATGACTGGTTCCATCAGTCTTTGACCCAAAATAACTGAAGCAATACATAATTTTGTGGTGAAAATAAAAGCAAAACATTTTTTTTCTCTCTGACAATCACTTAAAACATGTGCATCATCTGTTAGATCCAGGTCAAATATATAAGTTTATTCTAATCAGAAATTATAAGCATGCCTTGCTTCTTAAATGTGTATTAAAACATATTCATAACATGCATTTTACTGTGGTATTGAAGAGAAATCTTGAAAGGAAACAGAATCATCAATTCTCCTCTCTCTCTCTCTCTCTCTCTCTCTCTCTCTCTCTCTCTCTCTGTGTGTGTGTGTGTGTGTGTGTGTGTGTGTGCACATACATGTGTGCACATGTGCATTTCCCTACACTTTTAAAATTTCATTTATTTTCTTTTTTAAATTTTAACTTATATGTTCCCCTTACATTCCATTTGCAGCCTCCTCCCTCCTCTCCTCCTGGTCCCTCCCTCCCACCATCTTTCCTCATCCCCTGTTCCCTTGTCTTCTGAACAAAGGAGTGCCCCACCCCCCCAAACCAACCCATCCAAGCTCATAAGGTTGCATAAGGACTGAGCTGATCCTCATCCATGGAGGCCAGGCAAAGGCAAACTTAGGGGAAAGTGATCCAAAAGCAGACAACAGAGTCCATGTCATAGACAGCACCCGCTCAACTTATGGGAGACCCACATAAAGATCAAACTGCCTATTGGTTACATATGTGTAGGGGGCATAGGTTCAGTCCATGCATGCTCTTTGGTTGAGGGTTCCATCTCTGTAAGAACCCATAGATCTAGGTCCAAAGCTTGCTTAAAATGTTTTTGGCACATTTCTATAAATGGATTAATAAAGACTAATGATGGTAATATATGTCAGTGAGCAGCAAATAGCCAGCCAAGTCTACATGATTTATTTAGACAAAATATTAAAATATCGTAATAAGTAAAATTCACCCTTCTTTTAAACTGAAAATGTGATGAATTTAGCAATGTATGGCTTTAAAGGTTTCAAAGTCCCTGATGGTGGGGACACAAGTGAGCTGTCTCAAGGCCACGAGTGTGGGAGTGTTGGCTCTGAGTATTGTCTTCTGGACAGTGGCTCAGACAAGAAAAAGATACCCCCTCCCTTCCCTAGTCCCGCAACATCTCCAACAGGCAAGAGAGATGGTCTCAGTTCATGAGAGTAGGAGAACTGGTCTCGCCTACCACCAGCTGCAACACTCAGGAATTCGGGCCCTGAACCTCACCGGGGCAGTAGAGTAGAGCTGTCCCTGGAAATGGGATTTGCTGGTGATGCACCCTGAAGGCCTGAGAGCAGGAGAGCCAGTGGGCTGAGCAGCTCAAATACTTTTCAGGTCCAGATCCAGGCCTTTGAACTGACCCATACCAACATCTACCCCATAATTGGTCCTACAGATCCTAAACTACAGGATCTCCATGACACAAGACAACAGCAAGGTATCCAAGTGGTTCCTGGTGAGGTTCCTGTACTGAGAAGAGTAACAGAACCAGAGTCTTCATACCAGACCAAGACGTCATTGCAGTGAACATTGGAAAGCAAAGAAGTGTGGACCAAAGCGTATACTGTGGGACACACTTAACGCATAAGAGCTCTCATGGTGAGATTTTTTTTCTCTTTCTTTTGGGGAGGAGGTTGCCAGGGCGGAGGGTGGATACAAGAAGAGGGCCAGATGAGTGGGTTTAGGATACATGAACTAAAAGTCACAAAAGACCAATAAAAAGTTTTGGGTTTTCTTTTCAGTGTGAAAGTGATTTAAAATAGCTAAATTACTAAACAAAGAGTCAGAGACATTTTGCCTGCTTTGGGACCATACCCCTCCTACTGAATTGCCTCGTCCAGCCTTGAAGGGATGATGTACGACTGACCTTTTTTTGTAGTTGCTTATTGTAATGTGTTAGGCCATGTTTGCTTGATGTCCCTGGGAGGCCTGCTCTTTTCTGGGGAGAGGCAGAGTGGGTAGTGGATGTGGAAGAAAGAGCAGTTAGGGGAAGAGGAGAAGGATGGGAGGGAGAGTAAACTGCAGTCAGGATGAAGATATGGAAGAAGAATAAAAATAAAAACAAAAATAAAAGTAAATAAAAGAGCTAAAATATTACTAAACCAAGAAATAACATAAATGTATTTCAAAGGTACAATTTGATTTATGTTTACTAAATTTAAAAAAATCTCTTGATTTAATATAACTAAGGCTATCCATTTTAAAACACTCAGAAAACAAGTAATAAATATTCTGAGATCTCTTCCTGTTAAAAATGTCTCAGCAATTACTTCTAGTAGTATCTATATCACTGCCAAAGAATAAGCCAACAGAGAAATGTCAAAGACTAATGGAGGTGAAGCTCACAAGGCCTCAAATTGTACAAAGAACTACAGACATATAAAGGATGCTGAGAATCAGGGTTAACAGTCTTCCAGAGAAAAACACGCTAATTGGTTGCCCTATACCAAATGGTCAGCCCTGAAAACATACGTACAAGTAACATTATGTAGCTTGAGTAGGTTGTATTTGGGTATTTAGAAATACAACAGACACAGACCACATGCACAGAGGAGAGAGAGAGAGAGGGAGAGGGAGAGGGAGAGGGAGAGGGAGAGGGAGAGAGAGAGAGAGAGAGAGAGAGAGAGAGAGAGAGAGAGAGAGAGAGAGATATCAAGTTTTTTTTTTAAGCTATGAATTTGAAAGAGAGCAAGAGTTTATAAATCAAAGAGTTTGGAGGAAAGAAAGTTAAGGGAATGATATAATCTCAAAAAATAAAAAATACTTTTAAAAGAATCATGTAAGGGACAGGGATGTTTTACATCATTTGTAAGATTCATTTTAAAGTCACAACAGCACATACAGTTCATCCTATCATATATGTGTTTGTAAGGCTTTATTATTGTTACCTATGTCCAGGTGTTCTGAGTAGAGGTGCATGACAATGTGTATTTGCAGTGTTGACAATTATCTACACACTTGTTTCTTGTCACCTGTGCTAGGGAAGAATGCATTATTTTGAGAAGAAAAGTTCTGTGAGCGAAGTGGACAGTAGGAAAAAAGTGCAAAAACAGTACTTACTCAAACGTAAGCAGTTTCCTCAGTCTTTCACTCTCATATCTAAGACATCTGATTCAGTTGCTAAGAAAATGACTTTCATAAAGCCCAAATAGTATAAGTGGACAGAGTGGCTCTTTTGCTGCCAGTGATTGTTGTAGGTGACTCAACATTCTCCTGTAATCTGTTAAAACTCATAGAAGACTTCAATCTTATCTGTTGAAATTTTGGCACAGATATTTTTCAGTGAGATATCTAAAAACATGTCAAGTCCAATAAAGTATTTATACCAATTACTAATATACATCTTAATTTTATTTCATGTTATAAAATAATACTTTTTCTATCTTTGATGCTTAATTTTGGCAATTTAGTTGGGTTAAGAAGTAACCAGGCTCCTATATGCAAGCATAGCAGAGTATCATTAGTAGTGCCAGGGGCTGGCTCTCTCCTATGGGGTGGGTCTCAGGTTGGGCCAGTCGTTGGTTTGCCGTTTCCTCAATCTCTGCTCCATCTTCATCACTGCACATCTTACAGACAGGGTAAAATTTGGAGTGAAGGCGAGTGTCACCCTTCCTCCACTGAAAGTCCTGCCTGGTTAGGAAGTGGCTTCTTCAGTCTCCATGTCATCTACTGTTAGGATTCTCAGCTAGAATCAGTCACCCCATATTCTCCCATCAGCCTCCCTTGTTGCGTGTCTCCAGATTCTTCCAAAGCTGCCCTACCCCCTCAGTTTCCCTTTTCTCTCCCAGCCCTCTCTCCTCCCACCCCCACTCTCCCCACATATGATCCCCACCCTCATCCCTTTCTCCACACCTTCCCCTACCCAGTCCTCTGCGAGGCTCCTCCCAGCAGTGGATCAAAACAGATGCTGAGACTCACAGTTAAACATTAGGGAGAGCTGGGCGAGTCTTGTGGAAGAGTGGTTGGGGAAGGACAGCAGCACCTAGAGAGGACAAGAAATCTGCAAGAAGACCAACAAAGCCAACTAACCTGGGCCCATAGGGCCTTACCGAGGCCAAAGCACAAACCATAGAGCAGGCGTGGACTGGATCTAGGCTCTGGACACATGTATGACACATGTATAACTGGTGGGCAGCTTGTTTTTCATATGTGTCCCCAAGCAAGTGGAGCACGGACTGTCTCTGACATGGACTCTGTTGCCGCCTTTTGGATAACTTTCTTCTAGCTGGGCTGCCTTGCTTGGCCTCTGTGGAAGAGGACGCACTTAGTCCTGGTGCAGCTCGCTTGATGTGGGGGGTGGGTTCATTGGTGGGGGAAGGGGGGCCTCCCCTTTTCTGAGGAGAATGGGAGAGGACAAGGGGGAAGAGGGTAGGACCTGGAGGAGATGAGGGAGGGGGCTACAATCAGAATGTAAAGCAAAATAAATTTTGAAAGAAGTAACTAGGAGTGCCAGAAAGGTGAGGAGTGCAGAAGCCTGATTGTCGGAGCCTTATCTCCAAAATCCACCTTAGAAGGGGGCACTAGACTTCTGAAAGTACCCTGTCCCCTGGCCTGCACCTGGAGGCACACCCTCGTCTGCACACATCACACACGGGAGCACACACACAATAACAATAATAATAATCTAATTTCTAAAAAGGATTAAAAAGAGGGACCAGAGTTAAGATTGCGGGTGCTATTCCAGAGGTTTCAGGTTTGTTACCCAGCACCCAGCACCCACATGGCAGCTGACAATGTTACCCAGCACCCAGCACCCACATGGCAGCTGACAATGTTACCCAGCACCTAGCACCCACATGGTACCTGACAACCATCGGAAGCTAAGGTCCTAGGGATGCCACACCCTCTTCCGGTTTCTGCTAGCACTGCATGCGTATGTTGCACAAACATACATCCATGCACATACATTTTTTTTAACACTTTGAAGCCAGGTGTGGTGGTGCACACCTCTAATCTCAGCACTTGGAGGGGTAGAGAGGCAGGCAGATCTCTGTGAGTTCAAGGCCAAGCCTGATCTACAAAGGAAGTCCAGGACAGCCAAAGCTACACAAGAGAAACCCTGTCTCAAAACAAAACAAAACAAACAAAAAACCCACTTTGTCTATTAAAGCATCTTCAGAGACTAATTCAATGCCGAATGATCAGAACTGATAGTCGAAGCTATTGACATCTGAACCTATAAATATGATACAAAGCGTAAAAGCTATCAGTGACTCAAACTGTAATAGACTGTTGGGCAGAACTGTTGGGAAGAAGTGATGCAAGCGTAGAGTGTGAGACAGGCAGGCAGGGAGGAGATACAGTCCAAGTGGGTAATTTTGGGGGCTATGTCCTGCCTTGATGTCTCACTAGCTCGTCTAGCCTGTTTCCAGCTGCTCCACTCTGCAGCTCTCTGCCTTGATGACCTGAACCCATCCAAACTGTGAGCAAAAGAACTGTTTCCTAAGTTCTGTGAGGTGCTTGATCACAGCAAACTTGAAAACGGAGACATTACCCTATCAGTCCCTGCCTGCGGGCTGCCAGGCTCCTTGGCTTTTAGTAACTCACGTCCTCCATCCTCCGTGCTCCCTTCTCTCGTGTGGAGCAGGAGCTTGATCCGAAGAGCTAATGATTAAAGTTGTGATTGAACTCTCTGTATTTTAACATTTGCTGACTTTAAAACGATAAACCCCAGAACTTATTGTCGTGTGGTAATACACTGAACTATGGGCCTCCATCCTAGCCTCGATCCAAATCGCCAATGATACAACAGTGCAGTATTTGACGGACACCGGATGAGTCAGGCACATTTGGAACCTTTTTTTTTTTTTTTAAAGAAATGCTGTTTGTTCGTTTCAGCACGAGCCCAAATAGGAATAGGAATCATTTATTCCTTTGAAGTTCTGCCACCAGCTTGTCAAGAACACGCAGGCTTAACTGGTGCTTTTTAAAGCAATGGGGACGTAAATAAAGGAAACACCAACTTCGGATTCACTTACACCATCTGACTTTAAGTTAGTGGTTCTCACTAGAACGGGAGATTCTGCCTCCCTTCAGCCTCCAGCCCAGCATAACCCAAGAGACATGTGAAAAATTAATGTTTATTGTCATAACCATCGTTGTTTTGTGGCTGATTTTAATGCATCAGTATTGCATCTGTAGATAACTGGTATTCTTTCCGTGCATTAAGAATGACCAAGTTCTATATTATTCCTCTTGCTTCATAAATAGCTTGTCAATTTAGTAGGACATTTCATTGAATTATTAAAATTAAATAAGAAATAATTTATTGAATAATTTTGCTTTATAACAAATCATTCTTAAATGTTACCATTTTTCTTAATAACTGCCTATAACAATGAACTGATAATTTTTATCTTTTTTTAAGTGTTTAGAGTAACCATTCATAAGTAGATTTGTTTAAATAGGAATATGAAGGCAAAATTTTCTGGATAGAAGGTAAATAGGATTAGGGTGGAAAGATTCTGCTGACTAGGTTAAGGGCATCATTTACTATGAATTAAGTGAGTGATTTACATCACACTAAAGTACTGAAGTATTGATAAACAACATGTGAAGTTTAGAATGAGATAACATAATTAAGTACAAAAATACTGTACTGGAAAGAGTATAATGAAATAATGTTTAAATTTTTTCTTAATCTTTTTGTACATATTGGATTAAACATTATATCTCTAAATAAATGGATAGAAGCCAATATACTTTTCAGCCATTTCCTAGGTTTTGTGATCTTTGGGGTTTACATCACAGACTTGAGAAAGTGTGAACAGTGTCAGTGGACAGCAAATAATTTCTCAAGTCAGTATGTGTCTAAGCCTTCGAGTGTGCCTATTTGAAATGAGATTTTATTTAAAGCTTAAAAATAGCTTCTCATGATATACAAAACATATTTGGGAACTTCAAAATTATGTAAGTACATTCTTAATAGTATATCTTTATAAGTTAGGCATTTAAAGAATTGAGTAATATACTTGTAAAAGAGAAATAAAACTTCTTTCCCCCCCACTGATTTCTATAAAATTAATTTCTGTATTCATAAAACAAAACAAATTATAATACAATTCATACAGAACTCTAGAACTCAGCATTTTTCCTGCAATTTCTTATACATTCCTAGACAATTACTTTTAAAACCTATTAAAAGAATATAGAGGGGAAAATGTAATGACAGTAGAAACGGGACTGCCAAAGGAGGGAGATCAAAGGGAGCTATAGAGATAAGAAAGTGGAGAGTGAAAATGGTATGCTAAATCTGTGTATGGACCTGACAAAACATACAAACAAGAATAAAGCTAAATTACTCATAGCACCAAAGCCAAAGAAAATTTCTAGAGGGACATACACACCCAGTACCCAATACAAACATCTACCATTTTACTAAACAAAACATTAGTAGGCACACAAAGAGGCAGGGAAATGTCGTACATAATGAGCGGAAAAAATAACAATTGAATTAAACCCCCAAAAATGACACCAGTTTCAACAACACAAGAGAATGATGGTAAGAAGGTCATTTCAACAGCTGACCATATTTTCAAGTAGGTAGGCGGGCTTTAAGTAGGATGCAAAAATTCCGAAAGGCTTACAAGAGTGACTTCGAGAGATGAGAACATCAGCGTCACATGGGGAAATTTAGCAGAACGGTGAATGCAATAGAGACTAAACAGAGCCCTAGAGTTGGGGACAGCTTTAAAGGACTGATTATGTACACAGGCACTCACTAATCACCTACCTCTCCTCTCCCAACTAAAGAATCTACACCAAGAAATATAATCAGATTATTTATAACCAGTTAAACATTTAA
Source organism: Acomys minous (assembly GCF_964271855.1). Taxonomy (NCBI): domain Eukaryota; kingdom Metazoa; phylum Chordata; class Mammalia; order Rodentia; family Muridae; genus Acomys; species Acomys minous. The sequence continues at coordinate 3,892,932 of NC_140487.1, forward strand.
ATTATCTTAAAAGCACTTGAGATAATTAAAGAAATGCAAATCAGAATCCTAAGATGACAAACATACTGTTAAGATGTGTAAGAGGAGACTGATGATCGTGCTCGTACAGATTTGGAATAACTGAAAGTCTTTACACTGCTGTAGGATTCTCAAAGGACACTCCTGCTTTGGAAAACATTTTGCAGGTTTCTAAAAAGCAAAACACACATATTCCAGATGGCTCAGCCTTCCCATCCCTGGGTATTTTCTGAGATAAGTGTATTGCTACACACTACTACATGATGTTTTTAATAGCTTTGTTTGTATTACTCAAAAACTGAAGCATCTCAAATGCCTATATGCAGGAGAATAGATTGGAATTCAACTCCAGGAAAGATGTTGAATCTTAAAAAACATAATGACACAATTACAAGATAATCATTCTGGGTGAAGGAACGAAACACAGACTAAAATAGGAGCTAAGTTGTTTTCCTACTATTGATGGATACACTAGACAATAATCTGAAAGGTTAGTGTTTGTTTTAGGATTGGAGTGACTGGGGAAAAGATTGCAAAAGTTATAGGGAACTATTTAAGGGTGACAGATATACTGTGTTAGTTATGGTAATGATTTTATGGATACTCTTTTACATAAGATGGGTCTAATGTTATGTGTGAAATATAAAAGCTTAGTGTAGTGTGACACTAAGGTCCAATTAGATGCAGGCAGTTCAGTAGGTTGATGAGCGACCTCAGCAGACAGTTCAGTTGGTCTTCACACCATGCCCCCTGCCCTCCCCACCCCCACACCCCCATGCCTCCTGCCCTCCCCATGCTCACACACTCTCTGCCTCTTCCAGAAGCTTGTGGCTCTGAGCTTTCTCCAGGCAGCTCATCTCCTCTCAGTGATTCTTGCCCCCCTATATGTCTGAAGAGGGAGGGTGCTTGTGAACACGGTCAGTTTCTGGAACTGCTTGGTGTTTTCAGTTGTTCGTTTCCTTAGCTTAAAGGGTTTCCTGTAGGATGCAATGTTCCACACCTATTTAGAGCATTCTGTTGCTTCACGCCCTGCAAACACCACAGGTCTTAATGAACTTCCCCCATAGTTGGAAGGTTTAAGTCTTGAAGCATCCTGCTACAGAACATTTCCGGCAGTCTAAGAGACACAACCTCACAGCAAGCTTTCTCCTCTGACAACCCTTCTTCCTCTTCTTCCACAGGGACCCATGAGCCTGAGATACCAGTTGATACCAGTTAGGACCGAGCTCCACAGTGCTGTGCTTTCTATTGGTGATTGGTGATTTAGAGTCTTCTGACTGAATAAATATTGGCAGCACACAGAAGGCAATGCCAGTCTCCAGGCTAAAAGAAATGGTACCCAGCTACTAATGAGTTTAAAAATCACATTAATAATTTTTTAGAGCCAAAATCTCTATGCCATAGGTAAGATGTGCTTTATTTTTCTCTTCTCCCACAGCCCCTCACCGTCTTGCCTTTCTTCGGTGCAATCAAAATCCCTTCATAGGAAAAATGCAACTTTGTTGACTTGTTCTACCAATTTTCACATCCGTCTGTTAAGAAAAGTTTTTCACAGCTTAGAGCAAAAATTTTCCATAAATTATTTAAAAACATTCTTTGTCATAGAAACTGAATTTCTCACAGATGGTGTTAAAATAACCCTTTTTTAAAAAATCTCTTCTTTTAAAAGTTTCCTGGTAGCAATGACATGATTTCTATTTTATTCTGATTTCATTTCCTTCTGCTACCCAGCTCTCAGTCCAGTCTTTGCCTGGATAAAGGAAATTGAAGGTAGAAATAGCAGGACATGTATTAGTAAGACTGACTTCCAGAGAATAGAATGGACTCCAAGCCAGCCACTGAAGCACTTTTTAATAAAAGCAATTTTCTTTAGGTTAAACAATAGATTTGCTGAATATTCTTCACACAGTGCCCACATGCTAACAACACATCATAGAGAATGTGTATCCAACAAAGTTATTGAAATTTCTCACATTATCCTTTGGTAGCTTTGTGACTTTTCTGTTTTAATGTCTTCATTTGTATTTTATCATGTTGTTTCAAATTTAAGTCTGATAAGATACAGAGGCATGGATCCTTAATTACTAGAATGCATTTAAACATCAATGGCCTAAGAGAGACTGGCATGACTTACAGCGGTTGTGATTGTTGCTATACCATCTCTAAAAACACATCAATCTATACGCTTTATGTTATACTTATATTCAGAGACGTAGCAAATTTAGCAAAATTTTCCATATTATATTGGTAGGAAGATATTTGTTGAATATATTTTAATTTTAAGTAAAGTTTTCATCAGTCAGCAACTAATTCCAGCATGGAACCTGATATAAAGACAGCCTAGGCATGTTATTGTGTGTGAAGAGTTTACTAAATGCTACTTCAGACCTCACAACAAGGAGATGGTGCGAACATCGTCTGCAGAGATATGCAAACACACATGCCTATGTCTGCCTATTGACATGCTCTTCTGTTGTTTTGCAGCCACAGAAAACCTTTTATTTGGAAAGTTTCCTCCAACTATTCTGATGGGAAATTCTGTGTAACAATGACCCAAGGTCATGAGGCACCAGAGTACTTGTGAAAGTCATTCCCCACTCTCCACTCAACTGTGGAGAATGTCCTGTCCATTGGCTAGATCTGGGTAAGGGTTTGAAGTTTACTGCCTGTATTGTCCTTGGCTGATGCCGTAATTTGAGTGGGACCAAGAAGAGACTTGATACCCTATGAGCATATACAGGGGGAGGAAGTCTCCCTCAGGCACAGTCGTAGGGGAGGGGAATAAGGGGAAAATGGGAGGGAGGGAGGAATGGGAGGATACAAGGATGGGATAACCATTGAGATGTAACAAGAATAAATCAATTTAAAAAAATAAACAATGACTCCAGGGATCTCAAAGTTCCCCTTCCCTTTGTTTGATTCTTAAACTCTAGTTGAGATATTCAAGAAAGCTTAAAAGTCCATTCTTGTGCAAGGTTCAGAAGCTGACTGCCTTTTCATCAATGTGATGGTCTCTGAGTTGTTTGTCATTTCCTCTGCTAAGTGTACCTCTTGCTCTCTTCCTATTTTTCTTGGTTAGTACAGTTATAACTGTTGGAGGCCGCCTAAGCTACAGAGGCTCCATCTTGTGTTTAGTCTCTTTCTTGTACTAAGCTAAATTCCCAGAAACAGCTGCAGAGTCAAATGCCCCATATGTATGTAGACCACAGTGTCTCACCCTACTCTTTCTTGGTTAGCACCCAGCCAGGACCGAAACCCAGTAGCAGCTGAATGAGCTCTGATTGGATGGCCTTGACCTAGGTCAAGCTATCAAGAAAGCCATCTGAGATATTTGACATAGACATCCACCTAAGATACCGGCTGTGATTGCCCTTAAGATGTCAAGTGTGAAATATGTTTGAACGTACAATGAATGCACGTATCTGATGGGGTGCTCCGACCCACTCGTCTAATCTGTGGAATTTTTTGCTTTAAAAAGTTGCCCTGCTCTACCGCCATATGACACGGTTTGGATTCTGTAACCAGCTGTCTCCTTGGCATATTAGTTTTTGAATAAAGATATTTTTTCATGCTGGATCAAACTTAGTTTTCATAGCAAATTATTTCCGACCTCCTTAGACTGTAGTACAACCAGCTTCCTAACCTGGGAGAAGATTATCTATCATTCTCTTCCTAGCACATCCTAGAAACTTCCATGTCAAGTGGGAGCCATTTGCATTATCTTGGTATTTTCTGGCAATACAGAATCCTGGCTCTGTCTGACCTAAGGCAGATGAAATCAAGGTCTGAATTTTGACTGATCCAAGTTGGTTTGTTTAAGAATTAAAGTTCTGGAAACATTGTAATAGAAAGGCACCTGGAACCGGGAGGGAAGGGAACAGAGCAGCTCTGTTTTGACATTCTGTTCTATTTACTCTCTTCATTGCTACAAGGTTTCTTTGATTGTCTGATTAACATTGTCTCAGACTAAAAAGCATAGAATGGGCAGAAGCCTTAGAGTGAGAGAAATGAAGGGCGCCTTCAAACTTGCTAATTATCTCTGGCTCTAAGGACATATTCAGCACTGGATTTTTCCTCTGTGTAAACAGCTCTGTGGCTCTAGGGAGGTGAAACCAGCCACTTGGTGATTTAGTGATTCATAGTTTCTTGCCACTAAAGGCAGAATCCACAGGAATATAGGAATTTACCTATATTTCATTTATTTGAATTATTAAGAATATACTCACTGAAAGATTATTTTTATATTTATGGTACTTTCCCTTTACTACTAATAAAAATGCTCTGACATTAGCAATACAGGGATGTTTATTCTTTCCTTTTAGTGTCAGTGGGTGAGAAGATTAGGATTTGTTGCAGATTCATGTATAATTTTTCTTAAACTGTCTTTGTCTCTCATTATTTTAATTTGTTTGCCACTGAAACATGTGGAGCAATACATCTCTTTGCAGCACCCCAGTTCACTTGGATTTGTGTAATCTTTATCACACATAATGCCAGCTTAAATAATACAAAGTTTACGGTGGGTATGAGATTAATTCAGCATATGTCATATGCCTCATTGTGATCCAATCAGCTATAAACTGAAAGTAGAGGAAATACGTATTACAAATAAATGTGTATTTTTGTTTATGAGTTCCAGCAGAAAGAGTATGGAGATGTTCAATGAATGTGCTATGTTGCCAACATCAATACTGATCATCCTTAATAAATTCGGTAGCAACAAGTACACAAGGCATATGGAGGGTGAAGAATAATAGTTTTTCTTATATTGCAACTCCATTTTACAGAATTGATGTGCATGCGATTAAAACTTAATGTCACTTCTATTAAGGTTGGTTTTGCTTTATGGGTGACAGTGTCAGGATTGCAAAGAAACAGTGTTTCATTCATGAGTTGTTATTGCATATTTGACAGGAGGATCATAGCCTTCTTCTACTTACTAATCTGTGAAGCTTTGTTCTGCTCAGGAACCTCAGCTACAACATTTCCAGTGGAATCCTCTTAGGACAGCAACGACGTTTCAGATCTTCCAGGATGTTTGTAGATGTCTCTTCCCCAAGTGAATACATTAGGAAAAATATCACATTCATCCCATACTGGAACATTTAAACAGACTAGAGTGCCTTTAGAAAAACACAGGTTTTGCCAAATTGCTGACATTCTTAAGTTACAACAATAATTTCCCTGATGTCCTTAGAAAATGTGACATACTCACACTCCTTTTGAGATTCCCGGAAGTCATGCTACTCCTGACGATCCTTCAGAATTAGACGCTGCCCTGTGTGCAGTAACATGACTGCTTTAGAGCTGAGTGTTTCCCATCTCACTCCAATGGTAGAGAAAAGGTTCACACAGCTCCACACCTCACCCCTACTCTCTGACTCATAACACGAAAAAGCCAGCTGTAGATCCACAGCCATTAATTCATCAAAAGTAACTGAGAAGAACAGGAATTAGATATGCTTTTTGGTCATTGCTGTCAGGTTATAGCTAAGGCCGGTATAGGTCTTGCAGAGAACAAGCCCATCTGGTGGTGCAGCTAAAAACAAGCAAAACAAACAAACAAACAAAAAACGAAACAACAAGCAAGCAATCATTTTTGTCTAAAACCGGAGTTTCCTAGGCTCAAGAATGGTCCGAAGACCATGAGTCTAGCTGCCTGTCAGGATCCTAGTTCCTACTTAGAGAATAGCTTCAGTCACACACCTTTAAAACTTTTTTCATAGTTTTACATATTCATTTATATTATTACACATATATACAATAAACTACCTATAGAAAGAAGAACCACAAAACAATCAGGAATTATATAAATGTTACATTCTTAGTGTTTTGGCTATTTGTATTTGGCAGCCTTGAAGAAAACATCTTTCCTATATTGGTGAGTCTAAAATTCTGAATGTAAAGCAATCTCCATCACATCTTGTCATTATCAACTTAAAACATCTATCTAGACCTGGAAACATCTTAACCCCTAAACAACTAAGCTTCATTGTATAACTAAGCTACCTGGGCTTCAACTCCATCTTTAATCCCAGCATACAGAGGCAGTTAGGTTTCTGTGAGTTAGAGACCAAACTGGTCTACACAGTGAGTCCATGATAGCCAGAGCTACACAGTGAGATCCTGTCTCAAACATTAACAAGCAAATAAAAAAGAGATAACAAGTGCATTGCTCATTTAATTGTTTGCCTATTAATCATATTGGACAAAACACATGGAGACATTCTATGATACAACATACAAGAGAGGAGAAAAAATAACCTCAACATACGTTCCTCCCATAGTTTCTGCTTGTCTCATTTGCATGGAAGCCATCACTCTAGAACCCCTGTTATGCTGGTACAGATAAGGTACGGTTTCTGATTTTAAATGTTGTAGAAAATATTGGCTATTAATGTTTACTATTTATCCATAGATATAATTATTTCAGCAGTTAATTATTTAATGCACTATCATAACAATAAAAGACACAGACACTTGTTAGATTTTTAATATGCCTATGCGTTGGGACTGGGCAGAAACTACCCGCCTAAGCTATCTTTTACCACACAGCCCCACCTGCCATTTGCTCTAATAATTCCTAGCTGGGCTACTACCCATCCAATATCCCATAAATACTTGCAAATGTTTCTCATCTAGGCTGCTTTTCTCCATGACTGGTCCTCAGAGCAGGCTCCTCATGGCCACGGGTTATTTGTTCACACTAACCCTTGCTGGGCATGCCTTTTCTTTTCCCCTCTCACGTCTGTCTCTCTCCTTCCTGTTATCCTTCTCTCTTCCAAACCCTCAAACCTTAGCCCTGCTTATCTCACTTCTGCCCAGATCCAGTGTATAGGCAACTTTATTTAGCCAATCAGGGATAAGGAGGCAAGGGTATACAGCATTATTTTGGGTATGTGAGTTCTGCTCATGAAAGACAGCAAGCAGACCTTGGGGAGCAAAGCAATTAACATTAGAATTCATAGCACCAAACCAAACTCAATGAAAAGTATCAATTCTTCCACTAACAGGAAGTCAAAGGAAGAAAAGACACTGGCAAATAAAACCCATGATATTATATTATAAGTTAGGGAGAAAAGTCAAACTATGATCTGGAAAGAAACACAAGTCTATCCTATAGAGAGTAGAATCATTATTATCAAGAAAGTGTGAACCCACCCTTTGCTTCAGAGCCTTACGTCTACAGTCAATCTTCTTTAAGAAAGCAACACATCTTCATCAAAGAGATCTCTTCCCTCAGGGTGTGTCAGTCACCTGTCACCTCCTGCTTTGTATTGAAAAATGAGGTTTGTTGAAGGTTTTTGAAAACTTGTTGGAAAAGTTAAGTCTTTTTAATGCTAACAGCTGAAGTCTATCTGCAGTTGGAGAAGCCAATGAAAGCAAGATCATCTGTGGTTCAGAAAATGTGTGGTGAGAATTCTGGTGTGATCTAGGTAAGACCTTCAGGCTTCTCAGTCAGTGCACAGTAACAGTCACAGCTGTAATGATGTATTTTTCTATTGCAGCTAGTTACAGTTTCCAAATTTGTAGGACTAAGGTAAACAAGTGAATGTTTTTATTTTCTATAGTTCCTAGATCCCCTACACATGTATGTAGCCGATGTGCTTAGTCATCATGTGGGTCCCCTGACAGTTGGAGCAGAAGCTGTCTCTGACTCTGCTGCCAGCATTTGAATTTTTTTCCCATAGCTGGGCTGTCTTGTCTGGCCTCCGTGGAAAAGGATGCGCTTAGTCCTGTTGCAACTTGAGGCACCAGGGTGGGTTAGTACCCTTGGCAGGGGGTGGTCCCCTTCTCTGAGAAGAAGAAGAAGGAGGAATGGGGAAGGGGAGAGGTTTGAGAGTGGGAATCAGAGGAGAGGAGAGAAAGAGCTGTGATTAAGCTATAAAGTGATTAAATAAATCACTCTTCCATTAAATAAATCACTCTTCCTCCTCTTCCATGAGGATCCCTGAACTATGTATGAGGGGAGGGATTTGATGGAGGCATCCCATTTAGAGCTGAGTGTTCCAAGACCTGGCTTTCTCTCTCCCTCTCCCTTTCCCTCTCCCTCTTCCTCTCCCTTCCCTCCCCCTCTCCCCCCCTCTCCATAATGTCTTAACATCTGGCTACAGAGCCCTGTATTTGTTTCTGTCTTGTATAGGAAGAAGCTTCTCTGATGAAGGAAATTTAGTTTTATTCAAGACCCTGGGCCATTTAGTCTCTGATTCTTGGACACCCAAAAGTATCAAGTATGGGTTCCATCTCTTGGAAGCAGTCTTCAGTCAAATCATATATTGATTAGTATGGTGGCTTGAATAGGTATGGCTCCTATAGACTCACGTGTTTAAATGCTTAGCCTGTAGAGAGTGGCACTATTAGGCTGTGTAACCTTACTGGAGTAGGTGTGGTCTCGTTGGAGGAAGTATGTCACTGTAGAGGCAGGCTTTGAGGTCCTCTATATGTTCAAGCTATGTCTAGCGCTGCACACACAATCTCACCTTGCTGCTGTGAATCAAGATGTAGAACTCGTGGGGTCTGTCTCCAGCACTGCGTTGGCCTGTGCACTGCCATGATGCCCACTATGATAACGGACTCAACCTCGGAACCTTAACACAGACACAGCTAAATGTTTTCCTTTATAGTACTTGCCTTGGTCTTGGTGTCTCTTCACCACAGTAAAACCCAAACTAAGACAGTAAGTTACTCCCATAAACTTTGTGTCACCATTTCACAAGCATATCTTACAGGCAGGCCACCACTGTAGATCAAAGTTTTGTTGCTAGGCTGCTGTCTAAGTTGCTCTTTTGATAGCATGCCTGCAAGTACCAGCGATGGCAGAACTTTGAGGTGAAGGCTCTGTGTAGTAACAAGTTCAGCTTCTACATTTTCGATGTTTTGTGTAGTTTTTGTCTTCAGCAATGGGGTACTATTCTCAATGTGTGGAGAGTAACGTATAATCTTGGCAAAAGCCTGAGTTGTTTTGGGGATTCCCATAGGACCCTTTTGGACACCAACTCAATTAAATGTAACACATTCCTAATATTGGAAGTTTCATATGGTGGCAAAAGATTGCCATTTGGAACATTGTCTCGCCCACTATTTGGTGATATCATTTAGATCACATGCATATATGTCTATTTTTTAGGATTCTTCTACTGTATTACATTTCCATACTATCCCACAAATGTCTCTTTCTTTTTTAAAAACTTTCTATTGATCCTTTGTAAATTTTACATCATGCACTCTGATCCTACGCATCTCCCTGTCCTTTTATGCTCTCCTTCACCCTTGATCAAATAGCTTTACCTGCAGATGTTCATTCCAAAGAGCCATCGGTCTGCTTCAAGGCCTCTGGCTTCTGCTACACTGTCAGTACTGGATCCTCACCAGGACTCTTCTCGGGTATCCTGTTGGTGCCCTGTGCCATGGAGATCCTGCAGCTTTGGTTCTACAGAACCAGCCTCTTCGCGTGCTTCAGCAGCTCATAAATGGGGTAGATTTTGGGGTGGAACAACTCAAAGTCCTGTATCTTGGGCTGGGTGGTAGTTGAATTGGTCAGCTGCAAGCTCTCTGTTATCTAAGCCACTAGAGACAGCTTTCCTGCATTTCCTAGGGGAGGAGTAGGGCCCACTCAGCTCAGCCCTGGGACATAAACACAGCATCAGGTAGCCCAAACCATAGAGATCCACATGGCCTTTTGTGGTGACATGGGCCAGAGACACAGACCCCTGCTGAAGCAGGGACACCAGACTCAAACATGGCCCTTGGCAGCAGTACTGGTTCAGACATCACCATGGCTTCAGATGGCAGCACAGGCCTCCCACGTCAGGCTGTTCCAGTGGCCTCAATGCGATTCAAAACACTCTGTTGTGTCAGGTGCAGTTTATCTAGGGTTTATGTTGAAATTTTTAATCCATTGGGGTTTAGTTTTGTTCAGGGTGCTAAGTATGAATCTATTTATAATTTTTTTTACATGTAGCCATCCAGTTTGACAAGTACCATTGTTGAAGGTGCTATCTTTTGTCCACTGTGTGTTTCTAGGTTCTTTATTTAAAAGCAGGTGTCCATAGTTGTATGGAGTTACGCCTTTGTTTTCAATTTGATTTCATTGTTCAGTGTGTCTATTTTCATGCCAATATTAAGATGATTTTTATTACTATAGCATGCAATACAACTTGAAAACAGAGATGGTGACAGGTCCTGAAGTTCTCTTAATATTCAAGATTGTTTTAGTTATCCTGTGCCTTTGTGTTTCCAGGTGAAGTTGAAATTTGTCCTTTTAAGGTCTGTGAAGAATTGTGTTGGAATATTGATGAGAATTGCATTTAATCTGCAGATTGCTTTTGGTAGATGGCCATTTTTGCTATATCAATTCTATGAATCCATGAGCATGGAGATATTTCGGTCTTCAGACATCAAATTTTTTCTTCAATGACTTGAAGTTTTTATCATACAATTCCTTCACTCGATTAGAATCACCCCATGTTATTATATATTACTAGAGACTTTTGTGAAGGGTGATGTTTCCCTGATTTCTTCTCAGTTTGTCATTTTTGTATGAGGGCTACTGATTTCTGTGAATTAATTTTGTATTCATCTAATTACTTTGCTGAAAGTGTATATCACTGTAGGAGTTTTCTGGTGGAATTTATAAGATAACTTATTTATACAATCATACATCTGCATGAAGATAAATTAATTTCTTTCCAATTTGTATACTATTGGTCTCTTTCAATTGTCTTATTGCTAGCTAAGACTTCAAGTACTATATTTAAAAGATGTGAAAAGAGTATTCAACTTGTCTTGTTCCCTGATTTTAGTGGAATGGCTTTATGTTTCTCTCCATTTAATTTGACATTGGCTTTCTGTAGACTATTTTTATTATGTTTAGGTATGTCCTTTTTAACCCTAATATCTCCAGGATTTTTATCATGAAGGAATATTGGATTTTGCCAAAAGACTTCTCTGAATCTCTTGAGATTATTATGTGGTTTTTGTCTTTCATTTTGATTATATGATGCATAACATTTATTAGTTTATGAATTTTGAAGCCGCCCTACATCTCTGGTTTGAAGCCTTCTTGATTAAGGTGGTCTTTTTTGTGCGTTTTTAAAATTCAGTTGCAGATACTTTATTGAGAAATTCTGCATCAATGTTTGTAATGAAAATTGGTCTATAATTATCTTTGTAGGGTCTTATGTGGTTCAGTATGAGGATAGCCACTGTCTTGTAAAACAAATTGGGCAGTATAGCTTTTGGCTCTATTTCGTGGAATAGTTTGAGAAATGTTGGCATTTTTGTCTGGTAGAATTCTCCCCCCGGACCATCTGACCCTATGCTTTCTGGGGGTGTGAGAATTATAACGGCAGCTTTTGTTTCATTTGGTATTCTAGGTCTGTTTAAATTCTTTTATCTGGTCATGGTTTAATTTTGTTAAGTGTTACCCATCAAGAAAATTACCCATCTTATTTTAGGTTTTCCTATTTGCTGGAGTAGAGCTTCTTAACACATGTCCTCGAGGTTCTGGGATTCCCTCAATGTCTGTTACTACGTCCCCTTTTTCACTTTTTGATCTTATTAATTTGGATCTTCCTCTTTGCCTTTTTTACTTTAGTTGGGTAAGAGTTTGTCAGTCTTTGTCTCAAAGAACAAACTCTTCATTACATTGCTTCTTTGTATTGCTTTTTGTTGATTTGTTTGTTTGTTTTCTTTTTTTTTTTCAGTCTTGGGTTTGATTATCTTATGTTGAGCTATCTGCTCCTTTTGGATGTAATTTTTTCTTTGTTGTTGTAGAACCCTCAGGTATGCTGTTAAGTTGCTTGGCTGGGATCGCTCATGTCTTTATGTAGGCACTTGGTGCTATGAACTTGCCTCGTAAAGCTGCTTCTGTTGTGTTCATTGTCATTCAGCTCTAGAAAGTCTAACTTTTCTTACTTTCTCATGTTTCATTCAGCAGCAAGTTGTTCAGTTTCCATGAGTTTATATGCTTTCTGTTTCTGCTGTTGATGATACCCAGCTTTAATCTCTGGGAGTCAGATTGGATGCAGTGTGTTGTTTCAGTTTTCTTGTATTTGTTGAGAATTGTTTTGTGTCTGAGTGTGTGATCAATTCTGGAGAATGTTCCTCGAGGTACTGAAAAGAAGGTATGTTCTTTTGTGTTTTGGTAAGATGTTCTATAAATGTATGTTAAGGTTGTTTGGTTTATACTGTCCTATAGATCCAATATGTAACTATTTAGTTTTTGTGTGGATGCCTTGTCTATTGACAAGGATGGAGTATTGAAGACTTGCACTATAAATGTGTGTGTGTTTGCACAGGTGTGCACCAACATGTGATTTACACTTTAGTAATGTTTCACGAACTTGGATGCCCCTGGCACACAGATACTAAGCATTAAAAGGTCCTCTTGGTTAATTTTTCCTCTGATGAGTATGCAGTACATTCTCTATCTTTTTTGATTAGTTTTGGTTGGAAGTATATCTTGTCAGATATTAAAATAGGCACACCAGTTTGCTTCTTAGGTATTTGCTTGGAAAGACTTTATCCATCCCTTTACCCTGAGGTGATGTCTATTTTTGATATTAAGGTGTGTTTTGTGCATGCAGCAGAATGATAGATCCTGTTTTTTGGTATCAATTCTATTAGTCTGTGTCTTTTTATTGGGGGAATTGAGACCACTGATGTTGAGAGATATAAATGAGCAGTGTTTGTTGGTTCCTTTATTTTGTTGTTGTGGTGGTTGTGTGTATTTCCCCTCTTTTAATTTGCTGTCTATGATTATTTAATTAATTCTTGTAAAACTTTTTAGGTTGGAATTTTCCTTCTAACACCTTCTGAAGGGCTGGATTTCTAGATAGATATTACTTAATTTAGGATTAGCATGGATTGTCTTATTTTCTCCAACTATTATGATTGAAAGTTTTGTTGTATATAGTAGTCTGGGCTGGCATCAGTGACTTCTTAGTTTGCAGCCCATCTGTCCAGGCTCTTCTGGCTTTTAGAATCACCACTGAGAAGTGAGGTTCAGTTCTAACAGGTCTGCCTTTATGTGACTTGGCCTTTTTCCCTTGCAGCTTTTAATATTTTTTTATTTGTTCTGTATCTTTGGGGTTTTGATTATTGTAGGAAAGAAGACTTTCTTTTCTGGTCCAATGTATTTGTTTATTGTGTGTGTGCTTCTTGAACCTTTATAGGCATCTCGTTCTTTGGGATAAGGAAACGTTCTTCTGATTTTGTTGAAAATATTTTTCTGGGTCTTTGAACTTGGGGATCTTCTTCTTCCTCTATTTCAATTATGCTGGACTTGGTCTGTTATAATGTCCCAGATGTTCTAGATATTTTGTGCCAAGATTTTTTTCAGATTTAGCATTCTTAATCATCCAAGTTATCCATTTCTTTTATTGTGTCTTTGGTGCCTGGGAATCTACTTTCCATTACTTGTAGTCTATTGTTACTTGCCTCTGAAGTTCCTGTTTGAGTTCCTAAAATTTTTGTTTCTAGATTTCCCTCAGTTTGGATTTTCTTTATTGATTGTCTTTATACTTTCCAGTCTTGAATTATTTTGTTCATCTCCTTCCGCTGTTTGTGTTTTCATAAACTTCTTTAAGGTAGTCATTTATTTCCTCTTTAAAAACTTCTGTCATATTCATAAAGGCTATTTTAAGGTCTTATTTTTCTGCTTCACCCATGTCAGAACATTCAGGACCTGCTGCTGTAGGACTGCTGGGCTCTAGTGAAACAATACTGTTTGTGTCCTGGTGCTGGCATCTAGGCCTCTGGGACTGGGAAGATTGTAGTTCTTGCTACTGACGTCTGGTCTTGTCATTGTTGGGTGGAAGTGTTGTTCTTTGTTTTCTGTTTTCTCTCTGGTTCTTACTAGATTGTGATGGCTGTGTGATGCTTGGTAGGAACTTCTGAGATTCTGATAGTTTTGACTACTTGGGGTTCTAGGTAAAATGTGTGTCTGAGTATAGGGAACTGACAGTGGGGTCGGGGTGAGGGCATCCACAGAAGGGCGGAAAGCAAAGTCTTTCACTAGGATCTTCTTAGCCCTCTGGCAAGGAGGGTAGAGAGTAAGGAGGGATCACAGAGGAATGTCTGCTACAGAGCTGGGGATAAAACTGTAGGACTGGACTTGGAAGAGTGGGTGAAGAGGTAAAGATCTGAAGATAGCCTACTTGGGTCCCTGTGGGCTTTCAGGGAGTACCTGCTGGAGCCTGGGACTGGGCTAAAGCAATGAATGGAGGTAGGGCCATCTGTGTGATCTACTGGAGACAGGGGCAAAGGAGGAAAGGGGCTGGGGCAGGTGTTCTGCTGCAGAGCTGGAAATGAGGCCCGGGGACTGACTTTGGAGGAGCTTAGGGAGAGCTGAAGATCTATAGTCAGCCCACCTGTTTTCCTGGTCAGAGCCATCCTCTAGCTCTTAGCTGAAGAAAAGCCAACCTTCAGAACAGTAAATTCAGAATTAGAATCAGTAAAGCTAATTTAGTGGTAACCGCCAAACAATGGTTGGCATTCTCTAAAATTCTTAGCTTCTCACATTAACTCCTCCCATTCAAAAGTCACTTTCTTCACTGCCCCAAAGTGATTCTTACAGGGTATATCTGCTCTTTCATGATGGGATTAACATAAATGCTCTTTTACTAGCATGTTTATTCGCATGAGGTAATGTACACTTCATTATCTCAGAAACCTTGCTGAGAATGTGACACTGTGTAGCTGCCTTTGTCTCCTTGGTGAATGGAAATTTAAGAAGATTGTTGGTTCTATGCTCCTGAATGAAAATACTACACTCTGATCCCGTGGTTCATTCTTATGCAGTAGAAATCTAATATATATTAGAGCCCAAGTGAAAGTTCACAAAGCAATGGAATGTTTTATGCAGCGAAGATTTCTTTTCCTTAATGTATACTCATTGGAAAGGTGGTCTTAGATTAATAATGTTCATTGTAAGAATAGAGTGAGAAGGAAATTTTCTCTCTCTAGCTCTCTCTCTTTCTCTCTCTGTTAGGGACAGAGTATCATCTTGCTTATTTTCAGAGATCAGGAAATGGTACTCTGACTCTTAAATCAACTTTAGTTATTATGAGTTGAAAATCGTATTTTCTCTTATTAATGTTGACTTTGATTTTTTCTCCATTTGCAATCTTATTATTCTATACACAAAAGAATGTTCTTTAAGACTTATTCTCCATGAGCCAGTACCATAAATGACTTTAAAAATAAGAGAAATTAACACAAGTGAAGTGTGTTGTCATACTGGGTGTTTTAAATATTCATGACAATGTTTGTTAACTTACTTTGCCTACACCCCTTGTTTCTGACATGGATATTTTCTATCTGAATGAGCATTTTACTTCTCAATAAAGGGAAAGAGCAGTAGAAAAGATATTATATCAGTGTTCTACTTCCACAATAAGGATTCTTTTGAAGCAGCAATGAAACATTTTCTTACTTAATTGTTAAATTTTTTTAAATTGCTATTCATTAGCCAAACAAATACATTACATTCTTACACAACTTTGAAGAATTGAAAATTTTTTGACTGCCTTTTATTCAGCTGTACTATGTCTCTATAAAACAGATTGTAGTAAAGGATTGGACTTGATCTTTTCTATTGCTGTGATAAAACATAATGACCCAAGCAACTTGTAGGAAAAAAAGGTTTCTTTGGAGCTTATGGTTCCAGAAGGATAAAGGTCTATCACCATCACACAAGGGGAAGCATCAGGTATGGTGGCTACATCAAGACCACGGGCAAGAAACAGAGATGAAATTAAAAATGGTGGCAGTCTTTAAACTTTTAAATCCCAGTGTTCTTAAACTCTGAGCCATCTCTCCAGCCCCGACACACAGATCTTATGTTCTAGTGCATTGCGTCCTTGGTTCTTCATTTTATAATTTTTATATCTAACTGGCATTTGCCTTCTTATGCACAATGGAATCAAGCACTTTCCTTGTTAATAATAAGTCAAATATAGTGGAGTTAGTATTACAAAACCATGATGAATGAATAAACCCCTAGTTTTCAGTAAAACTCAGCCTCTTGTTATTTGTTGTATTGGCTGGTTTTGTGTGTCAACTAGATACAAGTTAGAGTCGTCAGAGAGGAAGAAGCCTCAGTTGAGGAAATGCCTCCATGAGACCCAGCTGTAAGGCATTTTCTCAGTGATCAGTTGGGGAGAGCTCAGCTTATTGTGGTAGTGCCATCCCTGAGCTGGTGGTCCTGTATTCTATCAGAAAGAAGACTGAGCAAGCTACAGAAAGCAAGCTAGTAAACAGCGCCCTTCCATGGCCTCTGTGTCAGCACCAACCTCCAGGTTCTATCCTTGCTTGAGTCCCTGTCCTGACGCCCTCCAATGATATAGACTATGATCTGGAAGTGTAAGCCACATAACGCCTTTCCTCCCCAACTTGCTTTTTGGTCATAGTCTCTTGTTGCAGCAATAAAACCCTAACTAAGACATTTGCATTTGCTTACTGTGTAGTATAACTGTGTAGTAAGTTTACATTGCCAAACTGATGTAAATAAAACCCAGAGTTGATGTTATTTTCCTAGGAACTCTGGTAGGGCTGGTATTTTTTTCCGGTTTTGGTATGCTGGTGACTAAACTTAGGCATCACACAAGCTCCACTAAATCTGTATGGTGACATACCACACAGCTGTCATGTTTTCCTTCTTGCCTTTGCAGTTTATGTCACCCTAACTGACTTGAGTTTTATATAAGGATGATGGCCCGGTTATTACTGATTCTTCTCATGCCACTTAAAGGCATTTGCATACGGAATGACAACAGCCCTTCCTGTGTCTTCCTGATTGGTTATATTCCAAACAAACATTCCTGATTTGCTCAGATAAATTACAAAACCTTTTTTTTACTTTGTCCACAAAATGGCCTGTTTTGCCAATCAGCCAACAATTTCCCTGATGAGCACATTGATGCTGAGCCAACTTAAGTATCTTGTCCAACATTAGACATCTAAGAAATTGGTGAGACAAAATATTGTCTGATTCCAGAGACAGTCCTAGCTCATTACTTACACAGGGAAAGTAATGGCAGAACTTGATTCAGAGTGTATCTTGAAGATAATGTCCACACAGGCTAAGCTTGCTTGCAGTGCAGTATCCTGGAAGCAGTAAGTTAAAGGAAATGGGTTTTAGCTGTGCATAACTCTATTCATTCTGTGCAATGACTGAATCAGAAATCAACAGCAACACTGGGGCGAAGGAGAAAGGCAATGTCAGGTTGAAGGAAAAGAGTGGGTGAAGTATAAGGTCAGCATCATGTGACAGTGATGGGAAACATCAAGGTGGAAAAGAAAGCTGCTCTGCGTTAGCCAATGGTGATCTATTTCGTGTTGTATCCAAAGGGAAGCAATCAATCCATAACCCAAAAAGGAACAAACACAATACTGACTTTTGGCACTGTAGAAAAGAAGCCGCATAACTCAGTAATAAAAGGTCAAATAATGTAGCCATAAAAATTCCAAATGGTTTTAACTTACCAAAGAAGACACAGGGGTGACAAGGGCAAGAAACTACAAAAAGGTTGCTCAACATCACTAGTCTATAGAGAAATAGAAATGAAGGCCCAGGGAGGTGAGTTCAGGAGAAGAGCTGATCACATGAGGTCAACGTCCGTAGATGGAGATAATCTCTGACCCCTGCACATGAATGTGGCTACACACATACACAAGCATGCACAGACATGGCACACACCAGGGAGCTTACTGGTGAGTATGGGGGTCATCAAAGGGCATAGGTGTTACTGATGGGACTGCGAGATGCAACAATCCTTTCGGAAAATAGTTCTGCAGTTATTTATAAATTAAACATATTCTTACTAAAGTGCTCAGATCTTCTACTCTTAGATATTTGTGAAAGAGAAACGAAAATCTATGTCCTGCTAAGTACTTTTACCTAGATAGTCATAGCATTACATACAATAACCAAAAGTTCAAAATAATTCAAATGCTCATAGACAAATATTTGAACAAAACAAAATTTGACATAAAATAAAACAAATTAAATGAGCGTATGGTAACGATATGCTTAACAGGGAGAAGGACTCTCAACAATATTATGATGAGCACAAACAATTCAGAAAAATACATTAAGAAGTCCATGTTGGGGGTTGGTCTGGTGATACCTATTCTGATGCTACTTATTGGCTCCCAAGAGCTACTTGCTGCCCAGACTAGTGCAATTTCCTGTATACCTGTCCTTGTGCAAATCTTGCTTAAAAAATTATTCCTGTTTGACCAATATAAAGCCAAGTAGGCATAATGAAGGTTTGTGGGCTTTGGGAACTGAAGGATCTTGGGAGGGCAAGCAGAGGAAGAAGAAAGCAGAACCAACCACCAGGATTGGTTAGCATAGAGAGAAACACATGGCTCGATTGGCATGGATGGAGGAAATCAGCCCAGAATTAGCAAGTATTTTGGGATTATGCCTGAGAGGTAGCCTAAACAGAAATTATTAGAAGCAGATAGAATGAGAGGGGGGTTGGGAGGTAAGGATAGTTTACGAGGTAATATCTGCCATGCCCAGGATGGAATGAGGCTATTCTAAAATCAGGTGTCTGTGTCTTTATTGATTGTGATGGCAGGTTTTATAATACCACCCCAATAATTATAATAATTGGTAATAACAAATGGTATTAGGCATTTTAATATTTCTATAACATGTTCCTCATAGGACATCTTAGAAAACTCAACAAAAGGCACAGGCATAGTTCCTTGTTTAGAGGGGCATGGAGAGAGAAGAGGTTGACAGTAAGTTGGAAAGGTAAACTTTTGGGTGTTGAAACCTGTGTTTTATTATTATGGTGGCTTATATATGATTCTAGTTATAAACCCATACATTAAAAAATGGATACATTTTATTTTACAGAATCATATACACAAAGTTGATTTAAAAAAATAAGTGAGACATCAATAGGAGAAAAATTGATCCCCACTCATCCAATCTGTTCTCTGCATGAAACCAGAAGATACAAGATGATGAAATTGGCTTGTCCTTAGAAAGTGTACTACAAATAGTGTAATTCTCTAGCATGACCTTTAGTATTTCAGTCTTTGGGTTTACTCAGAAGTACAGTATTCTGAAAAGTAAAAGCACTAATACTATAATCTCTCTTTTCATCGTGGTTTAGGAGAGGTTTTACAAGCATAATCCTATTTGGCAGTAGCAAGGGTTTAGAGGCCTGCCTTTTACAAATACCTTTCACTCATTAGCAGTCATCCGCCTAAAAATAGGCCTGGCGTGCTCTCTGGATGAAGAAGACTTAGATAAACCTTACATAAACCACAAGGCACTTTATGAAGAAATTTCACAAAGTAATAGAATCCAGGAAGATGTGTGTGTGTGTGTGTGTGTGTGTGTGTGTGTGTGTGTGTGTGTGTGTGTACATATGTGTGATTGTGCATGTGTATATTTGTTCAAGGCAGAGTCTCAGACTTATGGGGAGGCCCTGTCTCTGCTTCACTGGTGCTGGTGCTAGAGCTGTGCTCATCATGCCTAGTGCTATTTTTTTCCTATACGCATACTTGAAAGGCTTAAATGAGTCTCTTTTCTTTGGACTTTCTGTAATTCTGTTTTACTTTAAGACACATATTAAGGAATAATAACCATAATGTTTTTAGAATAGTTTTGCACCCATGT
Source organism: Acomys minous (assembly GCF_964271855.1). Lineage (NCBI taxonomy): Eukaryota > Metazoa > Chordata > Mammalia > Rodentia > Muridae > Acomys > Acomys minous. The sequence goes on from NC_140487.1 coordinate 3,912,595, forward strand.
AACTTTGAATCATTTAACACAGTTTCTTAGGGATAGATTAACCAACTCCTTACTCCTTTGGGGCTTGGATCCCTTGGATAATAATGCACTATTCTGTAACATTAGCTTCTTCTTAATAGAGAGAGAAAAGAATAGCAGGGCTGGCATAGAATCCTGGTAAGAGTTTCCATAGCCAATACATTTATATAAACTACGGATGTTCACATGCATAATCATCATTTAACTGTAGTTATTTGTTTTAATTGCTATTACTTGGAAAGGAAGAGAGCAAACAAGACCTCTGTAGAAAACTAGATACAGAAGGAAGCCGCAAAAAATAAAGATCATATTCTTCATGTGAGAGCAATTAAGGACACAGATGCCTTTGGCACCAGATGATCAATAGATCTACAGGTGATGAAATCTCAGTGAAACATGGGAGATTTAATGGAAGAAATTTCCTGGCAGAGTGATTCATTGTAAACACAGAAATTGAGCTCAGAGTTTTGCTGAAAGAAATAACCCTGACCTCAAACGAGCAGGGCTTTTGTAATCCCTGCGTTGTGATTTCTACTCTCAGTACCTAAATGCCACTAAAGCCTGCTGGCACTATTTTTTCTGATTATATAAGCCATATATAGTTATTGAAAAACATACTCAAAATCCAAATCTCTTACTAACCTTCCTTTATGTATATCTAATTAATATTTAGATATATTCTTTCACTTTCACTTTTGGAAATACATGTGTTGAAACAATGACACAAATGTGACATTTTAAGAGTTGGGGCCATCAGGAGGTGATTAAGCCATGAGACAGGAATTCTTTCAATTGGATTAGCAGTCTTATAAATGGATTAACAGCTACCAACCAGGGCCCCTTCTGCCATTTGCAAGCAGGGCCTCACCCAGAAACATAACTCTGGTGCTTTGATAGATTTTCCATCTTCCAAAACTGCAGTAAGTAAATTTATAAATTGCTCAGGCTCTTATATTTTACAACAGCAGCACAAAATCATTTAATCCTCTGCTTAATACCTGTGACGACCCAGAGAAGCTTGTCTTTAGTGTGGCATGCGCCCTTCACCTGCTGGCCTGTGATGACTCAGCAGCCTCTCTGCTTACAGCCAGTGCCTTTCTTAAATCCGTGTTCTAGGAAGATCAAATGCTGGAAAATCCTGTAGATGCTCCACTTACCCCTACTCAGGTATTTATATCACATTGCTTTCAATGCATCCAAACATCAGTTCCTAAAATATCCATCTATTGAACCACGATCCACCCTGCATGGCCCAGAATAAACAGCATCCTCCTTATAAGGATTCTATGATGCTCCAAGGACTTATTTAGTCATTCCTGAATTTGATCAATAAAGTTCAAATAACACACACACACACACACACACACACACACACACACACACACACAGAGAGAGAGAGAGAGAGAGAGAGAGAGAGAGAGAGAGAGAGAGAGAGATCTAGAAAGATTGAGAAATGAAGAGTGAATATGATCAAACACATTGGACAAACTTCTTGAAGAACTAAGTATATGCTTAAAAATACATGTTTTCTAGTCAGCAAGGTTGCTCGGTAGGTAAAGTCAGTTGCCGAGAAGCCTGAAGAATTGAGCTCAGTCTCTGACCCACATGGTAAAAAGAGAGAACAAACTTCTCTAAATTCTTGGTAAACATGTACACACACATATTCATGCACATATGTACACATGCACGTACAGACGAAGACATATATACATACACATATATTAAATCAATCAATTAATTATATACATATTTTTCACACAGCATCTTGCTTCTTACAATGCTTATACCTGAAAGACATTTTCACAAGAAATAGAAACAGCCTCCTTTTCACTGCTTTGGACTCTCTTATATGAGAGCTTTCAACTTAGTTCATATGAAAATGAATCCTCATACCATTTCCATTAGCTTAATAGTTAGTAATGATTTGTCAATTGGAAATTATTGTTGTTTAATTTTTTGTTATGGTTAGATCTTAAATAAAATTCTTATGACCATGACATATAATTCTCATATATTTTCAATATATTCTCATATATTTTCAATTTATGTACAGGTAATTTGTTGTAATATTTTGTGGTAGGGTAAATTTACCAGGCCTCTGTTAATGAATATATAGGTTGTTTAATTGTGTAATTACTTTTAACAAAGCAAAATTATTTATAAAGTATTGTGGCTGTTTTCTTTCAATGGTCTAATTCCCCAGCTGGCTGTATGACTTGTTTTTTTCCTATGTTGCATATCAATAATGAACCCACTGCCTCGTGCACATTGAGGAAAAGGCAATTCATCCTTTATGAAATATGGAACCTATTCATGGTTGATATTCATTAACCGTATATTATGTAAATGTTCACTTACTTAAGTCAGAGTGGAGCTAATAACTATACATTTTATAATAATCACACTATAAAATTAATGTTTCTGTGAATTTTTACAAAGATAATTGTTAGTATCAATGTGTTTAGAGATAAAAATAAGGAAGCTAAATTGAGATTTCAATGTGGATTTTTGCCATATTATAACAGTTACAGCAAGAAATTTATAAAAGACAAGTTGTGACCAAAGAACCTCTGCTATATTAAACTGGCAATATCAGTAGAAAGGATGCTAGTAATTATGTTGATAACAATCAGACCCCACAAAGAAACTGTTATGTCACCGTTTTATCACCAAAGTATAGATACTGTGTACAGATAGCAGGAAAACATGGCAGAAATTCGGGTCTCTTTCCAGGCTTCATGGGTCTTTTGTTCTGTTTTGTTTTGTGTTTTGATTGTTTTTATTTGTTTGTTTGTTTTCACTATACAACTCAGTCGGCCTGGAACTTGCTATGTATCCCAACCTGGCCTTGAATTCCTTTGTGCTGAGGTGACAAGATAGTGCCACCACAGCTGTACATGGGTCTCTCTTATACAGTAGCTGTCCTCCACTAAGTATAATGTGAGATACACTCACAAGTCACAGGCCTAAAACCTCACTGGGAAGAGTTTATGGCTAATACTTTGAAGTATAACTCTATACTATTAACATACTCTATCCTGTTTTGTATCTGGGGTTTTGAGCTAAGGGTATATGACACCTCCAAAATAAAGCCCAAATTTTATAATTTGGATATATGAAGATTGTGTAAACAGTTATCAGCTTCAATAAGGTGGGAGAGGGGGAGAATCTCATCTTATATTTGTCTCATTTCCTTACAAAGTAAACTGAAAGCACAGAACAGTAAAGTAGGCACTGTTTCAATATTTGGCAATTCCTTTACAATCCTGGTTCTGTGTTGATTTATTACTAGAGTAGACTGATAACTTGTTCCTCTTTCCTCATCCCTGAAAAGTTGCTACACTGACAGTGTGGTTGTAGAATCAGCAAGAGGTATGTGTGTGTGTGTGTGTGTGTGTGTGTGTGTGTGTGTGTGTGTGTAAAACCTATGAGGAAAGAACAAGAATTATCTGAGTATGTGTAACACTGAACAATTTCTATAAGCACAACAGGAGAAATCATTACTGGCCCAGGATGATGTTGGCAGGAGGTGACATGTTTTCCTCAGCCCTCTAGTAGTTCCCTTTCCGTCATGCCCTCATATAAATTACTCTTGAATTACACTACTTTTATTTTATCAAAATGAACTTTGTCATAAAGAGTCCCTTGGGCTACTTGGCTGACATTTTCTAAATGGTCATGAACTGTCATTTTAGCCTAACAAAGATATAATAAATGCCTAAGTTATTTTAAGGTCACACAATAAAAACCTATGTATTTAGATTAAAATTATGCTGATAAAACTGTATTTCAGGATAAAAAATGAATCAAAAGCAATACTTTAAATAATAAGATTCCTAATAATTCAGCACGTAAATGTATTCTTATTACTGAAAGTAATAGGATCTATTTAATTAGCCTAGAGCACAATGCTTTGCAATAATTACCTCATTTAAACTTTCAAGATAGTATTTTTTTTCTCTCATTCAGATTTCCAACATTATGCTTGGTTTTTACTCACATCCTAGGTCCGGCTCATTCATCCTCCTGTTTCCTGGTCCTCTCCACATGTATCCCTCCTGTCCTTGTGATCTTTCTCCTCCCCTCATTGGCCCAAGATGTCCCAACCTATAATCTGCATTGTGCTCTAGGGTAATTGAATAGATCCTAGTCTCTCTGTGTGGTTATTTGGGTATAAAGCTGGTTAAGGAGTAATTGCTGATTTATTAAAATAATAAGTCAATATTAAATAGCAATAATCATTCAACAAATGGCATCCAACGTGGAGTGCCACCTGTAGGCTTTGATCTTTTAAAAATGTACTTTATTTGGGGTTCTTTAATGACTCTACTTCTCTTCCAACCCACTACCCTAGGTAGAGAAAGATTAATAGGAACAGAAATACACAGTTTTTCAACTTAGTTTCCTGGGGATGACTCCACTCTTCATCATCAGGATTCCAGAAGACCCATTAAACAGCAAACCAGGAATTCAGCAACCCCAACCACAGCAGCAGCAGCTGGAACCTGAAGCAGAACCTCAAAGTGTTCTCTGGAGTATTTCTCCCTCGGAGAGTCTCAAAATGATGAACGGCCAAGCAGTATGAAGTGATGCAAAAGACAAAAGCCAAAGCCTCTGTTTTGGGATATATATATGTTTTCTGTGCCAGGATGTTTATCAGTTGGTAAAAAACCATGCCCCAGCATGAGGCAGTTCTTCTTCTATTGGACAAACATCACGTGCCCTCTCAGAAGTCTGTTTCCAGCAGACAAACATCACAGGCCCTCACACAAATCTGTTTCATATCCCACACTTGGGATCAAAACAAAAACATGTTTACATCCACTACAGAATTTAATCAAGACGATGTTTATAAATGTTATGAAAAGCATATACACTAATAGCCATCTGCCTGTAAAGATCTATTATCTGTTATCTGTTATCTGTTAGTCAGGGTGCAGAGATTCACCAAACTATTCTTAGCACTGGTTGAATCTTCTATAATTCACAATTATAAACATAAGTAGCTGTTTTAACTCCCAATTAATTATTTTCATATGCTATCATTTTGGGTTTTGATCCAAGTGCTCAGATCAAACAAAGCCAGGAAGGTATGGCCCAAAGACACCATGGCTGCTGAGAAAGGCATTGTGGTATTTTAATTTGTTGAGTGAATAAACTAAGGTTAATTGCATTTTTGATAGTTTATAAAGAGAGAACAAAATTTTCGAAGGACTTTTCAAATATTAGCAGCTTACATTATTATTGTCTAGTTAGGCAACTAACTACTAAGATTCTTTTCATCTGAAAGAATTCTTCAAATGTTTTATAGATGTTGTAACTCAGAATCAACAAATAAAGCAAAGAAATATAAAAGATGCCGAAAATGAAAACATAGGAAATATACGAAACCAGTAAAGCTGATTTAAGAAAACTGGTGTTAACTCTCCTAATTAAACTGTACATTCTCAGCACTGTTGTTTAATTTGTAAATAAATTCCTACCAGAAACCTGCAAATAAATTATTTACTAGAGCTCTTTCCTTCATCCTCAGACATAATATGAAGATTCTATCATGTTTGGGTTATGTTTGCTCAGTATTTTACTGGATGTCCTTGTGATGAAACTGGATTTCCTGAGATTAAGGAAATCTGAAAGAAAGCTTCAAAACTCTTATTGTTCACATGTGTTCACACCTGTCTACGTGGAAAAACCAAAAGAAGCCCCTGCTGCATTATGAGAATTGCATCTCTACAAACCTTCAATATGCAGATATGAGCTGTAAAAAAAATCAAGCTTCTATGATAGGTTCTGAAATATCAGTGTTTGTATGTATATGTGTGTGTGTGTGTATATATATATATATATATATATATATATATATATATATATATATATGTACTACTTACTAGGTCCATATAATGTTATTTTTATGTTTTCAGATATGACCACATATATATAAATAATAATCAATTACCAAGTTTTGTAAATTTTTAAAAGATCTTTCAAGTGAGAAAAGCCATATAAAGCAATTAAAAAGTTTTTCTTATGTAACTGAATACCTTTTTGTTGTAATTTTTCTCCAGTTTACTCAAGATATTTAACCTTTACTTAATAGGATAAAGTTCTTTTTTTCCCAGAGGATGACATGCCTGTTTTAAATTTGCGTGGTAAATAATGATAATTGATAATATTCTAAAAAGGAGCAGTGGCATGGGTATAGAACTGAACTCCTGCACGAAGTGACCGTTAATAATTCTGTAATGACTAAATCAATATAAGGATATAAAAATGAACTAATGGAAGAGGATTCATTGTTTGGGAACTTTGTAATAACTACAAAACTTATTAGTAATCACTGGATGGTAAAGATAGCTTAGTAAACAGTTGGAAAATCTGACAAGTTTGTGTAAATCAAAACTTTTGTACTTATGATATCATTACTGAAAGAAAGTAAAACTGTACCATTGATAGAAAGTGTCTGTGGTACATATTGTAAGATTAAGTGTAAAAGATATTCTGTTTAGGAATAAATAAATGGCATTTTCTTTTACTTAAAAAGTTAAAAGAAATTAAAATACAGATTGATCACCAGAACCTCTGGATTCCACTAAATGTTTTTTCATTTCTTATATATTCAAGTCCTAGGATTTGATATGGGAAAAGCCCATCTTTATATCACAACACAATATGATTTTTGAGAGGTTATCATAAAATTTACAGAATGGGCACTTTGATTGGATTTGGCCTTTTATGTTTATGAAGGCCATGAGGTGGGAACTAAAGTTCCCACCTGAAGCCACAGCTGCATTAAAGAGATCGTGCTGAGTGAGACAACCCAGACACAGAAAGACACACATGGTACGTACTCACTTCTAAGTGGATTTCAGCTATATAGTGCAAGATAAACATACCACAATGCACAGACCAAAAGAAGATAAGTAGCAAAGGAGGACCCAGGGGAGGATGCTTAAATCTTACTCAGAAGGGGAGATAGAATAGGCAAAGGCAGTGGTTGAAAAGAGGTAGGGGATGCAAATATGCAAATATGAGATGTAAAAAATCAAGCTTCCGTGACTGGTTGTGAACAAGGTAGGGGATGGAGCACAGAGAGAAATGAGGATAGAGATCAGACCCGGGGAGAGGAGGAGAGGGGGACAAAAGGCCTTCAGAAAGAAGAGAGACTGTGGGGGGGGCATCTTTGTGACAAGCAGGACATGTAAGTCAGGCCTCTAGAAGGATATGGTGGGGGCCATGGAGATTGAAGAGGACGCCCTGTCTAACCAGACAAGGCTCCTAGTAGAGGGAGAACACCAAACCACCAACCAAAACTTCAATCTAAATCTTACCCTGTCTACAAGACACGCAGGGATAAAGACAGAACAGAGCAGAGATTAAGAGACTGACCATCCAATGACTGGCCCAACCCAAGACCCACCTTGTGAAAGGGCCAGCCCTTGACACTATTAATCACACTCTGCTATGATTGCAGGCAGGAGCTTATCAGAGTTGTCCTCTGAAAGGCTCCACCCAGCAGTGATTCGAAACAGATACTGAGACTCACAGCCAAACATTGGGCAATGTATAGTTTAGTGGAAAGGGGTGGAAGGATTAAAAGGACCTAGAGATAACAAGAGTTCCACTAGAAGACCGACACAGCCAACTAACCAGAGCGCAGAGGGGCCTGTGGAGTCTGAAGCACCAACCAAGGCTCATGCGTGGACTGGATCTAGGTCCTCTACATAGACGTAGCTGATGGGCAGCTCAGGCTTAATGCCAGCAAGGGGAGCAGGGATTGTCTCTGTTGCCTGCTTTTTGGTCACTTCTCCACAGACGGGACTGCCTTGCTAGGCCACAGGGGCAGATGATGCACTCAGTCCTGCTGTGTGTGACTGGAAGAATGTGGTGGGTGGGTAGAGGGCTCCCCTTTTCTCAGGAATAAGGGAGGGGATGTGGGGGACAGAGTGCGCGCCTGGGAGGGGAGGAGGGAGTGGCCTACAACTGTGATGTAAAGTGAGCAATAAATTAATTAACAATAAAAAAAGATTGCTCAAAAGCTGGTAACTCGGTGGTGTGGAGAAGGTGGAGTGAGCAGGTCCAGAGTCAAACTATGTCAGACTATTTTACTGAAATAATTTATTGCACACCTTTGTGTGTGACTTAACATTCTAATGAGTATTATGTAACTCCTTTTGAAATATATAAACAGACCGTCAGCTTATACCAATCCCCAAATTAAAAACGTCATAAGATAGGATTTGAGTTTTTATAGCAGAGAATACTCCACATTGCTATATGTAACCTGCATACTCAATGCTTTTCCAATGTATTTGAGCAGAGCCTTGAGTTATGGTTTTCTTACCATAGAAACATCATGAGACTCTAAACTTGTTCTGTATTCCTGTGGCATGGTCACTTGTATTTGGTTCAAGTACAAACGATCTCTTATTCTTTCTGAGGCCATAGCTGCACCTTTGCATAGAGAGAAGCATGCTTCCATTTGAATACCGAGGAGGATCTGATGTGTCTGTGACCTGTGGCCCTTTTGCCTAAGATCAGTGTAACACAAATGAGAAAAAAAATCCATGTGAATGTCAGAGGCATGGAGATTTTGTTCACAACCAAAGGTGCACCAGAGAGAGGAACAACTTCTAGAAACAGATTTTATGGAGGTCTTGTGGCACCCTTTGCAGGCCCTCCCTCTGAGAAGGAAGAGCCCTTACAGACCATGAACTTGCAATACGTTCCATGGCAGCTCCACACCCTTGTACCTCTCATTCTAAAATTCAATTCCTTGAATCACCTTAACAAAGGCCCCCACATGTATTTTTATTAGTGAACAGGCTGTATTTAGGATCACTCTTAAATGGACTGTGGCTTTAGTTTGTTGAAAATTTTTAAAGTAAATCTGAGCTCCTTCCTCCAGTGATAGCTGGAGAGGAATGCTGGCCTCTCTGGGTCTTATAGAGACATTTATTTTTATTATCTCAAAATTGGTCTGTCCTCTTCTGCTGTTTCATGACAGGCCTGTAACCACCTAGCCAGCAAGATGTAGTAGATGCTGTTTCTCTGGCAGACACATACAGCAGTTATCTTGTTCTAGAGATAGGCTAGATGACAGGATATGAGTGAATACCTTTATTTTGTTTCCTTATCTGTATTTTATTAGTTATGTGGCTAGGTCTCTGCTTCCTGACACGTAGGCAATCAAGTCCTTAAAATCTATTTTATCCACATAACGAGTAATCTGGGAAGAAAGCAAATTAGCATCCTAAAACTTTGTCTTACATCTCATCTTTAGCCAGCAGAGAAACAAAGTCAATTTCAAAGTTCAGTCTTCGTTTGAGTGAGCTGGTCAGGCTTGTCTCTGAGATTTATGGTACTGGTACTATTACCAGAGACATCAGGTTTCCCTTTGAATTTTTCATATCATTAATAAAAGAAGTTAAAAGCAGACTCATAAGGAAGCTCAAGTAACATTTTTATTAGAGTTTGGAAAGAATAACAGGGCCGACAAGATGAAAAAACATCAGTGGCTGCTGGAGAGGGGACTGAGAAAGAAAAGAGAAAGCTGTGCCTTTGGTTCATGTAAGCCAGTAGAAAAAAGGCAGAACTTCAGAGAGTTGGAAAGCACAGAGTGTCAAGGAAAGCTGGCTGTTTGGACCAATAGTCAAAAGGCAAAAGCTAGGATTTTTTTAGTTGAAACTAATAGGTTGATTGCAAATATTAATGATGTAATGTGTAAAATATTTAACATGGTGTATAACACAGAAGAAGAATCCTTTCCATATGTGTAACATTTAGTTGAATATGTTTGCCCTTTGGGTTTTTTTCTGCACTCTTGGTGCCTGAAGTATAAAAATAGAACTCTGAAATTGTCTTTGACATACAAAATCTATCATCAATTTTTAATGCTTTATTTTAAACATTAAGTTTGGATAAATAAAAGATATGCATCACTCCCCCAAAAAAAAAAAAAAAAAAGAAACTTGGAAATGTGGGCAGGCTTAGCATTGCTGACTGGTAGAGGCTCTGTCAGCAGATGCATCAAAGGAGGATCTTCAGGAAGGGATAAACGCATTATCTTTTTAAGAGGATAAATATTACCCCCCTCTCCTTAACATGTATTCATGTAAATCATGTGTTGAGGCCTGTGTGAAAGGAACAACAAATGGCTTTAGAACTCATGGAATTCAGCCCATCAGTTAGCACAACCATGATGTGTGTGCCTCAGACTGGCAGAGCCCTGAGGACTATGTGTCCCAGAAAGGTAGATCCCTATGTGTCCTGAGGACTTTATCTTGTTATGGAGCATCTCTTTGCTTGTTGCCCTTGCATTCTTCACATCCTTCTTAATTTATGAAATGTATGAAAGTTTTTAAGGAGGCTTCCAGCCTCTCATTGGGCAGTATCATTGGCACTTACAATAATAGTGCTCGATCTTTTTGAAGGATTGATGCTTGAGCAAATTAATGATTCAACCACTATCTTTGGAAAGAACATAATGATGTATATTGTTAGCAATAACCACCACCTTACCAACAGAGCCCTGGGGGTGGGTTTTCTGAGACTGAAGCACCAATCAAGGACCATGCATGGACTGGACCTAGGCCTCCACACAGATGTAGCCAATGGACAGCTTGGTCTTCATGTAGGTCATCTAGTAAAGGGAGCAGGGGCTGTGACTGACATGAACTCTGTTGCCTGCTTTTTGATCACTTCCCCCTAGCAGGGATGCTTTAACAGGCCACAGAGTAAGAGGATGTGCTCAGCCCTAATGCAACTTGATGTGCTGCGTGTGGGTTTGGGGTTGTATGCTCCCATCTTCTGAAAAGTAGGGGAGGAAGGATACAGGAAAGAGGGAGGAAGGGTACCAGGAGGAGAGGAGGGAGGGGACTACAATTGGGATTTAACGTGAAGAAATACATAAATTAATTAAAATGAACACAAAAACAAAACAAAACAAAAAAGAATTTGGAAAAATAGATTGTTAGTAAGGTTAAGTTAAGATGTTTTTGTTAGTGGCACTGACGTAGAAAATCTTACCAAACAGTTTGATGTTCAGAAAGGCAACTCTTAATAGCTGAGCTGGAATTGTTTGGTGTCAGGGAAGAAGAACAATGGCAACCCAGCTGATGTACCTCTCACTTGCTGAAACTGGGCTGGCAATCAAGGTGATGATTAATTTCTTATACACTTTTTTGCCCTCAGCTTCCTGAAATGATTTATTTAAAAAATGTTAATGGATAGATGTCCATCTTGAGGATTTAAAGTAGAGATGACTTTTTTTTTTGTATATATATAAAAGGTTAGATTTGTGACTCTCTTAAGACTTTTTTAAGATGATTTTTTATAATAATTGATCCTTTCTTTGTAACCACAAATTGCGGCCTACCAGTAGAGAGAAACTGGCTGAAAAAATTACCTTGCTTATTTACACTTTGTTAATCTATAACAGGTTGCTTAGTTACAAATGTATGTGGGTTCTTGGGAGTAATTTGTTTTCTTCACCTGCAATAGGTAAAATGTTTTTTATCTAAAGGTATTGGGGAACATACTGTTTTTTTCATGATCATTTACTAAAAAATAAAATAGAATGTAATCACATCATAATTTTTATACTGGTTGAAAGACTTTGTTCTGTTATATAGCTGTGGGAGGGAAAAAAAGTTGTTGGAGCTTGCTAATTGGAGCTTGTCTTGCTTCATCGTCCAGCGAGTGTGTGTGTGTGTGTGTGTGTGTGTGTGTGTGTGTGTGTGTGTGTGTGTGTGGCTATGATTCTTCCCCACAAATCCTCCTCAGCTTCTTTTTCTTTGATTGCCACAAGCACTACAGGGCCATAGCCCCTGGCTACAAGCAGTACTGCCCCAGAGAATAAAACTGTATCCTCAGAGAAAAGTCTCGTGAGTAATTAGTTGCCTACTCTACACCCTGCCTCAGTTTACCCGGACGTTACAAAGATGGCCTTGGACAATCATGTTTCCTGCACTATGCTATCTTGGCTTGGTGATTGACAGGTTCTATTGATGTGCTGCTAAGGGAGGAGGCAGTAGTACGCAGTGTTCTAATATCTGAGACAGATGAGAATGCCATGCCTCCACCCGGGCCGGAGATAGAACTAGATTCCATTCCTTCTGCAGAAGAAAGAAGCTTTTCCTTAATGGACCTCAATGTATCCCTGTTATCTCTACCTTAAAGTACTGTTTAATATCCTTTGGAGTGAAATTGTGACATTTCCTTTTAGTGTTACCGGAAATAGGAGATAGTGTACTTGGTAGAAAATTAGAAACCATCCTCAATGGCCTCCAATGCCACAAATCCCTTTGTTGTTTTAAAGAAATCTATAGTTTTTAATGAGAAAAGGGGCATTTTGAAAATATTAAAAGACAGACAACTTCTTTCCTTCATAACTCAATATATCAGAAAAGAACAAACTTAACATTTTAAGTGTCTCTTTTCTTTGCTCTCTAATTGATTACAAAATAAGATAGAATTTACTCAGATATTATCACTAAGTAGACCAGTTTTATGAATTCTGTTTGCTAGTTTAATAAATACCAACACATATTAATATTTTGACATATGCTGTAGTATTATAAAGCCTGATAAATAAAAAAAAACTTATCATATAACAACTAACATTTTCTGCCACTAACCATTACCAAGAAAGCAAATCTCTGGTTTGTAGAATTTTTACTACTTAGTAATTACTTTGATATTGTAAGTATAAGTCTATCCCCACTTTGATGGGATAAGAAATGGCATATGCCAATTTGAATATTGAGAAATGAGTTTTAATTATATTACTATATGAGAGTACTATTTAATACTTCGGTTTTCACTGAAGGAGTACAATAAAGTCTTTTTTGCACAATAAACTTATTTATGATGTTTTCTTGTTGTAACACATTTCTATATCATGCTGTGATAATAATCCAAGGTTATACTTAAGGACTTGACAATTAAAATTACCCTCAAAATAATTTATATTTTCTTTACTTTTTCTTTGCCTATTATTTATTTTCAAAAAAGCACATCATAGGAAGGAAAGAGGCAAGAAAATCGATGAATTCAAGGCCCCAAAGGAAAGAAATCTTTCAAAGAATTTGGACATGCCATAGAAAACATGCTGTAAAAAAAAATGTAATTTGTTTCTAATGTCAAAGTTCCTGAGTACTCACTCACAGAGGACTTGAATCTTGAAGGTATATCTTCCTATCTCAAAAGAATTAAAATCTTAGAAAACTTTACCAGCTGTACTATAGAATCTACTTATCTACTTTAAATAGAAAGTTTTAAAATTTATTGTTTATAAGGCATCTACCACAGTGCTGTTTGCAGAACCAGCCATTCCTTAAAAAATACATTTCAATGGTGGCAGTTGTATTATTTTTAGTTTGTATAACAGCTGTAGGCTATAATCAAGATAACTAAAATTTGTGAGTGAGATTAGTCTCCTATAATACAATGTTTTATGTTTGTCACATGCACACTGAGTGTCCACAGCCTGTTCCCAGAGCTCCTGTCTTGATAGAATTTTTGTTAGTATATTTCCAAGAATTATTCCTTACAGGACAAGAGAGCTGAAATACTCAGGAGTCATCCTCCAGTGCTTTAGAGCCCTATAGCAGTAAAGTTGTCCCTGGACACTTCTTGCTTTACTTTGTTTCCCAGGTGATTAATTTCCTACTATTTGAAGAATGGCTGTTGCTGGGTGGAGCTATTTGTGATCATTTCGTTGACTTGCAAACTTCAGTGTTTCAAATCTCCTTGATGGGCATCATGCTTTTTCCTAGTCTTAATATGGAAAATGCTTGATCTGGGCATGAATTCATTGTCAGAATCATTGGAAATGCAAAGAAAATAGAATTCAGTTGACTTGCCAAGGGCTACAATTATTTATAACGTTCAGCCATCTAGTGAAAAACAATGTGCTGTGATAAAGCTGGAATTCTGTTAATGAGGAAATTGTGAGTTTCAAAGGATCATGATGAAGGAAATCTGCATTCAGAGTACATGAGCCAGTGCCAGAGGCATCACCTCAGACTCTGCACAGAGATTCCTTTAATCTCATATAAAATTTGTTCAATACAGGAGAAGGAACATCTCTAATGCTCTTTCCATCTCGAACATTTTTGTGGGAAAGGTAAATGGTTAAACATCAAACCAGATCAGTTCTTTTAAGATAAGAAAAGCTTATTCAATAAAATAGTACAGGAAAGCCATCTGGCTTTAAATGGCACATTTACGGCATTTAAAACATTGTGTCCAAGGGAAATATATCTACCATCTTGGGAACATTTTATGTTCCCCTTATTTTATGATACTCAGAGACCACTGGAATAAGGCTATATTCTTTCTTTAATCTACTTTTGTTTGAACTCAGGGCTTCTATTCTTGATGTTTCTCATGTCCTCCGGAATAAGAGAACTTCAGGGACGCTTATGTTAGGTGGCAGAAATAATGATGGCTCCTTTTCACTAGAAGATTGGGACCTAATTTTTAAAAATTCTTTTCCTTTTTATTCTCTGAAATCTCATATATGCCTTCAATGTGTTTAAAGCATATTTATCTCCCAACCCTTCCCATTTATCCTCTCCATCCCCTCCCAGATCCAAGTCCTCTTTCTTATAAGAATTCACTGAGTCCAGGTACTGCTAACCACATACGCAGGCACAGGCCGCCTGCTCGAGCATGGCCAACCTACCAGGGCACATCATACTGCAAGAGAAAACTGACTGACCTCCTCCTACCAGCCACCAACTGTCAACAAATCTCAGTTGTGGCATGGTGACTCATATGTCTCTCCCCAGAACATGCTGGAATGTTGTTTGGCTTAATTATTCATAGAAATGGTACAGGCAACCACAGTAAATGTGAGTTCATGAATGCAACAGCAACAGCCCTGTCACATCCATATGACTAATGACTCTTATTTTCTAGCAGCCTGATGATGTTTTAAACACACACACACACACACACACACACACACACACACACATATGTATATATATATATATATATATATATATATATATATATATATTTGATTGTTAAAAGCTTGTCCTTATAAATAATTTTCTTTAAGGAATAAAAGAAAAACAAAAAACAATAACTGAAAAAGACTAATTAATTTAGCAAAATTATAAGAAATAAAATCATCATATATAAACCAATTGCGGTTTTGTATGCTAACAGTAACCATCAGAGATGAGAAAGTAATTCCATCTGTGATAGTAACAAAAAGAATAAAATACTAAGAAAGAAATTAATCAAAGAAGTTAAATATGTGCACAGCAGAATCTAAAAAATATTGATGAAAGAATTTTTAAGAAAAAACATAAGTGGAGAAAATACCACAAGTCCATTAATTGGAAAACTTACTATTGTTAGAGTCCATACTACAAAATGCCACCCACAGAATTGGCTATGTGTCAAAATCCCTTTATGCTTTTATATTAACACTGTTTTAGTAAATAGCCATACATATATAAAATATTATATTTGTATAGGATAATAATCAAATAAAATGTAAAACAAAAACTAACACATTATGATTAGATAAAACAGAGGTGGAAAAGCCTAGGAGAAGGTCCAAGAAATAGTGACTCACTTGTTTCCACACTCAGGACTTCCATAAAAACACTAAACTGGAAATCATAATATGCACTCAAAGGACCTCTAAGGTTAATAAAAAGAGAGAAAGAAGAAAAAATCAAATAATTTAATATAAATTTTAATATAAAATTAAAGAGTAAAAGAAACTTAATGACTTAAGGAACCTCTAAAGATGCAATTTAGTTTTTTAGTTTCTATTGGCCTTCTACTGTTGAGCATCCAGCCTATCACTATGAGTAGTTTGTTTCCCCAGTGAGACTTGCTCAGAGGGAACTAAATATTGAATTTCAAGTTATCACTTGGGTATAGCTTTTTGGTTAGGGACTGGGGCATATACTCACTTCTTTTGTCCCTAGGACCCCACCTTGTGCAGAACCAGACAAGCACTGTGCATGGTGTCTCAGCGTCTGTGAGTTCATATGTGTGTAGATCATGTTGCTCTAGAGCCTCTTGGGGTGTCTTCCATACCCTCTTCATTTTAAACTTCTTTTACCTCCATTTCCATGGGTTTCCCTGGGCCCTGGTAAGAATGAATGAGGGACGCATCCTCTTTAAGGCTAAATGTACCCAAATCTCTCATTCTCACGTCTGGCTTTGGGTCTCTGTATTTGTTCTCATAAGCTGCAATAGGAAGCTTCTCTGATGATGGCTGTCCAAGGATGTCCGTAGATCATCAGTGATGATCAATGATGATGATCTGTAAGTATAGCAGAATGTCTGCTCGTTTTTATTTGTTTGTTTGTTTGGTTTTTGTTGTTTTAGAACAACAGTGTTTGATTTTGCCACAAGTTCCTGCCAGTCTAGTCTTAAGTTCTTGGCCATCTAAAAGGTACTGGGTCTGGGTTTCATTTCTCAGAGTAGGCAGTAAGTCAGGTGAAATGCTGGTCGGCCACCCCTACGACCCGTGTGCCGCCATCGCACTAGCGAGGTTTAAGGCAGGGCAGTGTACGAGCGCTACCCTCGCTCCACATTCTCGCCAGCAAGAGCTGTCATTTTTTTAAAAAAATCAACCATAGTCATTCTGACTCATGTAAGATGAAATCTCAAGGTAGTTTTTATTTACATCTCCCTGATGTCTAAGGCTATTAAACATTTCTTTGTTTCATGGTCATTTGAGCTTCTTCTTTTGAAAACGTTCTGTTTAGGCCTGAATCCCACTTTTAAAGCTGGGTTGATTTCTTCATATTTAGTGTTTGATATATGATATTAACTCTTGATATGATATGTGTAGTTTGTAAAAAAAATATTTTCATATTTTTTGAGTTGCCAGTTTGCCTGAATGATGGTGTCCTTTGCCATGTAGAAGCTTCTGAGTTTTCTAAAGTTGTATTTATTAATTGTTGATATTGGCACCTGTACTAATGGTGTTCTGTTCAGAAAGACTTTTCATGTGCCAGTGATATCAAGGTTATCCCATGTTTTCTGTTCTATCAAGTTCAGAGCATATTGTATTGTCTATTGTTTTGATCCATTGGGAGTGGACTTTGGTGCAGGGTGGTAAGTATGGATCTATTTGGATTCTTCTGCCTGCAGCCATTAGCCTAAGCAGCATCATTTGTTGAAGGAGCTCTCTCTTTTTTTTTCCCAGTATCTGTTTCTGGTTTCTTTATTAAAAAAAAAAACATGCATCTATAGGTATGTGGAGTTGTGCCCGGGTTCTCCTTTAATTCCATTGGTCCACATGTATGTTGTGGAGCCAATACCATGCTGGTTTTGTTACTACAGGTCTGTAGTGCAACTTGAAATTAGGTTAGTGATACCTTTTGAAGTTTTTTTTTAGTTTAGTATTCTGGGTTGTTTTGACTATAGTGTATATTTAGTGTTTCCAAATGAAGCTGAAAATGGTCCTTTCAAGATGTTTTAAAAATTATATTGGAATTTTGATGGGGATTCCATCGCTTTTTTTGTAGGATGACCACTTTTAGTATGTTAGTCCTACAGATCCATCATTGTGGGAGATCTTTCCACCTTCTAATGTCATCCTCATTTTCTTTCTTCAATATCTTCAAGTTTTTATCATGCAAGCATATCACATTCTTGGTTAGAGTTATCCCAAGGCATTTACTATTATTTTAGGCTATTGTGAAAGGTATTGCTTCCCTGCTTTCTATCTCAGTCCACTTGTTATTTATATATAGAAGTGCTACTTATTTTTGTGAATTCATTTTATATTCAGCTACTTTGCCCAAGGTTTTTTTTATCAGCTGTAGAAGTTTACCTGTGGAATATTTAGGGTCACTCATAAATTATCTTATTATTTGTACAGAGATATTTTGACTTCTTCCTTTCCAATTCGTATCCCTGTGGTCTCTTTCACTTGTCTTATTGCTCTAGCTAAGACCTTAAGTACATATTGAATAGGTATGTGGAGAGTGAACAACATTGTCTTGTTCTTGATTTTAGTAGAATTGCTTTGAGTTTCTCTCTACTTAATTTTATGTTGGCTATGGGCTTGCTGTCAACTGCCTTTATTATATTGAGGTATACTTCTTGTAACCCCACTTTGTCCAGACATTTTAACATGAAGGGGTATCAGATTTTGTCACAGGACTTTGCTGTATCTAATGAGATGATCATGTCGATTTAGCCCTTCAGCCTGCTTATTTGGTGTATTTTATTTATTGATTTTTTCCATTGAACTCCTTAAATATCTTCAAAGAAGCCTACTTGATCATGTAGGCTTGATGTGTTCTTGAATTTTGTTTGCAAGTATTTTATTGATAATTTCTACATCTGTGTTCATAATGAAAATTGGTTTGTAATTGAAAATGGATTCAATTATAAACACACAGACAGAAGTTATTATCTTTCCTAATTGTGCCTTTATGCAGTTTGATTATTAGTGGTACTCTGGCCTCTTTAAATGAATTGGGCAATGTTCCTTTTTCCCTTAGTTAGTGTTACTATTGCTGTGATGAAACCCCATGACCAAAGCAGCTTGGAGAGGAAAGGGTTTGTTTGGCCTGCACTTCCACACCCCTGTTCCTCATTTAAAGGAAACAAGACAAGAACTCAAACTTGACGGGAGCATCGAGGCAGGAGCTGATGGAGGAGTGCTGATTACTGCCTCAAAACACATATCTTTCTTAGTCTTATTTCTTTTAGAACCTATGAACAGCAGCTTAGGGATGGCACCACCAAAACTGGTCTTGACTCTCCTTCATCAATAACTAATTAAGAAAATGCCTGACATGCTTGTGTTCAGCCTGATTTTATGGAGGCATATTCTTAATTGATGTTCCCTCCTCTCAGATGACTGTAGCTTGTGTCGAGTTAAAATAAAATTATCCAGCACAGTTCTGTTCCTATTTTGTGAAGTAATTTGAAAAGTATTGGTGTTAACTGTCCTTTGAAAGTCTGGTGGAATTCTGCATTAAAACCATTTGATCCCAATTTTTGTTTGTTTGTTTGTTTGGGAGTTTTTGTTTTTGTTTGTTCTGTTGAAAGAATATTAATAACTTCTTGACTGTTTCTATTTCACTATGAGTGATAGGTATGTTTTAACTCCTTATTTGACCTTGACTTAACTTTTGTAGGTGTTAGCCATTGAGAAAATTACCTATTTCTTTTAGATTTTTCTTTTTGGTGGAATACAGATTTTGAATATCATCTGGATTTACTCAGTATCTATTTTTTTATGTCCTTTTTCTTTCTAATTTTGTTCATTTTGATATTCTTTCTTTGAAAATGAATACATGATATACCCAAACATATGGGACACAATAAAGGAGGTTCTAAGAGGCAAGTTTATAGTACTAATGGCCCATACAAAATTGGAGATCTCATCTTAGTATCTTAACAGCACAACTTATAGATCTAGAATAAAAGGAAGAAATCATACCCCAAAGCAGTTGATGGAAAGAAATAAACAGAATTGGGCATAAAAATCAATAAAACAGAAACCAAGAAAACAATACAAAGAATCAATGAAACAAAAGAGTTTTTTCTTTGAGAAAATCAATATGATTGACAAACTCTTATCCAAATTAACTAAAATGTGAAGATAGAGGATCCCATCGCATTTTCAATTAAGACTTTAGTGAAGGAACTTGTAAACAATTCTAAAAACAACAACAACAAACCACACACAATTAAAGAAACCAGATCACAAATCTATGTACCTTAATGATCTTCTACACAGTAATAGTGGCCATCCGTAATCTGTAGAGCTTCACATTAGACGTTAAACTTTGATTATCAAATCTATTGTATGAACTTATTTACACAAAATCCAAACTGTTTACAACAGGTTTGAAAACTGCAAGACCAACCAGGTCTATACCCTCTTTCATGATTCAAGTGGCCTGTGTTCAGTCATCTCTTTGCCATCTGACACCCTGTCTTCATCTTCTTCCTAATTGTACATGGCACCGACATAAAATCCTAAAACTCCCGTTTATTTTATGATTCGTTTTGTCATTCAAATGAGTGTTAACAATCCAATAAGATCCCTTTATTATCTGTTATTCAAATTTTCAACTAAGTTTTTCACTTTGTTTTATTCCTTACAGATAGTCAGCAGGCCTGAGAAGTGACAACTAGTTTCCAGTCAGTAGCTGCTAGTGTAGAGTGAGTGAAAGACAGAAAAGGCAACACAGAATAGGATAACTGAAAGGAATCATAGCGTCCATCCAGTTGAGATACTTACAGTTAGCCAGGAGTGGTGGTGCACGCTTTTAATCCCAGCACTCAGGGAGGCAGAGGCAGGTGGATCCCTGTGAGTTCAAGGACAGCCTGGTCTACAAACTGAGTCCAGGACAGCCAAGGCTACATAGAGAAACCCTGTCTCAATACAACAACAATAACAACAAAGCAAAAGAACAAAAAACCCTTACTGTTTAGAAATACAAAACCCCATAGTAATGAATGGATTCCCCCTTAACAACCTACAAAGGAAAATGATAAAGAGAATTTCATAATTTTTGTTTCCAAATCTGATGATTTCCTCCTTTCATAGTACATTTTTTATGTACCACGCAGATTACAAATTTAGTGTTTGGGAAATCTGAGCCCAAAGAGGCTTCTAACATGCCTAAATTGCCTAGGATACCACTTGTATATACACGTGGACTTCTCCAGCGCAACAGGTGAAAGTATTTAACAAATTTACAAAGCTATAAAGTTGATGACAGACTATTCAACAGCTACCTTCCTTCATATGAGGCTGACATAAGGAGGAATACACAGTTCATTTTTTTTTCTGACTTTACACAACAGTGACTTGGTTTTTCAACTTCAGAGGACCCTTTCCAGTATCCTGCTTTGCTCATCATGAGAATCCTTTGAAATATAAAAACTTAAATTAGGGATTTAGTTTTTATAGACTGGAAGGCAGAGGATCGGAATCAATACAATTTTTAAATAGCAAAATCAATGCAGCTTTGAGAATAAATACCAGTTAAAATGGAGTCTTGCCCTTTCATCTGGTATTTGATCAGATCTGCCTGCATTCTGAGCATGTCTTTTATAAATTGGCCTCCTAAGTCACTAAATTAGCATGAATGGAAAGATAAAAAAGTTTAGAAACTATTTTGTGCTTAATAAACATTGCAATTCATAGTAATGGTGGGTTAGTCCTCTTATTCTGAACTGTGCAAGAATTCTGTGAATTTCCTCATCCTTGTAAACCATTATACCTTTGATCTGATGTTGGCATGATTCTGTGCGCATCTAGAGAACATGGAATCTTTCCAGGTCTAATTCCGAGTATGACCATATTCTTGTCATGGCCCCTCACTCAGTGAGTCACTATTCCCACTGCTGCGACAAACATACCTGACAAACAGGAACCTGAGTTCAGAGTAAGAAAGGTTTATTTTTGCTCCCAGTTTAGAGGATTTCAGCCCAGTAGGGAGAGGCAGGGCAGAGGAGGCATTAGGAACAAGAAACTACTAGTTACACTTCATCAAGCAGCAGCGAGAGGCGAAGGCTAGTGCTCCGCTGGCATTTTGCTCATGGCTATTTTATTCATCTGAAACAGGAGAGCAATGACTGAATGTCACGAGTCTCCCTGTAACCACCTTCACAGAAATACACAGAAATGTGTCTCCTGTGTAATTCTAAGTCCAGTTATGGCAGTGAAGATTAACTATCATACTCCTGTTAACCATATGGCCATATGGGAAAGTACAGTGACCATCTACAGAAAATCCTTCCCAAACAGAGAGATTTATAATGTGGAACAATAGTGCTTTTTCCAAGGCACAGCTTTATTGTTGGGAAGAACCAGTGTTCTGGGCCTCTGTTAGTCTATTCTGGAAGGCAGAACCCACAGGCTAGAAACCACATTGACTGTCTTTGTTTAGGGCTAAATGAATAAAGATAATAAATAAATAAATAAATAAATAAATAAATAAGTTGTGTATCTACCTTTCTCTTTGAACGTTTAGAGATAAAGTTGACATCCACACCCCAAATAAGAAAAAAGTGTATCTCCCATATCTCACGCCTTATTTCTAGCAGTTGTTTCTTAAGTGGGTTCTTTGTCCATCTCCTTTCAACTCCTTTGCTTTTATGGATGTTTCTCAATATTGTTTTCTCCTTTTTCACCATTTCTGTTTTAGTTTTAGAACTAAAATATATTGTAATGGGAGATGTTAGGGGACAGTGAACAGTCACCAAGAAGAGTAAAACAATTGAGTTCATACTTTGAGCAGAATCTACTGTTAAATGATTTACATGTAGAATTTTACTGTATAAATTAAACAGATGCATGTTAATCTCATTTTAGAGTGGAAGAAATTGATACTCAATAAACTTAACTAATCAAGGCTGGGTTTGGTGGTTCATACAGGTAGCCCTACAGCATGGAAGGCTGACTCAGAAGGATTATCATAAACTTAAAGACAGTCACAGGTTTTGGCCAGGGAGTCCCAGGCCAAAACAGCAATTAATAGTAATAAGTAATGATAAATGAGTATATATTAGTAAAAAACAGTTACTGAACTCCAAGTATTTTCTTCTGATTTTATTATAGCTGATGATCATAAAAGCTTGTTGTTGGTTAAGAAAGGGATTTGGTAAAGAACAAAAATGGACTACAGAATGAATAATACTAGGAAAATATGTGTATATATGTTTATATATATATATAAGTGTCTATATGATCACACACATGCACAATTGTTGATACATGTCAACAATTAATGAAAAAGAGCCTATGAATTTTAAAGAGAGCAAAAAAGGGTATATTGGAGAGTTTAGGATGAGAAAAGAGAAGGGAAATTATTACATTAAAATCTAAGAAAAATAGATATTTTTAAGGAATTTTATTCATATGAAAATAGCTGCTGTCTATGGGATGTCTGTACCACACACCTGCTTGATCCTTGGTGACATTTTTATCCCAGGCACAGGGGTCAGTATCACATCTAATTTTACTGCAGAAACGAAGACTTCTACAAGCCAGGTCCTGTATCACAAGCATAGGCACCAACAGCTCCCAGATGCTCAGGTTCTTGTTATGTGAAATATATATGTTCTACTCAATCTATATAATGTACCTTGTATGTATGATTTCAGGGGTTACCATTTGGTATCAGAAACCCAATTGGTGTGCTTCTTTCCTTACTTTTAAAGACCAGACATGCTGCTTACAATGTGAGTAGTTGGCATATTGCCTCCCCTCTCCAAAAATAAGGTTCTGGAACACTAAGGCAGATACCACCATATTGCTTTTGCAAGTTGCTCTTCAGTTATTAATGCAATGCTAAAGACAGGACCTCATTAGAAAATAGTTAATTATGCTGGCCTGTACAAATATTTAGGTTTATTTATTTGTTTTTATTATGTTTGCTTGTCTGTGTGTTCTATGTTCATGTGATACATACATGTGTGCACATGTAGATGGGTACATATGTCTGTGTGTGCACATATAGAGGCTCTCCTGCTCTGCCTTATTGCCCTGACGCTAAAATGGAAGCTCAAGGTTTCAACTCGACCGATGGCCAACATGTTCTTGAGTGTCCATAATGCTGGGGTTACAGGCACACACAGCCATGCCTGGCTTCTTCCAGAGTGGAAAGGATTAGAATTCAGGACATCATGTCTACAGAACAGTGCTCTTCACTTCAGCCATCATCTCAGCCCTAACGCACACGGTCTGCATTGAAGACATTTAGATCATAAACAAAACCAAAAGCAAATGTTGGCTTTGGTTCTTATCTTGTGTCTGTTCCACCACTGTCAGGAAGATGAGGCTGAGCAGTGCTCTGAAACTTGCCCCAGCTTCTGTAGCCAAATGGCTTTGCAGAGATGAGCAGGAGACTAGACTTCTCTAATTTTCCATCTCAGTTCTCCTCTCCCTGCCAGGAATGTGACTAGAGTGTTAAACTTAGAAGCATTAACTCAGTGAGGAATTTAAACAGAAGTTCACACATATCTACAGCAGTTCATATATATATATATATATTTTTTTTCTGGAAGCCTGTGAATTTGGGGAATTAAAGAACTTGCCATGCCAATACACTTTGCCTGCTTATGCTTCTACAATTTCACTCAAAGCAACAAACTCTGCCGAAGAACTCATAAGCAGGGCAGTATTCTGAGTGCACCAGGAGAAAGGACACAAGAAGAGTAACTCTTAGCACCTAGGAACTTTACTTTGATACACTGGTCTCCTTTTATGTTTCGGGTGTCACTGGCTGCAATCATTTCAGCCCAACTGTAATGGTATTTTTTCTAAATTGCTCAGAATAGTGTCCTGACTGTCCTGAACTAGCGCATGTTTTCTCATTGTAGGGATGACTTTCACAATGAAGATTCTATGGAAGCAAATGACATATGCATGTTAGTAAGGTGTGAGCACTGGGTCTTCTGAGAAGGGGACCACAAGCAACTGTAACTGCAGGTCCTGGAAATCTATCGGATAGATGCCTTCACTCTGTTGCTACTACAGTATACTTGTTAAGAGTTCTCTTTCCAGACTCTGCCTGTGTGAGACAAGCACTTCTGCTTTCCCAGGCTTTTTTAGATCCAAACTTATGCACACTTTTTTGAATAAGGTGTCACCTTCCAAAAAACACTAAAAGAACTAGCATTCACTGTTGAAAGTTTAGTGATTCTACCATAGCTACTTCTAAATATGTATTTTAGGCCGCTGCTTTTTAGGTCACGCCTTCATTATGACTGATTTCCAGTCTCATCAGACAGCAAACTCAGAGTTTGAGATCGTCAGCATCTTAAACATAATTACTTGTTTATTTCTTCCTGATACAAATTGAGCATTGAATACATGATAAAAGTAAAAGCAGAAAAGGAAAAAGCTACAAATCTAAAGCTAAATGGGCCAAGAACTAGAAAGCAGAATATGGAAACACAAATCACACACACACACACAGAGACACTTAGTAAGACTGTGTGTGTGTGTGTGTGTGTGTGTGTGTGTGTGTGTGTGTGTGTGTGTGTGTTCTTGTTAATCTCTAGTGCCTGAAAACCTTAGGGCTATCTAGGCAACCTAATTGACTGTCACTGTAGGATGTGACATGGCCATCAAGGTCAATGTAATTTGGGGCTGGCTATGCAGAGTCATCATTTCCAGAGGAGGTAATCTTCCCTCTGCAGGCCAGGCTTCAGCTAGGAAATATTGAAGTGGCCGTCAAGGTGAATTTCAGGATAGACATTAATAGACTTTAGACCTCAGCTGAGATAATTAGAGATGTGCATGATGACTCTACTCTTTGACTTGAAGGATGTGTAGCTACCTCGCCCAAATCAAGTGACCTTTGACCCTTTGGAGTTTATTCCTTCATGGCAGCCCTAATTCACCTTGTCAGGTGACCACCAATGGGACAGTTTCAGGTCTCCCTTACTGAGGTGACTTGGTGATAAGGACAGAGAGTTCTGAGAGGATTGAAAATCAATTTAGAATAAAAAGATCTTGAATATTTCAGTCTGTGGTTGAGAAACATGCCCCTCTTTATGCATCTGTGGCACGCAGGAGTGCTCCACTCTATGAAAGCTAACGGCATTATAGTTTCTTTCAGCTTTGTATTCAGGCGCATAAGAAGGTTTCAAAAATTACCTACATATCATGTAACGTGTTTTCTGTAATAGCATTTTACAACTTATAGGGTACATTTCTCAGAACTAAGACACCCTTATCGATTCCCTAGTACTAACTTAAATGCACACTTTACAGAGATCCCCCTCGTTTTTACCTCATATCTTCTTTTTTCTCCAAGAACCATAATGTTTGGAGTAGCCACTTCTGCTTAGGGGTTTCTTGGTTGTGATGCTTTTTTAGGTTTTTGTTACTTTTGAGGAGTTTGACATTCTGAGGAGAACTGGCTATTCTTTGAAAATAAATCCCCAATAATCAAAGCTAAACCAATTTGAGTAACAAAAGAAAGTAATTGTATATTGTAGCTCAAAATAGAAAACACATACCTGTCAGTCAATAATAGGAATGGATGCATTAACAATAAGGCTGAATAAGCCTCCCATGCAGATAGGTTATCCAGTTGTCAGTGATGCTGAGCAGGATTGCTTTCCTTCAACAGCACTGTGTAGCAATGTTGGCAACTCCTCAGTGGGGAAATGTGACAAGCTCTATGCCGGCTATGTTTAACATCAATGATAAAAGATGTCGGTGGGTTTTTATCTGCCACAGTGTGATAAAAAGAGGTGGTTTCTGTAGGATACCTCCAAAAACTTAAGACTATCTTTAAGTAATAGGAAAATATAACATTAAACCCAATTGAAAGACGTTAGTGATAGATTATATTCTAGTATTCATGGGAATGAAAATCAAAAGTACAATGTTAGGTGCCTTTCAGTATGAGAAACCTCATTGTGATAATCTTTCCTGTACATAGTAACTTCTTTTACAGTTTAATTTTTCCTAGCGTAACTTAGGAATACAGGACAGGGAATGACTCTGAACCTAGGTGTTCAACCCGACGCTTTCTTCATCCATTGACTATATTAGTGATTAAATGAGAAGTATGTTATATAGATGGCATATCAGTTTTCCCTCCTGTTATGGAGGATACTAGTGCAGGAGGGGTTAGCTGCAACAGCTTACTGATCCAGGTTGGTTTAAAGAGACAAGAGAGCTGATCTAGCAAGTAATTGAGATCCAGCAACATAAGGAATTTTAACATAGACTTTCTAGGTCCATATTCCCATGTGATGTAAGATCACGATAATGAGGAAGCTATATTTAAGTATGGAAATGGCGGAGAAATCTCAGTATGTTTTTGTTGGTTTTGTTTTGTTTTGTTTTAAGTATCTTCTCTTGGTGCTTAATTGCATAGTATATATATAAGCAAGCAAGGATGCCATGAAACCATCAAATTGTACCACTTTGTAGGAAGAAATAAAAGCTTATTGTGGGAATATACTGCTGGTCTCTATCCAAGGATAAAGGACAACAACTTGGCAAGAAAGCAAGCGCATTTTATATGATAGTCAGTAGTGTGGGGGATCTTTGCACTGATACAGGATGAGTTAGCAGAGAACTGGATGCTCTTGAGCAAGGGCTTTGAACATTGGGCCGACTAAGGGAGGTAGTGGTCTTACTGATGAACAGAAACCCACCCTACGAGATTCCTGAGGCTGTTCTGTTAACCAGGTCAGAGTGTTTGTGTTTAAAACATCATCACCAACACCATCTTTTGGGGGCCCTGTTTTGGACCTAATGATATATAATCTCCAAATCCTATTCTCTAGTCCTGTTGAATTCATTTCATTATGAACAAATCTTTCATTATTTTCACCTGAGACTCGTCATTTTCACAGGCACATGCTGTATATGATTGTTTTAGACTACTGTTTGTGAGAAGAGTGTGAGGCTTGCTGTGCTCTCCTCCTGATGCCCAGTCATCAGCACACGTCTCAGCACTGCTACCAAGACTCACCTTGAAATTAAAAGCCATCTGTTGTGCTGGTGAGATTTTATCTCCTTAATACAGTAAACAACTAAACAATAAGAGCAATATAAGTTTTCATTCTATTTAGATCCCTTTGCATTCGTATTTATGTACATTAAAAGTGTGAATCTACTCTGCCATTATTTCTTCCTCTCCAGATGGATCTATCTCAATTACCTGGGGTATTAATGACAAAATTACATAATAATTTTTCATGTGAGTCTCTGGAATTTTTTCCTGGAGTTTTGTATTTGCATGATGAACAGAATTAATTTTTGTAGACATCATTGAGAATTTTACACTGCCATCTAGTGATATGCAATCTTCAACAAGTGGTGTTTGAGGAAAACTAGGGACTTATCTGACACATCAAAACAGTCAACTCAACAGTGTCAGGCCTTTGCAAAAGTTCTAGAGAGAGTCTCATTTTAATAATCTAACATTTAGTGTAAAGACTCTAATTCCTATCACATGAGAAGCTGCTCATTAGTGTGAAAATGAGATTTGTGTCCAGTGACTCTTATTCATTTTGGTGCACTTGTGAGATGACTAATACTCACTGGGTGTGCACCATTTTCCAAGCATATTCCAAGTACTTTCTCTGTATTATTTTACTTAATTTTAATCACATCCTTAGGAGGGAGTCACTATTTCATCTCTGTTTTACTTAAACTGATACAATGAGTAAATGATAAAATTGTGATTTTTTTAAAAACCTATTCAAGCTAGTTCCAAAGACCACTAGTTAACAAGGTAGGTACTATGACTCCTCTATCCTCTGTAGCTAGCACATGCGCGCACGCGTGCGCACACACACAGACACACACACACACACACACACACGCATGTGCACACACACATGCACACACACACATTCACACACACACACGCATGTGCACACACACATGCACACACACACATTCACACACACTCACACACACATGTGCACACACACACACACTCACACACACACACAGACACAGACACACACACTCACACAGACACACACACACACACACTCACACACACGCATGTGCACACACACATACACACACAGACACACACACACACACACACACACACACACACTCCACCAAGACCCACATTTTGTATACTACCTACCCCACACTATGCTCATTGGACCTGATGACTTAATGCCATCTTTGCATGAATCATCATCTTTCTGTTTGTTTTATACATGTGATTACTTTGCCTTCACTTGCTTTGCTGTTTTGGGGGATTTGCTAATAAGTAACCAGAAGATGATAACTAGTTTTCATACTAATAGAAATTTGAGCTCTAATCTTTTTTCCCTATGTTTCCAGTATCATTCGTTTTTTATTGTTTTTATTTTTTAATTAAACATTTTTCTTTTTTACATACACACTTATATTATTCCACATATATACAATAAACTACCTATAACAAGAACAACCATGACACAATCAGGAATTATATAAATAGTGTTTTGGCTATTTGTATTTGACTGCCTTGAAGAAAACATCTTTCCTATGTTGGTACATCTAAATTCTGAATGTAAATCAACCTTGAGCTTTAACCGTCAAATAAAAAAAAGAAGCAGACATCAATGTAAAAGGTGGTCTTTCTACATAAATGTGTCAATTATTATTTTTCCCAAGAGCATACAAAATACAAAGGACATGAAACAGATTAGAGTGAAATAATAAATGTGGTATGAATGTTTAATTATTGTGAATTTTAAAAAAGAATTCATCATATTAGATGAGTTATTAATTTTGTAACAAAAGTAGTAATTAAATTGCATATTTTCTACAAGCTCCAGGTACTTCACCACTCAGTCAACATCTATACTAAATGACATCACGTAACTCCAGCACCTAGATGAGGAGAACGAGATGTGTGCTTTTGGTACCGAGGAGGTCAAAGGGATGGTGATATCAATGTCTCATCTTTGCATGATGTTTTGTAGTGATGGGGTTCTGTCTTTATGCTTAGCAGTGGGGAAAAAAGCAATGTGAAATGTAGAATACAGTGAAGTTCTCAGTCAAATCAGATAACTAAGTAAGGACACAAACAACTTTTATCAAATAAAATAAATGCATGGACTACAAATAGCATCAGTTGTCTCCGTTCCTCAGCTTTAAAAACTCGAAGCAGCAAAAGGCCTCATAGGACAAGAACAGTTGCATAGAGCACAGGACGATGATCTGTCTGAGACGTCAACCTCTTCATGCCTTGATATTGACTTTCACTGACCTATTAATTATGCAGCACAGTGCTCTAAAAACTCACTCAAGAAGTCTTTAGAAAATGATATCTCAGAGGGACATTCTTCCTGTCCCCCAGAAGTGCCCCCCCCCCCCCCCGGTCAGGAAAATTTTCTCCAGTTTCCTCTACACCTTCCCAATTGAGGAGCTGTAAGCACAACTTCTCTGTTTTTTTTTTTTTTTTTTCATATCACTGACATTTGGAGCCTCCTCCTGGTGCAGAAGTGAAAATTATAAGCAAGATAGATAAATAAGAATCCGACTAAAGTCAGATTTTACATTTATGAAATACTTCCATCTGTTTTGCATTTTTCTCTGTCACAACAAGCATTTTAAGTTAACAAGCCTGTGTCAGGTTGTGTCAGATATCATCCACAGTCTGTGGATACAAGTAGGAGGTATTGAATTAATATATCTTAAATTACTGAATTATCAGATTTATTCATTCAGATAACATTATAAAATTATCAGTTCTCTTAGTTTGGGTCACTATTGCTGTGATGAAACATTATGGCTAAAAGCAAGCTGGGGTCAAAAGGGTTTACTTACACTTCCACAGCACTGTCTATGATCCAATGAAGTCAGGGCAGGGGCTCAAACAGAGCGGGAACCTGGAGGCAGCAGCTGATGTAGAGGCTGTGGAGCATGGCTGCTTTTTGCCTTGCTCAGCCTGCTTTCTTACAGAACCCAGGACCACCAGCCCAGGGATGGCTCTACCCACAATGGGCTGAGCACTCCCCTATCAATCGCTACTTAAAATTTCTTACAGGCCTGCCTACAACCCAATCTTATGGAACTTTTTTTTTTTAATTGAGGTCCCTTCTCAGATGATATCAATCTGTATCAAATTGAAGCACATGAGTATTTTAATCTCTTGTTGGATGGAACAGCTTTTATGTGACAATATGATGAAGAATCGAACCATTACTCTGGATGTGCTGACACTGACCTGGGCTTGTGCAGTGCCGCAGCATTAAGCTTGTAGAATAAGAGAACCACTGTTTTTTTCACTAGAAATATCTGAGATTATTTATAGAGGAAAGGCAGACAGTCAAGAGCACAGCGAGGTTTCTGAGATGTTTGGGTCCACACAAGTAGTCAGCCCTGGAGCACAAGGGATCCATCAGAGGCTGGAGGCTGATTCACAGGTGAGCTCCAGGTACAAGCAGATGCAGCCAGCATCACTTGTGAGACTGAGCTGGACTCAGTTCTAGATTAGGAAAGATTTGCAAACCAAAAAAAGCAATATGGATATCAAGATAGAGCTCCTCTTGTCAGAAACAGGAAAGGATTTGTGATTTAGAAATATGAGAGTTGGGGCATGGGTTAGGAATGGGGAGAGGCAGAGGCATCCTCCTTTGAATGATTCAGGTGGTGAATAAAAAACACAGGTACTTGACTTGCTCACATCCAGATCACTGATAGAACTCACTTCATGTGGGTTTCATTGGCTTTCCTGTAGGGGAAATGGTAGGAAAATAAAGCCAGGAAATCGGGAAGAACCTCTCACTATGGGAATGGGAGGAATGTGAAAGATTGGGTTTCAAATTAGGCGGAACAAAATATAATGTTACATTTGAATGAAAAGGCATAATTAAAACCATTTCTCTGTATAATAAGAAAAATTATATTAAAACAAATGAGCAATAACTAAAAATAAAGACAGAATTTGGAATTTTCAGAAATTTGAGTCATGCTAACCTATATATATGATTTAAAATACCGTTGATGGAGAATGTAGCAAAGCCCTGGTCCCATGAGTTAAATTTTAGTCCTCACAATGGTCTTCAGTTGGTGCTGTAACTCCCCCATTTCCAAGTGCAAAGAAGACTGTGGAGAGCAGTTTTGAAAGAAGTCTGGGAGTGTTAACTGCCCTTCATAACTGCAAAACATGGGCAGAACGATGTGTTTAGGTCTCACTAATTTTAAAGAGTAAACTTTATCATTATTCAGATATGTGAAGGTCAACAGGTCCAGGGGACACTTGCAGACCCTCAGAAGAGAGAGCCTTCCACACCATGGGGAAGTATCACTTTTGCCAGTCAGGTGGCAGAAGAAGTTAGAGGGCAAATGGGAAAATCCTTCCTTGTGGATGCAGTGGAAGAGAAAGGTCAACCCCAGGTAAGATTAGCATTGTTCAGTTGAGTGATTCAGGCCCATTCCAACTGTTAGGATCTGCCCTGGGTAATTAGGGTAATAGAACTGTCGCCTAGGGGAGAAGTGAGTGTCGATGCCGACCCCGACCAGCAGGAAAGACACCAACACCGGGAACTCTTCTTGCCGCAGTTTATTCAGGATCCTGGACTACCGGAATGACCCCGGGAAAAGCTCCCACAGAACCTTTATAGAGTGCCTGGTCCTATCAGAGACTGCCACGTTGTCACACTTGGTTGGTGCGTTCGGATCACGCCACCTCATGCTATGCCTTGTTTGAATCACGCCACCTCACGCCATGCCTTCAGGCATGCGCATAAGGGGGCTTGCTCACTGCACATGCGCAAAAAGGGGTGCACTGCGCATGCACATAAGGGGCGCATTGTGCCGGGGAAACAGCAGGGGGCGCTGCTATATGTGGCTCTCCACAAGTGAAGGCCCAGGGCCAACTCTGCGTTGGTTGTTTTGCATGTGAAAAGCATACTTGGAGTCAAGTCTTCCACTTTCTGCCTCTAGGAGGAGACCAGCCATGGAAGGGGCATGCCTTCCATGTAAGTGGGACCCCAACCTCTAAGACACAAAAACGCCCATCCTCCTGGCCCCTCTAGGCCATGGTGGTCTGAATTCAATGCTTTCAAAGGATAGTACCAGGCCTGCAGGCCTACCTTTTCCTGGAATCATGTCTACCAGATCTGCAGGCCTACCTTTTCCTGGAATCATGTCTGACCTAGGGATGCTTTCTCTGTGTCTTACATAAGCATATATTCATTCATGTAATTGTGTATGTATACACACAATGTTAAAGTGGAGTTTTACTCCATGTTGATCGGTCTAGCATCAGTTTCATAAACCAGTCTCCACCTTCCCGAGTAGTTGAGATTACATCACACCTGCCCACTCATCATCTTTCTGTGAGTTGATTACAGGTGTACGCCATCACACCTGCCCACTTATCATCTTTATGTGAGTTTACAACTTGTTTTCCTCCCTTTCTGTTTGAGCTTATCCCGTTCCACCTAAAGCTCCGCAGTGCTGGTGAGGAATGGAGTCCCCATTACTTCATACTACTCATCTCTCTGATAAGAATTTGCCTAAATACTGTGGCTTTTTTTTTCCTGGTTGAAATAGGAAAAAAACCCATAGTAATAAATAAGTGTATGCTACAAGTTTACCAGCATCCTTAGGGACATTTTCTAGTGACTGTTGCTGGCCTCCATGGATGCAGGCTAGAGACAGAGCTCATTTTCTCGGCATCTTTCACTATATCCTCTTCTGCATACCTAACCTCTATTGTATACCATGACGACCTACGCGTTTCCTCCCCTTCCACTCCCACCTCGTACATCCAAAGTCATCCTCGGGGCATGAGCTGTGATTTTTCAAGATGAATCTATTTGTTTTTGTTTTCTTCTTTGTGTTAGTGATGGCTAATCTTAGTTGTTAACTTAATTGCATATGGAATCACCTAAAAGCCAAGCAGCTCCTGTGAGAAATTTTCTTTCTTTTTCTTTTCTTTTTGTTAATTTCAAAAGTGTTCTTTTATTTTTATTGATTCTTTGTGAGTTTCCCATCGTCACGAGTCCCACTCACCTCCCCATCCCATCATATCTGCACTTTGCTCTTGCAGACTCTCCCCTCAAACACACACACACACACACACACACACACACACACACACACACACACCAAAACAACAAAAATAAATCAGAGAAAAACACGTCATCATGCCAATGTTAGTGTGTAGTGAGTCACAGTGTATCCCACTGTATATCCCTCCAGCCACACATCTTCTCTTGCAAATGTTCATTTCAGTGAGTCTGGTTTGCCACCTCTGGCTTCTGTGATACCATCAATACTGGATCCTTACTGTGACTCTTCCTGTTATTTTTTTTCCAAGTGCTAGTACTGTGGCTTGTCAAGGCCTAGAAATGTTTGATATTACATCGAACCTTTGAAAAATAAGAAATTTTCTTAATCCTATTATTTGAAGCGGGAAGACTCACCTAAATCTGGGCCATAGTTTACAGTGGCATCCCAGATAAAGGACGTGGAGGAAGAATACTTTATTCTTTGTCTGCGTGTCCTCTTTCACTCGCAAGTCCACCCACGCTGTTGTGGAGGTAGTTCCCAGTCAGCGTTAGAACAAACTTCTTCTGGATTCAACACAGAATGAATGCCAGAAGCTCAAGAATTGCCCAGGCCTCCAGTGCCAGGCAGGGGCTGCAGAGACCCAACGGCCACCAGATTTTCAGCCCTTTTCTCATGAGACAGCCACTGCGAGAATACTCCTTTAAGGAACTCTGAGTAATACAGGAGCATAGAAAAATGGAGGGAACACATTTTAAAATCTCGATATATTGTATATCGCAGGAAAATTCTCAGAACTTAAAGGCACATGTCTGGTATTTCGATGGGTGCATTTAGTTTCTGTACAAGGCTAACACCTGAGACTGTGGATGAGACTCATGTCTGGAAAGTGCAGCGGAGCCACCAGGAGATTCAGAAGGAGCCTGGATATCTTCACTGTGCTGTAGAACATCAGGAGTTTCTGAGGGGAAGTTCAGAGGCCCATGCCCCCTAGTCTTTATGCTGGTCGATATGAACATGTAAGTGAGATCTCAGAGATATTTGTAGAAAGCAGTGAAAGCCCCTTAGTTATGCAAAATGCTGAGAGCAATAAACTTCACTCTTTCTTAGTGGAATAAAGTGGGTAATAACAGAGTTGGTCACCTGACGCCCCCTAGTCCCTGAATGTATGCACACTGTGTACATCCCCTACACACACACACACACACACACACACACACACACACACACACACACACGCATGCATGTACCGGAAAAACAAAGTAAAAACAGTGGTGTAAGTAGGGGGAAGGTGAATATTGCTGAGAATGAGTTGCTACTTTAGGTTTTTTTCTTCTCCTAACCACAGATCTACAAGAGAGTTACATAAACAGAACTTAAAATATGTAAAGGGGACTCATCCGGGTTACAATGCAAAGGCGGCAGTCTAATTCTTAAAAAAATAAAAAATTAAAAAAAATTTAAAAAGCTTATATTTTGAAGCAAGAAAATTTAAAATTATTAATACAAGAAATGATATACCATTTGGGAAGTGAGATCTTTGTTTTAGATATAGCTCTAATGAGGACAAAAGGTAGGTAAATATGTACAGATGGAATAGGATGTGGTCAAACACATTAGGAAATTAGTAGCCAGTTTCTCTGTTGCTCCATATTGAGCCATTACAAAGTTATCGAAAAGGCCTAGGAACTCATCCCTTTGCCTCTCTCTCACACTGGGTGAGGACGGTGGAGGTCACTGCACTCCTTTCTTACTCCTGGAAAACTCATTCACAACAGCAAACTTAGTTCATCCTATAACTTGTGGCAGGAATAATCAACAGCCTTTCATGCGTGTCTCTCTCAAATCTTAAACTCAATGCTTTTCTCTGATGCTTAAAAAGCAACTTAGTTGCTGCCTTCCTGGACTCACAGGCTGTCACCAGCGCTGGACAGGTCGCTCAGAAATCTAGAGTGGCAGTGATTGTCACCAAAATCTGTGTTCCACTCTTTCCTAACATCCCAGAAGGCTACGTTCAGCATAAAACCCCACAAATCTACATTGCTTCTCTCTCTCTGTCTCTCTGTCTCTGTCTCTGTCTCTGTCTCTGTCTGTCTGTCTGTCTGTCTGTCTGTCTCTCTCTCTCTCTCTCTCTCTCTCTCTCTCTCTTTCTCCTCTCTCTCTCTTTGAATTGTGATGGTAGTGGTACAGACACTAAGCGAACCCCAGGGATCTTAGTGACAGGTAGGTAATTACGTGAAAGGTGGCTGAGTTCTGCAGAGTCTTGTCAAACACCTGCATGAGGCTGTTGAATGATCAAGAAATACATCTGTATATTTTTTTAATTGTACTAGATTTTGTGTTTTATTTTCTGCAGCATTTGTTTATCTAAACTTGTTCTCTCAGGCCTTACATTAACCATAAGGGTCAGTCAT
Source organism: Acomys minous (assembly GCF_964271855.1). Taxonomy (NCBI): domain Eukaryota; kingdom Metazoa; phylum Chordata; class Mammalia; order Rodentia; family Muridae; genus Acomys; species Acomys minous. The sequence goes on from NC_140487.1 coordinate 3,948,484, forward strand.
CTTTTACTAAAGTTTAAACAAAGTATGCAAGGCTGAAACACAATAGCCTGAGATCATAATGTGCATTGCTGGGAAGGTTTTAAGTACGATTTTCCGAGGACTCTGGAACCGAGCTGTATTTGTTAAGTACTTGTTAAATGAGAACTTTCCAAAGAATACTCCAAAATTAGATGGTGAGAAAAGATAAAGACTTTTCATTTATGTTTATTATATTCAAAGTAAAAGGATTAATAAAAACCTAAGAATGCACAAGTACCATTCATTATTTAAGTTTTGGTTCTGATAATGGCGGTCATTCGGTTCCAGGTGAGTGGAAGGACAGCCAATGAAGGAGGTGGAAGAACTGGGTGAACTGGGAGGCAGGCGGAGCTTCCCACCAATACAGGCCCACAGAGAGAGAGAGAGAGAGAGAGAGAGAGAGAGAGAGAGAGAGAGAGAGAGAGAGAGAGAGAGAGAGAGAGAGAGAGAGAGAGAGAGAGAGAGAGAGAGAAGACGGAGAGAGAGAGAGAGAGAGAGAGAGAGAGAGAGAGAGAGAGAGAGAGAGAGAGAGAGAGAGAGAGAGAGAGAGAGAGAGAGAGAGAGAGCCCAGAGCAGCGAGATGCGTCATCCTTCTGGGACCCAGAAATGGCTGAACGGAAAGACGCTCCCTCACGTCTACACGTGTCCGGAAGCAGAGAACATGGCAGAAAGGAGCCAGTGCTAAACACCTAACCAAGGACCTCGTTGCAGTGGCCTGCTCGCTCCAGTGAGGTCCCATTTCATGAAAGTTCCACAACGTCCAAAACGGTGCCACCAGCTCCATGTCAAGTGTTCAAACAGGAGTCTTTGAGGGATGTTTTACATTCGACACACAAAAAGTGCCTAAAATGAATGAATTAAAGTTCTGCCCTTACGTACAGTTTCAAGAAAATTAAATTGCTGAACTTCCCAAGAGGTATGCCGAGTAGAGAAGGATGTGTATTAGTGTCAGCAATGCCCAGAGACAGATTTGTGTCAGTTCACACGCCATACTTAAAACGGAAGGAGCGAGAACTACGGTAATTAAATTCAGTGGATCATGCATACATGTATTTGAAGCCCCATACTCCAGCTACATAAACTTTAGTTCACCTGTAAAGAGATTATTAAAATTCTCCAAGTAAAAACGCATAAACTAAATGTCCAGGAAAGCCAGGGCTACACAGAGAAACCCTGCCTCAAAAAACCAACCCTCAAAAAACAAAACAAAACAAAAAACAAAACAAACAAAAACCCCCAAAACTTAATTATTTTTACAAAGTAATCTATAATAATGGACACGTAGACATATTTATATTGCCATCATTCCCCAAAACAATGCATTATAACAATTATTAAGAAATTCAGAATTGATACAAACATACATGGGCGTTTTATAGTTTACATGTAAATGTCACACAATTTTATAAAGTTTAGCTACTATCATTAATGAGGATCTTGGAGCAAATCCCCATTTGATACCAGGAGGTCACTATACACAAGAATAAAGATACATACACATGTACACATAGGAACTGGCGATAGCACACTTATTAACAGTACAAATTAACACAAGAACGGAAACATTTGCTCCTTGGTGAATCCTGCTGTTTAGATAGCAATGGGTCAGGCAAGCACGCTCAGAGTTAGTTACCCTCACGCTTTGCTGACCGCAGTTTGCAGTTCTTCAGCTGGGTAGCGAGAGACCATACGCCACTCGTCAACCATGGCCTAGGCATTGGCCGCTGTGTGCTTCATTCCCATATGAAAGCTTCTGTAGAAATGGATGTGATAACTTTAAGAGAACAAAGATATTTTTATCTTTTATCAAAGATATTATTTATGACTAATGCCTTATGACTAGTGGATGCTATTCTCTTCTCTGAATGATATTGAAAAAATTACTGTTCCCCCTGCCTTTTGCTGTATTCATTTTGGTTCATATTTACATGCAGTATGTATGTGTATGCTGAAAAACAGGCATGCATGTACTTGTAATGCAGAATAAAGGGAAGACAACCCAATCTGCATCACCCTACCTTCTCATCTGCATCATCTTACCTTCTCATTTGTCCATCATTTATCACTGGGCGGGACTTAACAATGAGGCATTAATTAGCTCATGGGTGAGGTCCTTCAATAAATTTCCTGCACTCTGTGGTTACACTATAATTATAGGAAATGACAAGGACCATTTAATGCATGCAAATTGCTCATTGCACAGATGAATTAGAATGCAGACTGAACAGTTACACCTTACTAAAGAAGACGGGCCAGCTGTGGAGAGATTAATCATCCTGTTCTACTTCAGTGCTTGCCCAGCTAAGGGCCACTCCACCTCATTACCGATGGGCACAGGGAAAAAATCTATTTGTTGAAAGATCTGACAGTAAACTGATTCTAATATGCTAAGAAAACAATAAGATGCAACTGCTATGGCTAAATCGTATTTTAGAATGTGACTGGCTGGCTACTCATGTGCCATTGCTAAATGAATGAAGACTGAGACGAAATAGAAATAGAAAAGGGATTTCACATGCTGGTGTCCCAACTGTCTCTTTAATGACAAGCATCTGCCTAGCTGGAATTTAACCAAATACCCAAACAAACAACAACAACTACCCCAGGCCCATAAAAAAAACTCACAAATAACACATAAGCCATCTTTCTTTTAAGACTTCTCTACCTTCTCAATATAAACAGATGCAATGTTTATCTTTTAGAAGGAGAATAAATTTAACGTAAAGCATAAAAAATTAGGACAGTACCAAAGAGGTAAATGTCTCTGGATGGAAGGCAAATCTTTCTTATTCTTTCTCCTAAACATTTGAATCAGCTTCCCCCCTGTTTTGAACATCTCATAAAGCACAGAACTTGCTCAGTGGGGCCAGCTCTGACAAGGCTCCTGCAAGAATGACCACCTTCAGAGTCTATAGTTGCGAAGGTTTAAAACTATTTTTTCTAGCTCAATGAAGAATGAAATGTCTGTCAATATTGATATAGTGTAGCGATCACTGGGAGATTCTGATTAAATCCTCAGTGGGTATTCTACTTAGGCTACTATGATTGGTTTGCTATAATCTACTAGACTACTTAAGTCCTTTCAGTGCACAGCATATGGCTTTAGGTCTGACTTTTCTAGGGACGTAAATCCTTTACTTATTTTAGAGTCCAATATGGATTCAGCAAGTATAACATTTCATAACGGTTCTGGATATTTGAAGAATTTCTGTTTAAGGACCATCTCAGTCAGTTTTGTTTTGCTTTTTTTCTTGTGTTTTTTTTTTTTCTTTTCCCTGAGCCAGTGTTTCTCTGTGTAGCCCTGGCTGTCCTCGAAATCTCTCTGTGTATCATGCTGGCTTCAAACTCAGAGTCTGCCCGCCTCTGCCTCCTAGTGCTAGGGTTAAGAGTTTGTGCCACCACAGCCTGACTATCAGTCAACATATTTACATACTAACATTTGGTAACAGAGTCCCAAAATCAGCTTGTTTTATGTTAGTTTTGTTTGCGTTTCCTGTGGGAAGAAGCTATGCCAAATTCTGCCGTGTCAGAAATCCTGTGCTTAGGCTGTATGCTGTGACCTTCGAGTTGCTGACCTTTGCCTCACGAGGTCTTGTGTTCCAGGCTGTCCTTGGACTATACTTACCTGTGAAAGAAGTAGGGAAGTCCCAACTTGGAACCACCCAGAGGATCTAAGAAGTTCTATCAGGGAACTACTCAGAGAACTAGGAAGTTCTACAGGGAGCGATTTAGGCTGTTGTATTCTTGCCCGGGGGCAAGGGTGAATGAGATTAGAATAGACCCTATTGACCTTGCTCTATATGTGTTCCTGCTAGTTGGCAATAGAGTGAATCTTGATCAGATTTCCTGACTTGATTTGTTATTTCTCGCATCTCTGTATCCTACTTTCAATCCCCACTCCCTCTTTCAGGTGAACCCTGATTCGATTTTTCCAGTGGGCCAGGACCTGACAATTTCCTGCTGAAATACTACAGACTTGAGTTTTTAAGATTTGAGTACTTTACAAAAGAAGTGTTACAGAGTAGGGTTTTGGAAAACGTAATAAATTCTTGGCATTCCCCCAAAGGTCTGTCAGGCAGATGGTAGAGATGGGTGCAGTAGCCCTACCTCTACCTTAGCCAGAGTGGCTGCATTTTCACAGTGTATATATTGTAAGATCTTGTTTGAAAAGCTGGCCTAACACATGCTAAGGTTAGTTCAGTAATAGTTTTTCAGTAACTTATGCTTATAATGAAAAAAAATATTGTGATTGTTTTTATGACCATGAATAATACTGACCAGTTCTGTCATCGCAAAATGTTTATTAGCACATTGTAAACATCACTGACATTCAGTGTTGTTGTTGCTTCAGTGCCCTTGAGTTTGTTACCAATGTCCTTCTGTTAAAGAAGCTCTGACTGACTTTATTCTCATCACTGATAACAATTTCATGAGTTATCTCCTCTTCATAGACATGCTGATGAGCTTTAAAGTCAGGATGCGCAAAAGGAAGAAGCTCCCGCTCTGGAAATCTATTCTATAGTAGAGTATCTCACCATTTCACCTGACTGAATCTCATTTGCTCAGTGCCACACAGTCTGTGACAATAATACCAAAGTCAGCTCAAGGAAAGATGCTAAAGTAACTGACAAGGAATACTACACCTGTCTGATTCCAGAATTACATTATGTTTCTCAGTCTAAAATAATACGCTAAGGATAGAAGAAGGGTGGTTGGAACGGTGACTGCCTATTTTGAAGCAAAAATTATGAATGTTGAATATGAATATAAGGAGATTGGCTGCATATGGAAAGTGTCAGGTCACTTCTATGACAGTTTCTATCTCACAGATGTGAGCAACAAACCTCCAGTTTCCAGGAGAATAAGAAAATCAAGACAATTGCTAGAATTACATCAAGAAAGCAAAGTAGGAAAAATTTTACAGCCTCGAATACGTGTGTGGTATTGCTAGGAAGGGGCGAAGGTACAACTACAAAAATGATGTGAAATTTTTTTTATGCATATGATGTTGAATGCTATGTCAAACTCATTGTTTTAAAATGTGCAATTGCTCTTTTTTTTTTAATTAATGAACAGACATGGTGTTATATTGTTTCAAGATCTGTGTAAGTTTTCTATAGTTGTGATTAAAACACCCAACTGAACACAACTTAAAGGGACTAACCATTTGATTTGTTTCACTGTTTGAAGGGTTGCAGCCCCTCGCGGAGAGAAGGTCATGGCATGGATTAAAGTTAACTGCATGGAAGCCAAGAAGCAGAAAGAGAAAGGGCCAAGAGCTAGGCACAATTTTAAAAAGTAGAGTTTCAAATGCACTGCTTCCTCTAGATTGGCCCAACTCTATGTTCCTGGCACTTGTGAAAACAGCCCAAACAGCTTTCAATGCATGAGCCCACTAGGGACATGTCCTATTCAAATCCTCATATGTTTAATTCTTCTTAGAATATATAGATGCAAATGATTGCATGGCTAACATGTGGTTAAGTAGAAACTCTAACTGAATATCACATCCTAGGCTCACTGTTATTTTTTCGCTGCGGTTATAGTTTTTATGTTACTCTCAGGACAGAAGTTCTTAGTGAAAACCTGTGGATTACTACTGCAAACTTCCCATCCTAAGGATGAAAAGAGTCTCACTAGAAAAAGAGCTTATTATTGGTTTGAGCTAACTCTTTCAGATCATTAAAAATTATGTCCTCGAAGTTAATTCCTCTGGTTAAGTCACCAATCAGGTTGATATACAAACACCAAGATAACATTTATTATTTGAAATATGGTGAATATGTACTTACAAAAGTATCTGCTCATTAACCATAACCTTGGACTTTTTTTCATCTCTTTGTATATGATCCATAAAGCTCGTCTTGAGTATTTCCATGTGGGGAGTAACCAGTTCTCTGGGTTAGGAAAATAAAAGACTCTGTTGACATTAATGATTCTATTCCTGGGTATCAGAATTATTTACCAGATTGATAAATATTCCTCCTCTCCCTGGACCCCCTCAAAAGTCCCTTCTCCCAGATTCAATAATCTCAGATAGCTAAAATAGGTACTTGGTATTTTTGGTTTTGTTATTGAAAGTGATGTCTGTAAATGTTTTAGTGGTCTCTATGTAATTTTAATCTGAACTCTATCTTGAAAGAAAAATGAGCAGATAAAAGTTATTTTCTCATAATACCCTCATTGTTTTTCTCAGAAGAATTAAAAAAAATACTTATATATTTACAAAATTTAAGCTTCTGTCTGTAATTGTTAAGTATTAATTTAAACTAGCAATGTTGAAAATGATAATAAATACAGGAAATATTTTTCTGTAACAAATAAAAGAAATATGACTGACAAATAATATACTGAGAATATTTTTAATAAAAGAATGATATAAGAATACATCACTTAAAAGGTGCATGAAATAAATCAATTCAGGGAATTGTGTTCTGATTGTCAAAATAATTAATCACATATATATATAAAAATGAATAAAACAAACATATATTCCAAAGAGCTTCAAGGATTATGATGGCAGTTGCATAGATGAATAGTACCAGGAAGGGAGAAATTACATATTTGAGCCTGTGAGGTGCCATATATGCAAGGGAGTAACTATTATTCAAACTCTATATGTTGAAGATAGAATTTCACTGCCAAGAATAACATGTAAAATGAAATGATGTGACCTCTAGCTGTTAAACAGGATAAAGCAGTGGAATTTGGACTTACAGGAACTGATACTAAGTTCACCAGGAAGTGTATGTTCAACCTTACATGAAAGTACAGCAGTCGCTACATTAAGTCTATATAAACATGGTCATAATGAAATAGATTAATGGACTTTCCCAAGGTGTTCTAGCCTGCCAAAATTCTGAAGAGATCATGCAGGCAAGCCTTTATGCAATTAATTTGAGCACTTAGTGAACAAACAGACCATCATAATTTAGTGTCAAATTCCACATGTTCAAGTTGATTTCTTGCAATAGATATTGTTTTGAGAAAATAATGTATAGAAATACATGACGGTGAATTTTTCTTAAACACTTGCATTTTCAGTTTGCAAATTGTTCATGATGGGACTACATGGAGAAGTTTTGTTGGCAGATCTAAGATGTGTAGTGCAGCATTTTGCAAATGTGGACAGTAGTAAGCACCTCAAATTAGGAAGAGCACAAAAAGTTCTTGGCTTGACTTAAATTAGAAGGAATATAGTGCATTGGAACTGATGCCAGATGATGGTAATGACTTCATTAGAAATAAATTTCATTTTATCTAATTCTTGACTATGGTGGCAATCAAGGGATTAGTGTACCTTAGGAGAAACTTTGATCACATTGAATACATGTCCACCTTAAATAGCAATCTCAATTCTTAAAAGAACAAAAACAAAAACAAAAACAAAACAGTTATCTTGAGTTCAGCTACCTCTTGTTCAAACAAACTTTTTAAAATTAAAATATAGCTGAACTCTCAACTGGCTTCCCAGTCAACCATCGTTTGTCCACACCACAACTTTGAGTCTCATCATGAACTTCTCTATTAGCTCCCCCTGACTTCTATCTCCCTATCAACACAGTATCTCTTCCTGTCAGTGTAGCAGCCTTGAACACTAGTATCTACTTGCCTCTCTGCCAGACAATACCGAAGCACTCTTCAACGGACGGGAATGAGGCCTTAAAACACTGCAGTTATTGTGTCTTGTACTTCATAGGTTATTTATTTAGGTTATGTGTTTGGGGGAGCATGGAAATAGAGTTTTCAAAATTATTAAATTTCAGGGTCTGCCATTCATTAAACAGTGGATCAATAATTTTAAGTGGATTATTAATAGATGGATGGAAACATCCTTGGGAAAGTCTTATACATAAGGCAACAAGATTGTAAATGATGACTGTGACAAAAAAGTCATTTCTGGAATGGGTGCAATGTCACCAGAAGCCACATAATTTGATCATATTCACAGCTTTGGCATTAATGACAATTTCAGGCAAATTCTGCATAATGGAACAATTGCACACACCTTTAAAAAATACAATCATAAGCAAAGCTTTCAATATTTAAGACAAATTGGGTTTGTCAGAATAAAAAAAATTCCCACCCTGAAATGAAGTGAGAATATCATGCCAGGCAAGTAAAGATAAAATGATTAATGTAAGACATGGCATAGTGGACAGCGTGGATATGGATGCTGCTGTCTCCATTTCCAGCCTGACAAGTGAGACAAACCATCTCACTGCGGAGTTCTCCATGAGGGCAGCTGTGAAAATCACCCGGATGGATTTTTTTTTCTATCCTAACTGGCAGGTCGTAAATAAATGTTGACATGACATTACTGTGTCTCTGATCCGCTCCACCAGCTCTTGGACCGCTCTCATCCCTGAAAGAGGCAGTTCATGACAACAAAAGAGAAGGGGAAGGAAAGGTCTAAAGCTTCCTCAGAGCTCCGTGCTGGCTGGGACGTTTCTCTAAAGAAGATTAATGGTAACTGCAGTGCCTTTGAAACACCAGTAGTTTCTTTACCAATAACATTATGAGGACGAACTAGACCTAAAAACATTCTGGTGTTTCTTTAATCTGTATTATGATTTCAGGGCTTCAAAGTGCAGACGGTCTTCTCATCTTCTAACGTGCAATGGCCTTTCAGCTGCTCTCAATCAGGTTCTCTAAGGAGCAGCCTAGTAACAAGCTTGTATACGGGTCTCATTGGCTTACTAGTCCTTGGGAAACAGCCAAACTTAGTTTAACCCTGAGGACTTCTAGGCATCAGCTACACATTACTGATACTAAATGCATCTTCTTCATGGAGATGTTCTCAATTATGCTAATCTTTCATTGGTCAGAAATGTACCTCTTTAATATAAGTCTGTGGGGTATTTTGTTGTTGTTGTTGTTGTTGTTGTTTTGCACTGATGAATCGAACCACATAGGTATATAATTTGGTAAAATAAAGTAGCACTCTCAACTATTTAAAGTAAGCTGGCTGTGTCATTTTCCTATACACTTTACTGTCTGAATATTAAACACACATGACTTCTAAACTTTGTCAATTTTAGTCAGCTGTACTTAAAATTCTTACCCCACCGAACTCTAAATAGGAAATCAGAACAGTATTGCAAATATCCCTTTTCTGATCAGTGCTTGGTCTACTGGTATCAGGAAAGGCAATGAGAAGTTTGGCTATGTGTGTGATCTACTGTGGTCAGTGCTAGGGTTTTTATTATAGATGTGAATATGTTGTAAGAAAGTGAGGGACGAAGAATGATGCTACATTTGGGGACTGGAGGGACATGGCTCAGGGCTAAAGTGCCTCCTTTCCACATAAGCATGGGGACCTGAGTTCAGACTCTCAGTAGTCATATAAAAGCGGAATGTAGCTGCACATACAATGGCACACAGAAATGTGAGGAGAAGAGGGAGGAGATTCTCTGGATCTTATCAGCCAGCCAACCAACAAGAACCAAGGAACACCACGTGGAGAGTGACCAAAGAACGTAACTGGCTTCGCCTCTGATCTCCGTACACATACGCAAACACCTGCGCAAGCAGACTGCGCACGTGCAGACCATGCATGTGTAGACTGCGCACGTGCAGACCATGCATGTGTAGATTGCGCACGTGCAGACCATGCACGTGTAGACTGTGCACGTGCAGACCATGCACGTGTAGACTGTGCACGTGCAGACCGCTCATGTGTAGACTGTGCAGGTGCAGACCACACACACAGAGACCACACACACAAGCAGGATCGATGCTACATTTTGCTTGACAAACTAAGGAAATGGAGTGATGGCTACCAAGGTGTGAAAGTTTGTGAAGGTGAAAGTTTGAGAATGGAGTAACAAGAGTAAGAAACTGGATTTTGTGACATTAACTTTGAGAAGATGACAATACTCTCCAAAAAACAAAACAAAAACAAACAACAACAACAACAAAACTCTACATAAGCTTTATTTAATAACCCCTTAATAAATGGTGAGAAAATAATATCTTTATGATCCTCTACCCTATTAATGGAGAGTTTCAATAGAACATTGAATATATGCTTGGTGTTAAAGGGGAATAGAATTTTGAAAAGCTCAGAGAAATAATTTTAAGTTGTTTACCTCAGACAAATGTTACTTTTACATCTCCAGTAAAACTAATAGATGAAAATAAATAAAGGCAAACTGAAAAGTTTAAAAACACAACTGTCTAAGGATATGCATAGGAAATAGATATACTTACAATGTTATCTATGGCCATTAAAAGAAAGAGAGAGGATTATAATTATAATATTATAATATTAAACTGGCCCCTTAACAGTTCCTTCCACTCTTAGGCCCTTAATAAAGCCAACTAATCCTATAACACATCTATATTTAACTTCCTTAGCTTCCTCATTTATTTGGAATTGAACATAATTTCTGACCCTGAGTACAACAGAGAAGCAGGAATTGGTAGGATTGAGAAACTGGGCAGAGGGCTCTGGGTAACAAGGCCATGATATTGACATAGGAACAGATTCCTCTTTAGAGAAACCCGAAATAATGTGGCCTCACAAATTACAATCAGACCTTGAGATTTTATTGGTTAATGTTGTTACATCAAAGTTATCTGTTCCTGTGCCTTGTTGTATTATGAATAAGTACATCTGCTTTCATTGCAGCTAAATTAGATGGGGCATTTGGAGCTAAAGGTCAAGATAACAAAACTACTCACGTGACCTCGGGCTGTCTGTGCACTATTGACTTTTTTGTTTGTATCTGCTCCAGACATTTCCTGTAAGAACTTAAAACTCATCAATAAAACTTCTATACATAAAACATGCAGAAAGCACAGCAAAGAGAAAACCCTTCCTTATTTCTGCATTTATTGTCCTGCCAGCTTAGCAGTATTGTGTTTCATATATTCATACATAACAAATAATGTTTTCTCTGTCAAATGATCATTCTGAAAGAATATATAGCTTTGATTATTCCATCTTCATCACTACTAGTGAAGTAGCAGCAAGAGTTATTTCCATGGATTCCATTAAAACTTAAAATATTTTATTAGTGACAATAGACCAAATGAAGCACCAAAATCAAATGTTTTCAAGTAGTAAATATATTATGCTAAAATGTCACAAAATATACTAATGAATATTGTTCATTATTTGTGTTTCCTAGATAATTTGCCCTTAATGCTAATTTTTCACTGAACAGCTATATGCTCTAAATAATATGTTGAATGAATGGAAAAAATGAATAAGTCACATGAAGGGAAAAGATGTACTTTCTTACATTGATGTTAAAATGCAATATATAATTTCTCCATAATTTAAAACACAAAATTGATATTTCCAAAAATCTCATCTACTTCATTAAAGGGAAATGGTTCCAGCCATAAGATTTCACTGTCCTACAAAACTAACGTCCAGATTTGGGGGACATACTATACCTTTGAAGAAGAAAACACAAAACACAGACAGAACTTTGCAAAACTGGCTCTTTTTAATTAACTTTGCTTAAACTTTTGTTTTTGTTTTTGTCTAAATTATTTATTCAGATTACATTTAGATTGTTATCCCTTCACTTGTATCCTCCCGTTCCCCCTCCCTCCCTCTTTCACCGTATTCCCCTCCCCTAGGCCTCTGACAGAAGGGACCCCTCTCCCACCATAAGATCATAGCCTAATGATGGGCAGATGATAACCTGAAGAAGAGAGACACTGTGAGTGTCTCTTTCACTAAATAGCAAGAAGGACTGCAGACCCAGCTCACCTCACCGCCTTCATCTCCCTTTGCGGTCATGATGCTCCAGGACTGGCATTCCATAAGTGTAAACATGGCTACACACGAAGTCTCTTTGATAATTTTTCTGAGACAGGGAGAAGATTCATGCCCAGACATATTTTCTTCCAGAACTACCTTTGATTAGACCCAGGTGATCTTCTTTTAGTTTGTATTTAGGATAAATAACAGTGTCTCTGAAATAAATTTGAGTTCAATCTCCATCTTACCATGTTTTGCTTGGTCCCACATTGTTCATAAAATTTGTTATCCCATTTGAAATCCCTATAGCTGAAAGTGTGTATTTAAAAACATGTCATTGAGGTGAATTGGAATTATTGAATAAAACAATCAGAAACACTAAATTCACTCATTATCCAACTACCTCGAGGTAAACACAGTTAACTGGGAGCAATGTTCAATTTCTTTTATTCTTCTACACTGACATAAACTATTTATTTCCAAAATATATTATTCAACATGTATTATTTTATATATTTCTGTGTATGATTATGATACAATGTTAATAAATTCATAATACCATTTTATTTGATCATATAATTATATTCATAAAATTATTCTATGTGTATGTAATTTCTGTGTGTGCCTTCACTTAGGCATGTATGTGTATATACATGCATTTGAGTGCATATTTTGTGTGTTCATAAATGCACAGAAATGTGCTGGAATTGGAGTATGCCACCTTGTAAGGATCACCTGTGTTTCTCCTTCCTCTTTTGTTTTCAGTAAAGTCATATGTGTAGTTTGAAATCAGCTGTGCTGAGACTATCTACAACTTAAAACCAGGCAATTGATATAAATCTGAGCTTTTTTTTTCTTCTCCTTAAAGTCCACTGACTGAGCTTACCAGAGCATAGCCAATTAGGGGTATGAGAGGTCACTAACTTTAGAATAAAGAATTACTTCAATTCTTCCATGTTCTGGAATTTTTATGTAGTTCATATTATCTGTTGCCTGCCTGAGAAATGCAAACCTCTCAGACATTGCTGATAGAAATTTAAAGTGGCATCGCTACTTTGGAAAACAGCCAAGCACTTAAACATAAACACACACCAGGCGTCTGACTTAGCAATTGAGTTCTTGGCCCTGCTCCCAGAGAAATGAACACTTGTACATCCTCACAAAAGCATATATAGTCTGAGTCCTCACTATAGGACTATCTTTTTGAAGGCACTGACAAGTGCTGCCTATAACAACAGAAACTATTCTTTCACAACTTTTGTCCACAGTCGAGCCAGTATATATTTTCCCCAATGATACTATTTACAGTTAGAAAGGATACTTGTTAAGCATTTAAGAAACTCTGTAACTGACAAACACTTTTGACAGGACTTCATCCATTTTAATATCAGTGGACTTTTTCCCCACTGCCTACTATAATTTACATGTTGGCACATGCCATATAACAAACTGACACTTCCCCTGTGAGGAAATGTAAACATCCTTCTCTGCTCTAGCTTTGAAGCTACTCAACTTAGTGTTCCGTCCACAAAGAAATACCAAGACTAAATGCCTAAAGCACTGCACTTTTACGACACACTTCTTTCCTTTTCTATAACTGGAAACACTGGAGTTATTCTCCCCTTTCCAAGACCAACAATAGGTGGAATGTATTGAATAAGATCAATATATTTAACAAACACAGGGATTTAAATAGCAGACCCAAATATGAACAGGATGCACAATAGACATACAATTAGGAATTGGTTATTTTGTGAGAAGAACATTTATTAACATGGGATTAGAACTACGTATGCTTAAGATTGGACTTTAAATTGGTTCTTTTTTTCTTGATTTTATAGATTGCTTTCATTGTTGGTCGGTGCTGTCACATTTTTTACTGAACATTCAGAGTTTCCCTGTGTGTAAGAAGTTATATATCTGCAGCACACTAGGGAAACATCCATGCTGAAATGGACTATAATCTAAGATATGTCTATTCCACCCTTACAGTAACTTGATGTTGTGAGCACCTGCTTTTGTTATGATTCATAACAGTAGCAACAATTTTAGACCAAACCTAACAAAGGATTTCCACGACACCAATGTTTTGCGCTGTTGTCAAACTCCAGCTGGAGTGCAGGGCAACAGTAGAAGATGGTGCCAGCAGAGTAGGTGGTTCGCTGTCCATGGTGTCTGATTGCTTTTGTTCAAACGATGCTGAAAACATGTTTTCTGTACATGTAACAGAGAATTAACACTTAGGGTCTACAAGTAATTCTAAAAACTAAATATTCACAGATCAAACAACTTCAAAGACCTGAGCGTCTGTAAACAGATGAATGGATAAAGAAAAATGTAGCATACATATATATAGTATGAGGTTTTAATAAGTCATGCGGAAGAACTAAATCATGTCCTATAGCGGATAAAACACACAGCTAGAAACCATTACATTTAATAAAATCAACCAGACTCAGAAAAATAAATACTGAAAGTCTTCTCTCATTTGTGGATCCTAGATATATTTAACTAATCTTATGTTTAAAATATGCTGAAATGGGAACTGGTTTCTCTCTCCCTCCCTTTATTTCTCCGCCATGTTCTTCTCCTCAGCATCAGGCGTTTACCTCACTAAGTCAGTGAAGGAATGAAGACACATGGATACAAAGAAGCCAGCACTGGGTGGTCTGCGAGCTCTGACGGCACAGCTCCAGTGTGCTATATTTGAACAGGGAGGTGGAGTTACTGCAAAGATCTGAACTAGGGTTATTATATACAAATAAACAAGGGCGCTGGATTAGCTCATTGAGGTAGGAGCGACCTCTCTCGGGGAGCAGTCTTCAGCCTGTGAACACCCAGGGGGACAAATTATGGTGGACATTTTCTGCCCACACTGTCACCATATACCCAGGGACCAGAGGAAGGCATTGTCTTCCAAGCCTCCACTGAGGAAGGCTTTCCAACTACCATGGGGGTGAAGGTACTGGGGGTCCATGTCATGGCCATGCCACTGTCAACAGCACACACTCACTTAGGACATCACTCACTCTTCTCCCAATATCTATCCTTTTATCACAATAACACCATTAGTTAGACTGTCACAAGCTCAGGATGACCTTGGGGTTGATTCTTCTAAGGATATTCTCCTACGTAATTTACTTATTAGAATGAATTATTCAAAAAGATGGAGATTTTAGGATAAGAATACTGCCAGAACTCCAACTACTTTACCAAAATATACACCAAACACTTTAAGAGCAAAAAACCATCTATGCTAGCTTGATGAATTGGCTTCACCTGAAACTTGCTGTATAGACCAGTCTGGCCTGGATCCTGTGGAGATCTGCCAGTCTCTTCCCCTAAGTGCTAGGGTTAAAGGAGTGCGCAGCCCAGGTCTACCCACCCTTTTGTGTTCTTTGTTTGTTTGTTGGTTGGTTGGTTGGTTGGTTTCTCAAGCAGGGTTTCTCTGTGTAGTGCTGGCTGTCCTGAAACTTACTCTATAAGCCAGGCTGGCTTTGAACTCACAAAATCTGCCTGCCTTTGCCTCCTGAATTACATAAAATTTCTCCTTTCCTTTCAATGAATCTTCCTATATACCTCTTCTTGGCTTTTTTTTCATTGATTGTTGCTAAATGTGTATATATTATATTCGTATATGTTATATGTCTATACATAAATATTCTTAAAAACACAAATACCATAGTCTCCATCTGTAAACTATAACTTGCATGTATGTTTTCAAGACTGTTCCTTTAATATTAGATAACAGGCTCATATTCGCAAGCATGGAATTACCATCTAAATTGAGTCATGCTATCTCATTAGTAGTACTGACACGTGGAGGGTAGGACTTGGTGGTACAGTGATGTATAAGGAATGTCCTTTGAAACCTTAGGATTCTCTTTTTGAAATAGGAGCCCATGACCCAGTGATAAAAGATCCATTTACAGATTGCTGATGACTTCTATTTTAGGCTTTCTAACTTCGGTGAGTCTGAAATATGTGCTCAGTGGCAAACAGTATAATAGTTCTTTACTTTCCAATGAACAAGATACAAAGAAAAAGAAGACAAATATATTTTCCTTTTTTTTTTTTAACGATTTGAGAACAATTTTATTAGACTTTAAAAGAAACATCTTAGTACAGGCTATTTCTCTCACTCTCTGCATGCCTGTCGATCTTTGTATAGGTTGAGGCCCTTGTGCGGATTCTCTCGTCCGTGTGGCATGTCCATTGTTGTTATCTTTGCTCACTTAGTGTTTAGACGTCCATGTTGGTGAAACTTAATGAGCATAGCTTCTGACATTTCTAAGAGACATAACCTCATAGCAAACTCTGATTTCTGGCTCTTACACTTTTTCACCTCTTCTTTCATGACATTCCCTGAGCCTTGTGTATGGGAGTTGTTTTGTTGTTCTATCCGCTGGGCAGAACTGGGCTCTCCAACTCTAAATTTTGATTGGTGTGTGTAGTGAGGCCCTTGGAATTTTGATTTCTTTTTTTAAAAAAAATACAGAAATATTTCAAACATATGTTTTTGTTTTTGTCCCAGGTGTGGGGATCTGGGGCTGCTTCAGAGCGGCTATGATCTGCCATAGGGTCTAGCAGGGGTGTGATTTTTGCCAGCTGCAGATAGTTTCTGCTACTGTGTGATGTTTGGAATCCTGGGGACTTTTTAGAGAGTATATAAATGCTAGGACCCCTGCAGGCAGGTGGGTTGTTGGTTGGCTGTTGGTTTCTGTTTGGTAAGTAGTCATGCACAAAGAAGAAACAACAACAAAAAGAAATTGGGTAGTCTGATGGCAAAGATCAAACTTGCTCCAAGGAAACCAACGGCCCTAATCAGCTGGAGCTAGTCTGAGCCCTGACCTTATTCAGCAATCTCTTCCTTTTCCTCTCTCTCTCTCTCTCTTTTTTTTCCCCTCTCTCTCTCTCTCTTTGAAGGGTTGAAGGGAAAAGAAAAGGGGGCAGAGACAGCTAGAAGAAAGGAGAATCCACAAAGTAGCAAATACAGGCTAAAGTTGTGGTTTTCTGTAATGGTCGTTAGTGGTCTTTTGGCAAGGGCTACATCTGTTTCTATAAAGGTAAATATTTAGAATGCAGTTTGTTGTTAATTTATCAGTACAGCCTAATAATGTTTATTATCAGACCTATAATTATTATTATTATGGCAGTATTTTCTAACCCACTAGCAATCAATCAGGACACAGACACCTGTTATGTTTTAAAATAGCCTTACTTAACCTGGGGCAGGGCAGATATCAATCCTCTAAACTACTTCTCACAGTGGGGCAGGGGTGGGATTCCCTGCCCCAATCCCACGCCATTTGCTTCTACTAATTTCTATCAGGCTACCTCCCATCCATAATCCCAAATACTTGTTAATGTTCTTCATCTGGGCCAACTCTCCATCCATGCCAGCAAGTGCTTCCTTTCCATCTAACCCATGGCAGCCTCCTCCTCCTCTCTCCTGGGTCTCTCTTTTTCCTCTCAAGGTTCTGTCTCTCCAAGCCTGGGAACCTTAGCCATGCTTATCCGATTTGCCCTGCCCTGGTGTGATGGCTTTTTATTAATTAGCATCAAAATACATCAGACCAAGAGCAGTTAAGGAGTGCGTGCTTTTGTAAATAGGTGGTTGTGGGTTCTTCTCTAAGATCCATGACTTCCCTAGCCCTGGATAGTTGCCAAGGTTTCCTTTATTAGGCAGGATTTCCTTCTTGTTGAGTGGGACTTAAGTCCAATTAGAGAGCTATTGATTATCACCAGGATATGCGTGCCACTAAAACGCCCCTAGGGTTATTGTGCTATGCTGTTTACTTTTGTGCCTCATAGGTATTTCAGCTGCGTTCTAACCAATTTTTAATATATTAAAAAAATAACAATTCTGTGTTTTAGGATTTTCTGACAATATTTTTCAGGAAAAAAAGACACTTAAAAATTAAAGTTGCCAATAAATATGTTTGGAACATGTAATAAGAAGCAATTAAATTATTTACAAAAGTGGGGTTTTGTCTTCACTTGGCATGACAACATAATGAAATACAGTTGCCAAGTCTTATACCTACTGTCACTTGTCAAACATTACAGCTATTGACAGTCACCATCACTCAAGTGGCAGATCATCAGAACAGCCTGAAACTCTAAGATAAAGAGAATAAAGTTTCTACAAATTTTAATATAATTTAAAGTTACTCTAATGACATCAACAAATAAAAATAGTATATTTGGGCGGTGTCTTATAAAACTGCAGATACACAGCTTTGTAAGTTTGCTCAGTTTTCTGAATTGCTCTGGAAAGTTATAGCTTTTCCTTTTGTACTTTCTGTCCACATTTGGGTTTCCCCAATACTCTCACTTTTTACTCCTTCTCTAAGGCCTTTCTCCTGGCCACCTCGATGCCTGCCCCAGGTGGCTTACCATCCTGCCCCAGAAGGCTTACCATCCTGCCCCAGGTGGCTTACCGTCCCGCCCCAGGTGGCTTACCGTCCCGCCCCAGGTGGCTTACCATCCTGCCCCAGGAGGCTTACCATCCCGCCCCAGGAGGCTTACCATCCCGCCCCAGGTGGCTTACCGTCCCGCCCCAGGTGGCTTACCGTCCCGCCCCAGGAGGCTTACCGTCCCGCCCCAGGTGGC
Source organism: Acomys minous (assembly GCF_964271855.1). Lineage (NCBI taxonomy): Eukaryota > Metazoa > Chordata > Mammalia > Rodentia > Muridae > Acomys > Acomys minous. Next base: position 3,966,836 of record NC_140487.1, read on the forward strand.
TTACCGTCCCGCCCCAGGTGGCTTACCGTCCCGCCCCAGGTGGCTTACCGTCCCGCCCCAGGAGGCTTACCGTCCTGCCCCAGGAGGCTTACCGTCCTGCCCCAGGAGGCTTACCGTCCTGCCCCAGGTGGCTTACCGTCCTGCCCCAGGAGGCTTACCGTCCTGCCCCAGGAGGCTTACCGTCCTGCCCCAGGAGGCTTACCGTCCTGCCCCAGGACGCTTACCGTCCTGCCCCAGGAGGCTTACCGTCCTGCCCCAGGAGGCTTACCGTCCTGCCCCAGGTGGCTTACCGTCCTGCCCCAGGTGGCTTACCGTCCTGCCCCAGGTGGCTTACCGTCCTGCCCCAGGTGGCTTACCGTCCTGCCCCAGGAGGCTTACCGTCCTGCCCCAGGAGGCTTACCGTCCTGCCCCAGGAGGCTTACCGTCCTGCCCCAGGTGGCTTACCGTCCTGCCCCAGGAGGCTTACCGTCCTGCCCCAGGAGGCTTACCGTCCTGCCCCAGGTGGCTTACCGTCCTGCCCCAGGTGGCTTACCATCCTGCTGGCCAAACACAAACAGCTAACCGTTTACATCTCTGCACCATCTCCTCTTCTGGGCAGCGGCCAAGAGCGGGTTTGCTTGATTTGGGATATTAGTTTAAACTCTAAAAAAATTATCCTAAAACGACTATACACGCACATATACACACACACACATGATAGTGTATATATATTATATAAATGTGTATATTCATGTATATGTGATATAGTAAACATGTAATACATATAGTACATTATATACATCATATAATATATTAATATATACTGTTATATTATATATGTTTACATTTTTAAAAATGTATTATTAATTTATTCTTGTTACATCTCAATGGTTATCCCATCCCTTGTATCCTCCCCTTCTTCCCTCCCTCCCACTTTCCCCTTATTCCCCTCCCCTATGACTGTTCCTGAGGGGGATTTCCTCCCCCTGTATATGATCATAGGGTGTACTCAGAGGAAGGATAGCAGGTTTACATTTTTTATATCTTGTTAATTGGTAGGTTAAAAACTACAACTGTTTGGAAGTCAGATCTCCTAAAGAGGCAACTGAAAATGGATGTGTCATCAGGGGTCCGTGGGACTTTATTTCATAACAGAGAATCCTAAGTTTGGAAGGACATTTCCGAGATGTCATTGCACCGTCAGGTCCTGCCCTCCAAGCACCATCAACACTCACTGCTAAATGAGATGGTCCAGCTGCTTCAACGGCAGCCACTTGCTTCTAAATATGAGCCAGTAACTATGTGTAAATAGAGATTTTTTTCAGAAGCAAAATCATAATGTTGTTTATTGCCTGATATTCTTATGTTTGTAGGAGGCTTGTTTTGAAATATGCAAAACTTTCATTTCACTCTGAAAATTGTGTATAGTGCTGAATGCACATGTGAACGCTCACATTTCCTGTTATTAATATAACCCAAATATTTATAAATTTGTATAATTATTAAATTTAAGGCTTGTTTATTTGATTATTTTAATTTGCTTAATTAAAATTTTGATTTTCTTTATTTATAGTCAGATGATAGTGAATTAATTACTCTCACTTTCACAGAACTTAAACATCAATCACTTATAAAAGTCTGCTCTTCACTGCTTTACCCTAGACTGGGCTCTTTGTACGTACTTGTCAGCAACTGTCTTCTTGATGACTCGTTTTCATGGAGCTTGACAAAGTACTATTATTGAGCTTTCTAGAGCTGGGATTAAAATTTAGCCCTGGGAGCCGGTGAGATGGCTCCAGTGGGTAAGAGGACTATCAGAGGTCCTGAGTTCAATTCTCAGCAAGCACTTCTTGGCTCATGACCATCTGTAAAGGGATCTGATGTCCTCTTCTGCCATGTAGATGCACATGGAGAGAGAGCACTCCTACATTTAAAATACATATATAAATTAACAATTTTTAAAATGTTTTTAAAAATCAGCTGCTCCTCCTACTCATGTATCCAAATGAGTGGAAGTGTCCAGGAAGTCTGCACAGAGGCCAAAGGGCTTATCAGTGCGTTTCACAGGGAAATGATGCCACTGGTGTGGGGAGCAAGAGGAAAGGTAGTAGAAAATCTTCCACCTCCAACGCTTCAAACGTGTTGCCCTACGCACGAGATGCCATCCGGTGTATGTTCACTGCTTAGAAATGTGAGACAATTAAGAGATACTAATTCTGTTAGTTCTTGGATCTTTAGGTTTACTTGTGAAAGCCTCAAAACTATTGTCTCAGTTTAACCTTTATCAGCACCATGTTACAGACAAAGAAATGGAGCCAGCGAGATCAGTCAACTCCCTGTGTTTCACACTGTGGTATAGATCTTACATGAATATTTACAAGTGCATACACGTGTGTCTACACAAATATCCTTCATTTAGATGGAAGCTATTTCTTTATTGTGAATTGTTAGGCTCATACAAACAATACAGTGTATGTAAAAGTTTTTGATGCAAGAAAATAAAAGCTTTGTTTTTTGTTGTTGTTATTGTTAGCATGTCAGCAAGAAGACAGGTCCATGATATTCATTGGTATTAGAAATTTCTCTTTCTTTTGACACGAAATTATTTTACTTTTATGTGGGGTATAATATAATATGTATATATTTCATGAAGATCAAATTAGGATAATTAGCACATCTATAAACTTAAATATTTACATTTTTCTTTATGAATATTCATAAACCTATCTTCTAGGTGTTTGAAGTATATGTGGACATTATAAGCTATAATCAGATTACAATAAAATAATGGAACCATTCCTTCTGAATTAACCTAACCTGAATGTATAACCATTGCTTCATCAATCCAGTGTCTCTAGAGACTATTTCACTGACAATCTCTGATAGCATCATAAGCTGTGATATAACTGTAATACAAAGGATTTATTTATTTAAGTTGTGTTCTTATGACATGTGAAGACTTCATATAAGCAAATTTTTCTCTTGCTTGTGTCACTTCATAGCTCCTCTTATTTGACCATGCCCAGTGGCATACATTAGAAAAAAAAAAGATTAAGCAAAATTCTCAAATCACTTAGGCATCGTTAATTAGCTACAGCATGTGTACTTCCTAAACGGATGGCTAAATGTCTTCCTAGAAAATGGTGTACATAATCAATAGCAAGAAAAATTTCTCCTTATAGTTAGTCTCACATTGATTTGTAGTGAGATATCAAAATAGATTTAACCCAAAAAATACTTTTAACTTACTGTAAAGTAGGTGTGTGTGGAGGGTCTGGGAGGAGTGGGGTAAAAGGAAAGAATATAATGAAAATGTGTTGCATAAAAATACTTTAAAGAAAAAAACTATTATATTTCATAAAATATGTTTCTAAAGTATAGTCAGATTTTTATTTTTAAAGTTACTATTTTATCAGAAGATTAAATCTACAAAGGAGTATATTGCTACAATAAGGATACGCCTTCTTTATTGCTCATATTTTTGTGTTTGTTTTATAGCAAAATAAATACTAGAAGATGTATAATATTATTTTTTTTCTTCTCATAAAAATATCTGGCTCTAAACCTAGACCCCCTGTTCAGATCTAGCCAGCGGACAGCTCAGGTGGGAATGCCTCTGATATGAACTCTGTTGCCCGTGATGTGCTCATCACTTCCCCTTTGTCAGAGCTCTAGAGGGAGGGAGGGTGGGAACGGGAAGACACTAGCAAGTGAGAGGATAACAATCAGGATGTAAGATGAATAAATTATAATAAATAATAAATAAATATCTGGCTTATAATATGCTATGTTTTGAACTGAGAGATGCATCAGCGACTAAGAGCACTTGGTGCTCTTCCAATGGATACTTGCCAGCACTCATGCTGCTCTCAATGGGCTTATCATCTCCAATTCCAGAAGATCTGACACCCTCTAGTGTCCTCAGACACTAGACACATGTAGGACATAGGTATACACTCATACACACACACACACACACACACACACACACACACAAATAAATAAAAACAATTAATTTTGCCCACAAACATAGAAAGAATACTATATTTTATGAACAGGCATATGTTAATAACTCATATCTGAAATACACATGGGAGTAATGCACAGATCTGTGGCAGTCTTTAAGACAATCAGTTAATTATATTTTTAAATGAATTCAGGAGCATATTCTATAGTTATGGGCTTCTGTAATGCTTGCATTAGTTTTTAAAGCTGGATTTAAATCTCATTTTAAACAGAACGGCAACCCCCAATAGCTTAATGAAAATAAACTTGGATGCAAGTTGTAGCCTTCGGGTGGCAACCTGCCAAAAAAGCTTTCACTAGATAACAGCCACTGTAATTACTACAGCAGCTGACCACGGCCTAAGCACGACCCCACACACATCCTTTTAAAATCACAAGCTCTCAAACAATAGCATTGTCAGTGCCAGGGTTGTGGGTATAAATGTGAACAGCCTAAGTGACAAGGGGAAGGGAAGGCAGGTGACCCTCACAAAGAGACCCCCAAACCTGCCTGGGTAATGTAGATAATGAATTCTGTCCTTGAATTAGCCAGGTTGGGTTAATTAGAGAATTTTTTTGTTCCACCTCTAAAAATTTTGCTTACAATTTTAGAAAGCAATATCTTAAAAAAAAAAACAACTCATTTCAGTTTGTCATTGTGAAGCAAGTGACAGAGTTTTCATGCAGATTTGCTTTGGTCGATCTCCCCCACTTTTGAGTTCTACCACATCTCCCTCCTGCACCCCTGTACTCTTCCACTTTAAGTATCTCCCTTCCACTTTCGTGTCACTTGGTGGTTTTTATTATCCTTCCCTCTCGCCTCCCTTAAAGCATTTTTATTCTCTTCATGTGGGCCCCTTTAGTTTCCTGGTTTTGTTCATAATCACTGTAACACAATTACACACATATATAAAAAGTAGAAGCTAAAAGCTGCATGAGAAAAAAAAATGTGGTGCTTATCTTTCTGAGCCCGGATCATTTCACTTAATATAATACTTTTCACTCCCATCTACTCAAATTTCATAATCTCATTCTTTTCTCTAATGCTGGATAAAATTTGGTTGTTGAACACACAACATTTCATAGTCCATTCATCAGGTGATGGGCACCTGGGCTGATTCCATCTCCTTCCCACTGTGAACTGAACAACGATAAATGTGGATGCACACACATCTCTGTGGTGGGACACAGAATCCTTTGAGTATATGCTGAAGAGGGCATGTATACTGAAGAGCATTGCTGTGTTGTATGATAATTCCACTTTCAGTTTTTCTAAGAAAAATCCACAGCAATTTTCATAATGACTGCACAATTTTACATTCCCAGTAACAGTGAATTAAGATTCTTTTTTCGTGTGTTGGCATAAGCGATTGAGCATTAATAGTTTCCTTTATATTCCTTTGGGTCATATTATTCCTAAGAAAAGCAGCAGTTTAATTTTAAAAATTACAGTCCTGATAGCAGTTTCTTTTATTTAATAGATAAATGCAGTTATTTTTCTTACTAAATTTAGTACATTTTTACACTTTATGTCTGTATATATGCATATATTACTGACTAATGTATACCCATATATATGATATTCATATGTGTTTGTACATAGACACATTTTTGTATGTATTTAACTACTCTGTTTTGCATAAGAATCCACGTAAGTATAGAAAGTAAATAATTAGGCATAAAAGTAAGCATTTCAAACATAAATTTTTGCCCCACAATACCCATAGTAAGAACATTAGCATTGCATTTATGTGTCTGTTACTTGCCTCAAATGATAATTTTGAGTATTGGACCCTCCCAGAAACAAACATAGCTTTTGTGGGTCTAGAATGTGCTCAGAATTATGTGTGGCTATAGTCAGAAAATTATGTGTGTTCAAAAGTTGCTATGAAGTGGAAAAATTTTATAGAAGAGTGAGACCAATGCCCTTGCTGAGGCAGTTAACTTGCACAAGGAGTCGACTTACTGTGACCCAGATCCTGCTTTTTTTGGTGTCCAATTAAGTAAAAAAAAGTATCAAAGCAAAGGAAAATCTAGCCTTATAAAAAGGAGGTGTAATTGAGTTGCACTGACTCTTTCAACTTCTGTAATGGAAGCTGTTCCTCTCACAGCCTGGGTACCCTCCTTAGGTTCTGCACATTGCAGTCTGTGCGTGAGTTCTCTCCAACGGCTCCCTGAAGGTGTTTCTGTACTTTATAGCTTAATTCAAGAAATCTCTCATGTAATATAGTTCCCTGGTCAACTTTATTCAGATCACTTACTTTACTCATTTACTTTCCAACTTCTTTAATGTAGCCTAAAATGTTGGTTTTTCTAAGTGGTCTGAACAAAATGAGGGAATCTTGGGTCATCAGGAAATTGTTCATATTTGAAACAGGAGTCCTCACTGAACATTAGCAGAAGGATTGGGTTGATTTTTAAAGGTTGAGTTTAAACAGTAAAGTGAGAGTAGAAATGAACTATTCTGGTAGAAAGGCTTTCCAGAGCTTTTCAAATTACTTTTTGGATTTAATATTTACCCACCTGTCCTGGTCAAACCAATGTCTCATCTGGGCAATAAACTTCTCCAGTCAGCGAGGTTGTGCCACCCCAAGGGGAATATGGCGATGATTTTCTGCTGACAGCTGAGTCTGGTTTTTTTTTCTTGTTGTTGGTATTTATTTAGTTTAGTTAGCTTGATTATTGCATTGATTAGGAGGAATATGGATTACTTAATGCAAGAAGGCTAAAGTTATTAGATACTGTACAATTTTAATGGCACAGATTTTTAGACAATTCTTTACCACACATGAACAGTAACAAAAACTTGCAGTATCTCACTAAGGACTGAAGTGAAGGGAAACTGTGTTCCTGGCTGTGTCTGCCAGGAAAGCACCTCTTTCTATATATAATATATATATTTTTCTTTTCTTTTTTATTTTTTACTTATTTTTTATTTTATTAATTTATTCATATTACATCTCAATGGTTATCCCATCCCTTGTATCCTCCCATTCCTCCCTCCCTCCCATTTTCCCCTTATTCCCCTCCCCTATGACTGTGACTGAGGGGGACTTCCCCCCTGTATATGCTCATCGGGTATCAAGTCTCTTCTTGGTACACATATATTTTTGTGCCCAACTTCAACAGTCAATTTCTTTCAATAGGAACTACAAGTGGAATCAGAGGATGGCCATAATATATTGTGGTTGGAAATTAATTAGTTACTAATCACCATGTCACTAAAGTCATATTGTCAGTCCCACTAGGGTTGACTATTTTGTAGCTGATAAAATATGCTTACACCAGGCCCTGTACTGTGGCTCATGTTTGTCATGTCTCAGTATTACCATGCCATTTGTTTTAAACACATCCACTGAAAAATTCCACATATGTCAATTACACTGAACTATTTTTAATTTTTTAACTATTTTTTAAATTTCAGAAGAGTAAAGGAAGTGTTATAAAATATTAAATTCATTAGTTGGTCACTGGTCCAAAAGCAAGATCTTAGGCCTCCAAATACAGTTTAAAGGATGATCTGCAATGTTAATGTTTTGCTCCTCTGATGTGCCTTTTCTAGTGGAGGAAAACCTTGGGTAACTGATGGTTCATTTGATGCCTAAGTGATGGAGAGTATCAGATATAAAGTCGTTACTCCGGAGAGCTTCTATAGGCTTGAGGTCATCAGTGCAAACTATAGGTTTGCATGACAGTGATCTGTCCCTGGATTTGCAATAGTGACATCTCTTGGGGAAATGAGGTGTTGAGAGTTAGATAGCAAGGTCTCTTGGTTCCCAGGCAAACCTTCTGAGGACAGACAGCAAGAAGCATGACACGGCTATGGACATGAGGTCTGACACCTCTGATGTCGTCTTGTCAATGCCGCACTTATTCCACTTTTCCTTACTTTCTGTTGTCCATTGTCCAGCTACTTGCAGAGTTTTATTTTTATCATATTCAGCAATAGTCTCAAAAGTTTTATATTTGTAATTACAGCATCTGTATTTTAAGGCGTGTGTGTGTGTGTATATGTGCATGTGTGCATGTGTGCATGTGTGTGACTGTTAATGCTACAAAACCAAGTTTTGGAGGCAAACCTTCAGAAATATGTCTTTTAAAATCATGTAAGTAATATATTTTCATAGTTTCTGAATATCCAATAACAATGGCTTTATAAATAGAAAATTCTTAAGCTACAAGGTTGGTAGCTGGGTTCTGTTAACATAATACGTACAGTATAGAAAAAGAAAATAGTGTGTATGTATAATCTAATTTAATGGAATATTCTAAGAGATTTTTCTGACCTATGAACTGAGTATGTTTTAATAAGGTATGCTAAGATGCTTTTTATCAGGTTGTCTTGGTTCTCTCTCTCTCTCTCTCTCTCTCTCTCTCTCTCTCTCTCTCTCTCTCTCTCTCTGTGTGTGTGTGTGTGTGTGTGTGTGTGTGTGTGTGTGTGATGTTTTACAAACAAATGTGCTTATATTTTGTAACATTTATAATATTCAAAATTCTTCTTTATAACACTCTATAATGCTTAGTTACATTCTTTTTGTTTGTTTGTTTCTCTCATTGTTTTCTCTTATAAATTTTGTCTTTGGAACTTCCCCTCTGTATATTAAGGGACACTCTTCAAACCTTAACTGTCAGTGTAAATCGAATGTATATCTCTGAAACCAACTTAAAAATTCTTCTGTTGTGGTTTTATCTCCCTTGTAATTGTTTCATATTTTCATTATGTAACTTTATATCTCATTTTCTCATTTATTTTCATCTGCTCTTTCCTGGGAATCACTGTGCCTACTTAATAAATATGCCTCCATAGATTCTTCCTTGAAGACAATCAAAAATAATTCCAGATTTTATTGATTTCATGCCATTTGCCTTTCTTTGCTACTTGAGGTCACCACTTCATGGTTGGGAGTATATGTTTCCTTTGTCTGTTTGTTGTGCATTTTTATTTCTTTACCTATCTCAACCCAGGGCAGTTCTCTGTAGAGATAAACATATCCAGGAGGTGCTCATTGTACACATGAGACAATCCCTTCAAACACAACCTTCTCCTGGGTGCACATATATGAAAACCCCATCTTCTCAGCATGTGCCTCTTCCCCACTAACCCGCAGGGCAGTGCCATGTTACTGAAGGTCCACACACTGCCTGCTCAGATGTGTTTTGGAAAGGGAGATACGTGCACACAACAAATGGCCCTCCTACAGCTTAAAAAGGCTGCCATCACACATCATGGGAATGATGGTCAGTCTCCCATGGAGAACACTCTTCTTCTCATTCAGGGACCTGACAGTGGTCTATAACAGCACAATTATATCCATATGTGTAAACAGTGGAATGAATATTTCATTCTTTTCTAACCAAGAATGCTGGAAATTTTATCAAATTCTGAGAAAACCATTAATATTGTTTTTGATGTCCAGTTAGTAAATTCCCACTTTCTACATCTTTATATAAACCATGTTCTTTTGAAAATTGCAAAACTGTGTTAAAGGACCACATACCAGCAATCATGAGGATCTGGGCCATTACAACATACATTTTATCATTGAGGATGGGAAGTCATTTAGATAACAGGTCACCCTGAGGTCTTATGAGATGACCAGGTGGAGGTATTAATGAGATTGTTTGATCTGTGAGCTGGCACCTGAGGAAATTGGAGTTCAGGAATCAGAACCTTAGTTTACAGTGACAGTTGGTGCTGAGGGCTAAGGACAGAGGCCGGTAGCATAAAACTCTTTAATTCAAGCAGCAACTGGGAAGCGAAGCAAAACTAAATTGTATGATATAATCTAAGGGGAAGAAAAGATATTTTCACAAAGAGTATGTTTTCAACAAAGGTTAAAATACTGAAGGGAGGATAAGTAAGATGGACCCCCAAAAACCTGACCTTTAGAACACTTGGTAAAGCCTTCAAGATGAATACAAGAGAGGAGGCTGCTAACCTTACAGATTCCTAACGTGTTGAATTAATGAGAAAAGAACTTACAGAAACCTGAGATCTGACGTAACTCAGGCTTGCCTTTGAACAGGGGACTGAGAACAGGATGGAAGTTTTCAGAGAGGATAGTGGAGAGAGGCCCCACAGGACCAGAGTGTCACAGCAAACAGCCTCAGTTATGGCTGAACTCACTCAAAATTATATATATAAGATAACATTACCATTTGAAGGCTTAGAATCTTTTTAATCAGAGCAAACAAAGTATTTCACAGAGCTCAGTCACTATAGTAAATAGTTAAGGTTTCTGATACTTAATATTGTTTTTTAAAAAGACTTTGGAAAGCTGTTCTTGGTAACATAGTCAGGTGGCTGAGACACGCGCAGTGATGGCTATTACACCCTGGCTCAGCCACATGTTGCCTGTGTGGGCACATTCTCCCACTACATTTTAACACTTTTTCAACACACACACACACACACATGCACACACACACACACACACACACACACACACACACAGGCTGCATCTGAACTCATGTGACAATTATATGCAATGCCTCCTGAACACTGGACGAACTCCATTCTGAACCCCACTTCTCTATAATGGGTCAGAGTTTTGCCTTGGCATCCAATGGGGAGGCTCTCAAAGGACTGGTGGTTATCTGAAAAATACCACCAGTCAAAAATGTCCTGAGAATATCCACACTACATAACACCAGAGAACTGGCAACACCGCGCTCTGAAGGGTATCTCATGATCTGTGGGTGTCCAGGAAGATACCACGGTAAGAGGTCTTTATGTTGCTAGAAGTACCATGTCCTAGAGTGGAGCCATGGTGTCCAAGCAAGCAAGGACAGGCAGCAGAGGGCAAACACCCCTACTCAGGACCACGTTGGCATGAGGACTGGCTTCCTTTAGAGAAAGTGATCACAGGATCCCAGTAGATGCTGGAGACATGTAATGTCTAAAGTAGGAAACCACGTACCTTCACTTCTGCTTTCATAGCTCATGGCTGGAGCTTCTGGCATTACACAGTCTCACGGCAAACTTCCTAACCTTCTGGTTCTTACAATTTTTCTACCTCCTCTTTTAAAGTGCTCCCTAAGCCTTAAGTGCAGGGCTATTTTGCAGATGTATTCCCCAGGACGGGACTCCAAAACTCCACATTTTGATCAGTTGTGATTTTCTGTTATACCTGTTGCTTCCTTGATGAAAGACTACACTTACACGTGAGTATCAGGACAAATGTTTAGAGTGTTGTTAGGGATCGTGCCGTTTACCAAAGTAATGGTTACACGTTCTTCTACTTGAAAAAGAGGGCAGAGAGGTATATGAGAGAGTTTGGGGGTTTGGGAGGGGGAAAGAAAGAGAGATAGGTTGTAATAATATTATAATCTCAAAAATAAAGAAAAAAATAGCTTATTGATTATACAGAGCAGCCCATTTGGTATGAGATGGGGCAATCTAGGAAGAAAATTAAAGAGGAATGAGTTATCAGGAGCATTGTTGTAGGATTGTTATAACATGTACATGAACATATTACCAAATGTTGTCCAATGAGAACAGAAAGCAGCAAGATGCAGTCATACTAAACATATCCTCTACAGAGTACGGCAGGTCTTCCCTTGTCACTCACTGATAAGAAAAATCTTCATTGCTTTTATTGTGGCAGAAGTATCTCTTTTGTTTTGTTGTTGTTGTTGTTGTTTGTTTGTTTTTGGGTTTTTTTTTTTTTGGTTTTTGGTTTTTCGAGACAGGGTCTCTCTGTGTAGCCTTGGCTGTCCTGAACTCACTTTGTAGACCAGGCTGGCCTCGAACTCACAGCGATCCACCTGCCTCTGCCTCCTGAGTGCTGGGATTAAAGGCGTGTGTCACCACGCCCGGCTCTTTTTGTTTGTTTTTTGTTTGTTTGTTTGTTAAAGATTTATTTATTTATATTTATACAGTACTCTGCCTGCAAGTGAGTCAGAAGAGAGCACCAAGTCTCATTATAGGTGGTTGTGAGCCACCATGTGGTTGCTGGGAATTGAACTCAGGACCTTTGGAAGAACTGCCAGTGTTCTTAACCTCTGAGCCATCTCTCCAGCTCCACAGAAGTATCTTTAATTCACTATTATCACCTCTAAATTTTTCTTAGAGGATAATTTGTAGTCATTTTGCAATAGACTTTCTGAGAATCATGTTATATTAAATCACAGCAATTCTGGGCTTGACTATGTTTAAAAACAAGACCTATTGTACATCAAGTTTCCCAACAAGAAAAAAACCTCTTATCAAATAAAGAATTTATTTTTAGACTAAGCCTTAAAAGAAAATGTAACTATTAGTATATACAAAAAACGGTGAATGAAAACAGTCCAGAGAAGAATTAAAAAAAATAAAACCCTATTTATACGGAAGGCAAAAATGCAATTGATGAGTGTTTGTAAATTAAACCAAGCCAATTTTACATATTAAGTCCACAATGATGTTATCAATTCCATGTGCAAATATAAAAATAAATTTATGGATAGATATAACCTTTCAGAATAGTGATAATAAATAAATATGTACAACAATAAATAACAATAAATATATACAATTTAAGTGCATGTTTAAGTCAGAAATTTTATATAAAAGATGTGTTTGAGAGTTACATTTGATGTGTGTGGTTATGTAGCTCAGTGGCAGAGCTCTGACATTAACTGTGCAAAGCCCTTGTTTCAATCCACAGCAACACACACATACACATACACACACACACAGACATACAAAAACACAAGCACACACACATGAATTTATGCACTTGCCACACACACATACATGCACAAAGAAATATGAAGGATGTAATAAATACTGTTTCTAGAACATTTCCAAAATTTTCAAAGTGACGGTGATGGAACCATCCACCAAGAGAGAATGGTTAAACCAGTGATACCCTGTTTAACCATGGGCTTTACATAGTTAAAAGGTAAAATTATGAGAACATTTAGTAATATAGGAAAATAAAACAATAATATATATGGGAAAGTTGAACCTTCTTCAAATAAAAGGACATTTTATGAGTTAATTTATTATTAAAAATAAAATTATAATGGCTTAATTAAAAAGGCTCAATGTCATTATACAAATCCTACTAACAAGTCTTGGATCTGGGGAGAGGTTTCCCAAATGTCTGAGTATGTATCACAATTAGAAACTGTTAACACAATATAATGAAACTCCAATTTAAACAATTGTCAATGTTTTCAAGTAAAACAGGTAAAGCTACGAATGTAACCAAGGAATGTTACAAACTTATGTATGACTTACACTCAGGCAAAGTTTGTCAAGTGCTATCAGTCTTCCCCGGGCATCAGAGCCCTCACCTTACAGTTCCATACAGGTGCTGGGTTGTGCTGTGACCTAGCTGGTCTCACTCTATTGCCTAAGCTGCTCCCCTGATCTGTTCTTTCACCCACACATTTTTTGAGCAATTCTGGGGTTCATATCTGTGAGTACCAGTTTTTTTTCTGACTTTTTTTTTTAATTGGGACTAAAGTAAAAGTTAAAGGCACAGTTAATTGACTGGGAGTCACAGGAAAAAGACATTTAAATAAATATCACTGTTATATCATAAATAGCACAAAAGTATTCCATACAATTGGCTAAAATAACCTTTCTTAAAAATGTATCATGTTAGCCTAAAATAAAAATTTGGGTAAGTACCACTTGGAAAAAAGATAACTAAAGCATATCTAGGGGATACAAATGGAAAGGAATTGAACTTTCACTGGGCCCAGGGGTCCCACTCAAACTAAGGCACCAGCCAAGGACAATACAGGTGGTAAACCTTAAACCCCTACCCAGATCTAGCCAATGGTCAGAACATTCTCCACAGTAGAGTGGAGAGTGGGATATGACTTTCTCATGTACTCTGGTGCCTCACATTTGACCATGTCCCCTGGAGGGGGAGACCTGGTGGCACTCAGAGGAAGGACAGCAGGTTACCAAGAAGAGACTTGATACCTATGAGCATACACAGGGGGAGGAAATCCTCCTCAGGAACAGTCATAGGGGAGGGGAATAAAGGGAAAATGGGAGGGAGGGAAGAATGGGAGGATACAAGGGATAGGATAACCATTGAGATGTAACAAGAATAAATTAATAAAAAAAATGGAAAGGAAGAAGACAAAGTATTGCTATTTGCAGATGATATGATAATATACTTATATGGCCCCCACCATGTTCTACCAGAGACCTCCTACCGCTTATAAACACTTTCAGGAAACTGACTGGATACAAAATGAACTAAAAAAATCAGTAAGCTGAGAAAGAATTTAGGGAAACAACACCATTCACAAAAACCACACACAATATAAAATATCTTGATGTAATTCTAACCAAACAAGTCAAAGACATGTATGACAAGAACTCCAAGCCTTTGAAGAAAGAACTTGAAGAGGTTATCAGAAGATAGAAAGATCTCCCATGTTCATGGATCAATGGGATTGACATAGTAAAAATGGCCATCTTACAAAAAAGCAATCTACAGATTCAACACAACTCCCATCAAAATTCCAACACAGTTCTTTACAGACCTGGAAAGAACAATTTTCAACTTCATATGGAAAAAAAACCGGGGTAGCTAACACAACCCTGTACAATAGTACTCTGAAATGCTTGCAGACAGGAGCTTAGCATAGCTGTCTTCTGAGAGGCTTTACCCAGCAGCTGAGGGAACCAGAAGCAGAGACCCACAACCAAACATCAGACCAAGCTCTGGGATCCAGATGGAAGAACTGGGGGAATGGCTGAAGCAGCTTGAGGGGTCCAGGACTTCACAAGAAGACCTGCAGAGTCAACTAACCTGGGCCTACAGGGAATCACAGAGACTGAGCCACCAACCAAAGAGCTTGCATGGGCTGGATCTAGGCCCCCTACATACATGTAGCAGATGTGCGGCTGGTTCTTCATGTGGGTCCCCTAACAATGGGAGCGGGGGCTGTCTCTGACTCTGTTACCTGCCTTGGGATCGCTTTCCCCTAGCTTGGCTGCCTTGTCTGACCTCAGTGAGAGAGGCTGTGCTTAGTCCTGCTGAGGCTTGAGGTGCCAGGGTGGGTTGGTACCTATGGGGATCCTTCCCTCCTCTGAGGAGAAGAGGAGACGGGAGGGGGGACTGGGTGTGAAGGTGGGACTGGGAGCGGTGGAGGGAGGCTAGGCAGTGAATAAATTAATTAATTAATGAAAAAATTATGGTGTTAGATTAAAATGAAAATTTGAATAAGTACCATTAATATATCACTGTCTGTGTTTTTTTTTCCTGGAGGTGGCAATTATAGAATAAACCAAAGCAAAATATTTTCTAATTATACAAATTAACTTATTGTAACTAGAAACATTCATGTTTTTATCCAGAGAAAATGATTAATAAAGTGTTTTAAGGATTGAGTTTTAAAATAATTTAACCCTACCATAATAGTTTCTTCCAAAAAAAATACCCACAAAAATCTAGTTCTAGAATTTATGAGGTTAATTTGCCAACATTATGCCCAGTAAACTATGGCTATCTTGGTGCAGGTTTTCCAATAAATGAGAAAGCTCTTTCACATAAACCCAGGAAGATTAATATGAAATAATGAATTCTGTTTCTACTATTCCTTGAATATCTTTCATGTGGCATTGTCTATAACAAAGGCTGTTTCTCCTCAACTCATTAATTTCATTTTTATCAGTACAGATCCACAGATTCCTATAGTATTTAATAAGTTATAAACATTTCCTATCATGATATTTAATGCACAAAATATCCCTCTCTGCTCAGTGGGAGTCATTGCAAGATGGATTCGTGTCCTTTTAGCCTATATCTATGATTATTATGTCGTTATCTTACTTTTCAGGAATCAGATTCTTGTGTCCTTTTAGCCTATATCTATGATTATTAGGTCATTATCTTACTTTTCAGTAATCAGATTCTAGGATTGTTTTCTAGTTGTTCTATATTCCTCTGAAATCAGTCTCTTCTGAAAAAGAGTTTTGATTCCTTAGATGTCAAGATCTGTTGCTATCCAAGCTTATTGTGATCAGAGAAAGAGTCCCTGCTCCCAGGCTCTTTCAATGAATCACACTATAAACGCACCCCCACATCCCCCACCACACCCGCCCACACTCACCACACACACACACACACACACACACACACACACACACAGAGAGAGAGAGAGAGAGAGAGAGAGAGAGAGAGAGAGAGACAGAGAGACAGAGACAGAGACAGAGACAGAGACAGAGACAGAGACAGAGAGACATACAGAGACAGAGACAGGGACAGAGAAGCAGAGAGAGACAAAAAGAGAGACAGCATTTCTAGACTTTTTATGAATGAAAAAAATGTTTACCTTTACACTTGTGGTTCCAATATGCCACATAAATTCATTATGCTTTTTATCTCTTTCATACATATAACTTCTTTAGTGGTGGGAAATCTTTTTTCTGAACATGGTCATCTATTCTGTCATCTTTTGGGGATATGATCTCTTGATAGGCCACCATCCAGATAGCACTTTCCTGACCTGGGCTTCAATCTTATCATCCATATTCCTTGCTCAGTCAAAGGAGGGCCACCATCTGTATGACGCTGAAGACTACAGTGATTGACCTCACTATCTGGCTTTTAGACTATATTATTCACAGCATGAATAATTTAGTTGTAAAGTGGCTGGATCAAATACTTGCATGATTAACTACTGAAGCTATTAAATGGCATATTTATATTTAATAAATAAAAGGATTTGCATTTATTTAATAGCTGTTTCCAGAATTCTCTTATTTTCCTATCTTTAGATATTTTTATTTTTTAAATAATTTATTCAGATTAGATCCTGCTTGTTATCCCCTCACTTGTATTTTCCTATTTTCCCCTATTTACCCTTTTCCCCTCCCCTAGACCTGTGACAGAAGGGGACTTCCTCCCCCACCATATGATCACACCCTATCAAGTCTCATCCGGATACTCTGTTTCTCCTTCCTTTGAGAGCCACCAGGCCTCCCCACCAAGGGAAGTGGTCAAATAGATGCCACCAGAGTTCATGTCAGAGCCAGTCCCCACTCTCCACACAGCCATCCTCTAGTCTTTCTTTTCTCTTCAGAAAAGGGGAGACGTCCCATGGGCACCAACCAGCCTTGGCATAAGTAGCAACACAACTAGGTGCACCTTCGCCTATTGTGGCTAGGTACCCCACTATGGATCCAAAGACAGTCCCCAGAGACAGAGACAGCTCAGGATCTTGCTGTTAGGCGTCCCACATAAGTAGATGGCCTCAGTCTGCCCCATGCATGCTCTGTGAGCCCTCACGGGCCCAGGTTAGCTGATTCTGTAGGTTTTCTCTTGTGATGTCCTTGACCTTTCCCACACCCTCAATCATTCCTTCCCCTCTTCCACAGGCTTCCCCAAGCTCCACCTAATGTTTGGCTGTGGGTCTCTGCATCAGTTCCCATCAGTTGCTGGTGAAGCCTCTCAGAGGACAGTCATGCTAGGCTCCTGTCTGCAGGTATCCCACAATATCATCAATTGTGTCAGACATGGGTTCTCCTTCATGGCATGAGTCTCAAGCTGAGCCAGTAATTGCTTAGCCTTTTCCTCAATTTCTGCTCCATCTGTACCCCCGCACCTCTTGTAACCAGGACAAATTGTGGGTGGGAGGTTTTGTGGCTGGGTTGCTGTCCCAATCCCTCCATTGGAAGTTGGTATTGATTATTGGAGATGGTCTTTTCAGGTTCCATATGCCCCATTGCTAGGAGTCTTAGCTAGGGTCACCCTCACAGATTCCTGAGAGTTTCCATTGCCCTAGCTTTCTACCTCTTTCCAGAGATGCTCCCCCACTGATCCCAGTTCTCTCTCCCAGCCTTCTCTCTCTCTCTCTCTCTCTCTCTCTCTCTCTCTCTCTCTCTCTCTCTCTCTCTCTCTCTCTCCAGACTCCACTCACTAAATCCCTCTCGCCCACCTTTCAATCCTCTCATCCACCCAGTTTCCTCCCTCCACCAAGCCCAGGTGTACATTCTATTTCCCTCTACTCGGTGAAATTCAAGCTGACCCCATTGGGCCCTGCATGTTACTTAGCTTCTTTGGGTCTGTGGATTGTAGCATGGCTAACTTATACTTTATGGTTAATATCCACATATAAGTGAGTATGTATCGGGCGTGTCTTTCTGGGTCTGGGTTTCCTCGCTCAGCATGATCTTTTCTTGTACTTTGCATTTGCCTGAAATTTTCATAATGTCATTTTTTATTAATTAATTTATTTAATCACTTTATATCTTGATCCCAGACACCTCCCTTCCTCCACTCCCAGTCCCACCCTGACAGCCCCCTCCTCTCATTACCCCCTCCTCTTCTACTCAGAAAAGGAGAGGCCTCCCCATGGGAACCCACCCACTCTGGGACACCAGGTTGCAGCAGGACTAAGCATGTCTTCTCTCGCTGAGGTCAGGCAAGGCAGATCAAGGAAAGGGATCCAAAGGCAGACAAATGAGTCACAGACAGCCCCACTCCTATTATTAGGGACCTGAAGAACAAGCTGCACATCTGCTACATATGTGTAGGGGCCTGAGGTTCAACCCATGCAAGCTCTTTGGTTGGTGGTTCAGTCTCTGTGAGCCCTCATGGGACCAGATTAGTTTACTCTGCAGACTTTCTTTTTTAATTAAACTTTTTTACATATGCACTTATATTGTTACACATATAGACAATAAATTACCTACATCAAGAAGAACCATGAAACAATCAGGAATTATATAAATATTACACCCATAGTGTTTTTGGCTATTTGTATTTGGCAGCCTTGAAAACAACTTTTCTATCTTGATGTGTCTAAAATTCTGACTGTAAATCAATATCTATCATACCCTGTCATTATCACCCTAAAACATCTATCTGACCTAAAAACATCTTAACCCCTAAACAACTAAGCTCAGCTGTAAAACTAAACTCTCTGGTCTTCAACCCCATAAGAGACTTGAGAAGGAATAAAACTAATTACCTGAGTATACATGGAGTGCAGGTTAGCAGCTTCCCAAATGAGAAGATGACAGAGACAGTTTGCTACCTGAACAGTCACCCAAAACTCTCTGTAACATTGGGGCATCATCTTAAGCCTTCTGGCCCAATAAATATATCAGACAGACACATATTTGCGAGGCTGGAGTACTGAAGACTTGCTTACCCTGTCTTGGCAGAGTTTGGCGGTTGACTCTGACTACATCCAAGCTTGCCCATTTTTAGGCAGACTTCTGTCTGTGGTAGAAATGAGGACATTTTGCCCAGTGGCTTCTTTGCCACATTTGATGCCATTTCATAAAGAGGTTCTTTAATGTTTACCATCTTTTTTGAGGTAGGCTGGATGTTGCTAAAAGTTAACCTGTCTCATTGTCAAAGAAACTTTAAAATAGTAAAAAAAAAAAAAAAAAATCTTTAAATGCCATATTCTGTATGTCTCTGAGGTTTCTGAAGACCTTATCTGTGGGGAGCTGCCCTTAGCAGCTCTTGGCTTAAAACATTGGGCAATTCCACCTTGTCTGTAGATTCCGTTTTCTATACCTTTGTCTGGCACGTAGCAGGCCGAGGTTAACCCAGGCCACTCCACCCGGACCTGGGAACTGCTGCTCCTCCGGATCCTGGGAGGCTGCTTGCTTATCTTGCTACTGTAGCTGTGTTCCCTCAGAACTCACTCCCTAATCTTGGAGTTCTTCCTACCAAGGACGGATGGCTGAATATCTGCCATTAGGTTCCCACAGCAACCCTGCCCTTGCCCTAGATATTGTCTATATAAACCCTGTAAGAATTTTCAATAAACGGGCTTGATCAGTGTTCAGCCTTGCCCTCATTTCTTCGTGTCTCTTGTCCTTTCACTTTGGCAACCCCTCCCAGGTTCCGTTTGAAGACCTCGTGGGCCGGGGCACTTATCTAACTATTTTTACCTTAGCTTTCTATAGAATCATATCTATCTGTTACACCTAGTATGTATGTTCTTGTAATAAAAATAGACTAGTAATGATATGACCATTATTTGATTAACTAACAATTAACTTGTTTATAACTTACTTATCCTAAACAGCCTGCATAGCACATTCAAACTATTAAAAGTAAAACTTATGTTATAATTGAGTTTTTTGCTTTTCCACATGATGCTGAGTATTTTCTTTCAATTTCTGTAAAGAATTGTGTTGAACCTGTAAATAACTTTTGGTAAGATGGCCATTTTTACTATATTAGTCCGACCAGTCCATGAGCATGAGAGATCTTTCCATCTTCTGATATCTTCTTCAATTTCTTTCTTCAAATATGTTCATACATGATGCGTATTTATACCATTTCCACCTTTTCCTCGCCCTGCTCCTAGGCCTCCTTGCCCTGGCATTCTCTCTCAAATTGTTGATCTCTTCTTCTTTAGTTATTATTATTTTGTGTTATGTGTGAGCACACACACATGAAACCTGTTGGTAAAGTCCACTTCATGTTGCTGGCTTGTAAATGTGTTTAGGACTGAATATTTGAGACTGAGCAACCCATGAGAGGGCTAGTCCCTGGAAAAGACTGCTTTTTCCCTTTCTCTGTGAACATTACTTTCATACAGCTCCTCGTCTATGCTTGGAGCTTTGTGAGGATTGTCCTCTCCATAGAGTAGCTCTCCTATACACAAATGATAAACACGATAAATGGCTGTGAAAGGAACCGGAGAAGTCCACATGGTGGAATCAGTGGTCTCAGAAGAGATCATACTTGAGAGACCCAACTGTTTTTCTATTTTGCAGCACGTGAGTATGCAGCAAAGAGCAGCTCTCCCATAAGATAGGCCTTCCCAAAATGCAAGATGTGCTGGAGCAGACAGAGACAGACGAGAAAAGCAAACAATTTATTTGGGTTGCTCTTTACTAGTCAGATGTTTGGATGACATTTTAGGGAGCCTATTTTCTCACCATGAAAATGATTATACCTCACAAAGTTGTTTAAAAGCTAAAAACAAATATTGCATAATGGTATCCAAAATTATTAAAATGATAGACTCTGCTTGCTGGGATTAATCAGGTCTCAATTGTCAGACCCAATATAATAATGGCTTCTGAATAAAAACCTAGCTAACTTTGTACAGAGAACTCAGAATATAATCATTTGTTGTTCACTAACCTTCCAAGTATTTCTTGGTCCTTTATGGGAAGTGAAAAGGTTGATGTCAGCCAAAGGAATTGGCAAGGGGAAGAGTGTTGGATGAGCACTAAAGGAAAGCTCTTAACAATTTTGCATCTGATTATTTAGTTCACTGAAATCAGGAAGGTTTTGTCGAATAATCACAGTTATTATCATGTTGCATGTTTATAGGTAAGGCAAGTGTCCTAGAGGGCATAAATATTTAGATAAAGTGACTGGGCCAAAGATATGTTTGTGGCGTGCATTTGATTTTTCAAAAAATTCACACTCAGAAACTGAGAAGTCAATGACCAATATGTATTACAAAATAGGAAAATAAAAAGTGGGCTTGTCAGAAAATGCAGATATTTAATGACTGTGTCAGAATTTCTCATCTATAAAATAGTCCAGAAAGAAATAAGTCTTTAAAGGGCCATTGGATTTATTAAGAAGAACTAAATTTTGAAACTTGATGCAATAACTAATTTATGAAAAAAGCTCAATAAATATACCTTGCCTTAATTCCATTGGCAATTGCTTCCAGTGGCAGCACAAGCCTTATTTAAACAGATTCAACCGTAAGGATTCGTTCCTTGTTTCCGTTGTTTGTTTGCTTGCTTTTTGTTTGTTTGTTTTAGTTGGGTTTTCTATCCATCAAGCATTACATTTTTTAAATAATTTATTTTATTTTATGTGCATTAGTGTGAATGTGTCAAATCCCTTGGCACTGGAGTTACAGACAGTTGTGAGCTGCCATGTGGGTGCTGGGAATTGAACCCAGGTCCTATGGTAGAGCAGACAATGCTCTTAACCACTGAGCCATCTCTCCAGCCCCAAGCATTACAATATGTTTATTTAAGTATGTGATCTGTATATCAAGTTTTAATTATCTTAATTTTGATGAAAAAATAACAAATTGCTTGTTGAAAATCAGAAAACCTGCAAAACCTGTAAAAAAATCTTCTAATCTACCAGTACAACTCTCAAATATAATGTCCTGAGTGTTCTCATATCAGCTTACTGTTTTTCAATAAAATATAAGTGACACCTTTGGAGGATGGAATTTAATAATTCCTCTGAAAAATATTTATTGGAAACTGGTTTGTACTAGATGGTCTTCAAAGCACTTGGAATACGTCAGTGAATAAACCCAGCAAATATGACTGCCTCGTAGGATGGGCATTTCATTTTCGTCAGTAACTAGAAAGCTAGGAGTGCTGTGAGAAAAAGAAACAAAGAGCTGGTTGGGAGCTTTGGGTGTTAGAAATCGGGTGCAGTTTTATCTGGAGTAGCTATAGACGCACAAGGAGCTAGCTCGATGCAGGAGCGCCATAGCCCTGCAGATTAGCTGAGGGGAACATCACAAGCAAGAGCAGACACCCTGAAGCTGAAGAATGACTCAGCCCTAAAACTGTGACCAGTGACTCAGAAAGAGAGAATAGCAGAAGGGAAGCTCGGAGTTGCAATAGAATACTAGACAAAAGGGACAGGCTACATTAAACGGGAACTTGGATTTTACTCCAAGGCAAGTGGGCGAAGAGTGACATGAATTTAGATTTCAGGAGAATTATTTTGATTCCTACATTGAAAAATGCCTATATGGGGCCAAAGGTAGAAGGAGCAAATCTTGTCTGCACATTTCAAATGTCAAATAGATACATAATGATATTAGAGAGCTGTATCAGTCTATTAGAACTGTCATATGCTAATACAATCCAAACACACACACACACACACACACACACACACACACACACACACACACAGGAAAATACTGACCCAGCTATCCTTACATACCCTATACTTCACATCAGGGATATTTAGTAATTAAAACAAAGATGTTTCTTAATTTTGAAGTCATTAGTCCACCAAAAAGTAACGTATCTCCTGTTGAAATAGGAGTATGAAAAATGTTAATAAGAAAACTAACCAGAACCACAATCAACAAAAATGTGACAACAAATTTGTCTAAGTAACTGGCGTAAGAACCAGATTAAAATGTAACAGTAAGGGAATAAATCCCTGCTACAGTTTAAACTATGATCTCACTGGCTGCGTTGAGCCTTATGTTCTAAGATACCGCACCATCTCTTCAGGAAGGCGAAGGGGATCTGTGAGCATTACAAACAAAACCAAACGTCAACCGTTTCTGCTAAGAAGATAGTGTCTTCCCTGAATGCAATAGATCACTAAAACGTATTAAGTAGAAAGTAGTTTAGCATTTAAAATATACTGACAGGTACATGTGCATTTAAAAGGAAATCCCAAACAGTGTATTTTCTGAGCAGGCCTCTTTTATAGGTCATAGGGTTTATAAGTAAGGGATATTAAATAGGGAAGTTTAAAATTTGGAGCATTCATCTTAGTATGCTATTGGAAGAAAATTTCCACTTAAAAGATACATGTTGATTTTAAAAATGAAGCCGAAACTTAATGATCTTATTGTCATGTAAAATTTAAACTAAAGTAACTATGAAATGTTAAAAAATAAAGACTTTACGAATTACTGTTAAATATACAATAAAATGCAAAATAAAAAGTTGACTGTTTTGAAAAAAATTAGAATGGAAGAACTCATGGTGGAGCTAAGAAGGGGAACACTAATCATAATAGTTTCATTATTTAAAAATTAGAAGCTATATAATATAGCTATATATTAGTAAAATTTAAATATTAAGTAACGTGAGTAGCCATTATTTTACATGCATATTTCAGAATCCTGCTGCTCTGTAAGATAATTATGAAACTCTGGACTTTACTTAACAGTTGAGCTGGAAATACATTTTGATCCACTTATCGGTCGTTATTGTTGGTCTACTTCTCCCAGCCTGAGTTCTCCTGAACATCTGTGATTATTTTTTCCCCTTGTGGCATATGGCAGAGAAAAAAAAAATAGAATTAACACTTGCCTCTTTGGCAGAAAAAGTAATTCTATTTTTTTAAATTCTGACTGAAAATATTATATAATGGCACTACTTAAATTTAGTAAAACATGTCTGTTATTTCATGCTCAATCCACCACTTCTAAGCCCCCAGCTAAGGGAATGGTGGCTACCACGTAGAGCACCCAAGCTTCTTAGCCTCTTCTCTAGACTCGGGGATACTTTTTACTCATAGATTTGTGAATTTACTCACTCAAGCACCTATCTTCTCTCTTTCTCTGTGTTTGTTTTTGTGGGGCTGGGGTTCAAATCCAGGGTCCTATACACACTAGGCCGCAGCTCTACCATGAAACAACTCCCTTAGCCTTCTTCTTGTATTTCTGATGATTAATTTGTTTTAATCTTGTGTATGCAACTGAGTCTGTGGGAGCTCAGAACCTCTGAGCCGGAGTCATAGGCAGTTGTGTTCCACTTGGCATGGGTGCTGGGAACCAAACTCCAGTGCTCTGCTATGTCCACCAAGTGTTTTTATAAGCCGAGCCATCTCTCTAGGCCACTGTGTCTGTGGGAGCTCAGAACCTCTGAGCTGGAGTCATAGGCAGTTGTGCTCCACTTGACATGGGTGCTGAGAACCAAACTCCCGTGCTCTGCCAAGGCCACCAGGTGCTTTTATAAGCTGAGCCATCTCTCTAGGCCTTGCCACTGCTCTTCTGATACAGGATCTCCCCATGTGTCTCTGAATGGATTCAAATTCCTAGTTATTTGCCTTCACCTCTTTGGTGGCAGGGCTACAGACACACAGCACCCCAACTGACAAACAGGAACACGAATGAGCTCCACCCTAGGGTCTTGCATGCCCCCATGCTATCTCTCTGCCTAAAATACTGAGAAAGACTCTAGACTATTTAGCTATTCTATAAAGTCAACTTGGTTTTATAGCTTTTTATCATTGTTTTCATGTTTTATGAACAGTAATAAAAAAAAGCTAGCCATCTCATTGTTTTGCCATTGCTACTTTAAGTGTGGAGTCTGAGCTTGGAATTCTGTCATCATCTTCATTTAACCATGAATATCTCTACTCATGTTGACAAGCACACAAAACTCACTTCTGTTATGTGAACATTGCTTCTAAGCCAGTTGATTTTTCATAATGTGCTACATTAGCCTTGGGTTACTAGTTAGAAAAATTGCTCTGAAACTTGCCTTGCCCTAATAACTGTTAAGACTTCATAAGTGACAAAATAATGTAACAAAGACTGACAGCACTGTCACCCACGTGTAAAAGTATAGATAAAAGACACTTCTTCTTATTTTCTTCATATTCTCATTTACAGAAATATGGGGTCTACTGGACGTCTCGTTATGGGGAACCTATTTGTCATTGCTTGTCAACCTGTGATAGAATAATTCAGTCTATAATCAAATAAGCCTGGAAGCCATTTTTACTAATATATATAAATGGTAAAATATGGATGTCTTAGGGCAGAAGATAATAAGATCACCAGCTTAACCAGGTGGCTGTTAGGAATCTGTTTCTCTGTGTGCCTGATCTTTTATCTTATCCTATTCTTTGGATTATTCTGATTGTCTCTACTGTGAGCTGATAATTATTCTGCCTTCTTTCCGCTGTGCCAGCTGTCTCTCTCTTAAAAGTCACACATTCTCAAATTTGCAATATTTTATATAATAAAGTTTAAAACAAAGGACAAAACACATTTAGGAACTTTTATTTACTCTGTAAATATCCCTACTTTAAAAAGAGATATCCACTTGACATGGATGCTGGGAACCAAACTCCAGTGCTCATCCAAAAGTTATCCAAAGTTATATTCAGGAAATAGTGCATTCTTTCCCCCAGAGCTATCCTTTGCTTTTCTGTCATTCTTATCCCTTAACTTTACCTAAAGTCACAAAGATAAAGAAAACTTCAGCTCGATCATTGAAAACACTGATACACTTAATACCAAGATTTCCCTTAGATATAACTAGTAGACTAATGCTACTTTTAAGAGATAACTTTCCAGAATAAGGAAATTATGTCCTCAAGAGCTGCGAGTGTTGCTACGTAGCTGTAACCTAAATACCCAGAATGTTGCGGCTGTAGGCTTGTGAGGTTGTGTCTTAACAGAGCTATAGAGTGAGAACCTGTTTCAAAGTAAAATAGTCAAATAAAGCAAAGCAAATTAATAGTGAAAAGAGCATAACATCAACATTTTGTCAAAAAAATAAATTTGTTCCATTTCTTAATCATAGTAAACAGAAAATAGGAATCATTCTCAATATTCACAAATCACCAAGACAGAAAAAAATCTGTTAGAGAAGCTCACCATTTTTCCATATTGCAGATTCTTTAGTATTTTCCAACGTGAAGTCTTAATGCTTTCAAGGCTATAAACTTCTGAATGAGAAGTCGGTAAGATTTCCCCTTATTCTGTCAGTACTAATGCCTGATTAGCAGATGGAGCACTGCAGCGATGCATTTGGCTCGGCCTCAGCATGTATGCCTGCTGTAAATAAAGAAAGACCCTTCCATGCGTTGCGGGAACAAGTAAAGAACAGAGTTAAAGAAAGAGAAGGATATCTGCCAAAAAGCCTGATCAGACACCACATGTACCATCTGAGCTGGCAAATGCTGGCTTCTTCCAGAATCCAGTCACTTTCCATTAAAAGAGGCATATTTCCACAGCTGAACATAAGCAGATACTGTTGAAGAGAGGAAAACCCAGAGATGGGCTTGGAAAATGTGGGGTCTATGAAGGGTACTGCGAGCTGCCAGCCTGGGTTCAGAGAAGCTGGAAACACAGACATAGGTTCTAACCCATCATAACTTCACACTGAAAGCATGAGCAACTGTTTTACTACGTAGCAAAACCTGGGTTGATGGTTGCCTGCCTTTGTCGGCCAACCCTTGAAATTACGTCATGAATGTCAGGGAAAATTCTTTCTCATATGGTAGTCTGAGAGGACTTGAAGAGAAAGCCAGACATATAGGGATACCTTATTTAAAAAACAAAACAAAACAAAACCCTCTAAGTGTTAAGGGGAATATTTATTAGCTCCATGTTCTAGGATTCTCAGCTAGAGAACCAAAAAACACAATGCTGAGCTCCACACCTGACATCACATCCTGTCCTTGAAAACAGCAAAAAGGAACAAGCTTCCTTTTAATTTTTTTCTATTCAATCCACTTGGGTATTTAAAACTATAAGGGTATTATTTCTCTTAATAAGAACCATTTTTTTTTAATGAGAATGTAAAATAGACTAGATTTTAGGACTCTACACAAGGAATGGCATTCCATGTGGTCATGTTTCTAACATACTTAGAATTACTGCTATAATTACAGACATTTCGAGGCATTCCTTAGAAGGGCTGTGCTTGAAAAATTGAGTATACTGGGTCATAAAATACATATTTAAAACTTTAGAAAGATTTAAATAATACTAGGCAATAGATCTGAGCATAATACAATAAAACTTAAAGTCCACAGCAAACATCATTAATAATTACACAAACTCATGGAGATTAAACAACTTATTACTGGATGATGAATGAGTCAAAGAAGAAATCAAGAAAAAATTCTGGAACTAATGAGGATAGAAAAACAGTGCAATGAAACCTCTGGCAGACAGTAAAAGAAGTTGTATGAAGGAAATTTATAGTTCTTCCTTCTTATTGAGAAATAAAAAAGATAACAAATAAAAATATACCTATATGGCTCTAAAAGTTAGAAAAGCAATTAAAAATAAGCACAGACCCATACAACACAAGAAATAATAACAACCAGAGCAGAAATTAATAAAATAGAAGTAAAAATTATAATCCACAAACCTAAGAGCTGCTTGTTTGAGGAGATAAAGTAAGATCAGCAGAGCATTCACACAAATAGTCAAAAGAAAGGATGATCCAATCTAACAGGATGAGAAGTGAGCAGAGAAAGATCTGGACAGATACCAAAAACATAATTAATTTAGAAGGTAATTTTTAAAAGCCTGTATTTCCTTAAGCTGGGAAAACCAAAAAGAAATGGATGAATTTCTGAATGCATCAAAACTGACAAAACCAAGAAAAGAAGAGATTAAAAACCTTGGTGGACTCACATAAATAGCTGTGTTTAAACAGTAATAAAACACCTTTCTGTCAAAGCAACAATAACAATAACATCAACAACAAAATGTCCAGGGTCACATGAATTTACAGCAAAAATTTACCAGGCATTCAAAGAAGATCCACATATACTCCTTAAGTTATTGAAGAAGGAGGAGGAGGAGGAAGAGGAGGAGGAAGAGGAGGAGGAAAAGGAGGAGGAAAATAAGGAAGAAAGAATAGAAGAAAGGAAAAAATAAAGAACAAAGGAAGCAATCAAATACATAAAAGAAAGAAGGAAAGAAAGAAGAAAGGAAGGAAGGAAGGAAGGAAAGAAAGATGAGGTGGGATTGAGAAAGAGTAGTTCCAAAGTCCTATGAAGCCAGTATCACTCTAATAAAATCAGGTAAAGACACACACACACACACACACACACACACAGACACACACA
Organism: Acomys minous; assembly: GCF_964271855.1. NCBI lineage: Eukaryota > Metazoa > Chordata > Mammalia > Rodentia > Muridae > Acomys > Acomys minous. The sequence continues at coordinate 3,995,311 of NC_140487.1, forward strand.
CACACACGCATGCACGTACACATGCATGCACACAGGCACACAACCCTTCAAAATTACAGGTCAACTATGGGTAAATAACTCTGATGACCATAGATTCAAAAATAAATATTCAGACAGGAGCTCTGGTGCCCCATATTTGACCATGTCCCCTGGATGGGGAGACCTGGTGGCACTCAGAGGAAGGATAGCAGGCTACCAGGAAGAAACTTGATACCCTATGAGCATATACAGGGGGAGGAGGTCCCTCTCAGTCACAGTCATAGGGGAGAGGAGTAAGGGAAAAATGAAAGGGAGGGAGGAATGGGAAGATACAAGGGATGGGATAACCATTGAGATGTAATATGAATAAATTAATAAAATATTTAAAATATAAATCTTCAGTTAAAGTATTTGCAAATGATGTACAAACATATATCAAAAAAGTTATTCACCATGACCAAGTTGCCTTTATCCAAGAGATGCAATGTTAGTTCAATATCAGTCAGTAAATTTCATACGTCATATAAATGGGTTTAGGAACACGAGGACACTACCACATCAACAGATCCAGAAAAGCATTTTTGGCAACTTGCAACATGCCTTCATGATCAAAGTCTTAAAGAGTAAGACTACAGAGAACATAATCTCAACATAATAAAATCTATAAACAAGGAACCTACAGTTGACATCATCCTCAGCAGAGACAAACTTGAAGTAATCCCACTGAAGTCAGTAACAACGCAGGGCTGTTTATTCTCTGCACTCGGTTTCAGTATTGTGCTCAAAGTACTAGGTGGATTAACAGAGCAAGGGGTAGAAATTACAGAGATACACTAGGAAAAGAAGAAATCAAACTATCTCTATTTGCAGATGACATCTAAGAGACCCAAAATTTACACCAGAAAACTTCTAGAAAGAATGAATTTCAGCAAAGTGCAGGATACAGAATCAACTTTAAGAAACATCAATAGCTTTTCTATTTATACTTCACTAACAACCACACAAAGAGACGATAGCTTTAAAGAAAATAAAATATCATGGAACAAACCTACCAAAGAAGTTGAAAAATGGTCTACAATGAAAACTTCACATTTCTAAGAAAAAAAAAAAAACAGAGAAAGACACTAGAAAACAAAAAGACACTCCATGCTCATGGACTGATAGTATTAGTCTTATGAAATTATAATCCTATGAAAGACCATTTACAGATTCAATGTAATCCCAATCAAAATCCCATCTCACTCTTCACAGAAATAGAGAAAAACTTTCCTAACAATCTTTTAAGACCAAGCAACACCCAAACGTAGGATATTGCTGCTGACCTTGATTGTCCTCTTGAGGTGGAAGGTGAGTCCCAATTGCTGAAGATACCATGGAGCTAAGACACAAGAGGGAAAAGGAACCAATAGAGCTACCCAGCTTTGATGCCTATGGACTACTATAACCAACATGGCACACTAACCATAATTTCATGATAACTAACAGCTTTGTAATTGGAGTAAAGACCCACTTAACAAAAAGGAAGTCATGCCTAGTAGTGGAAATCTAGCCAAATGCCAGGAGATAGTGAGATTGTAGATCTTGCAGGATAACCTACTATTGATGTTTTACTAAATCAGCATAATTCCTAACTTCACTGTAAATATTTATCCTCATGCCCACTTGTTAAGTGGAGCACTCACCCCTCATCAAACAGAAAAAAAAAATACTACCCTTTATCATGGAGACCATTTTAGAAATCCATAATTGGTGAAAATGAAGAGAACAAAAGACTGTGTGGTGCCAGCCCCAGCTGATACATGTAAACACAACCCTCACACCTGACGCTCAGGAGTATGGTGGAAGAGGTGAGGGAAACGTCATAGGAGGCAGAGGAACATGAAAGCTGTTGTGAGAGGATGTCCTCTGGAACTGTGAGGGAAGCTATATCCATGAAATCTCAACAACTTGGGGGCCAAGGAACTGGAACAACACCGATAGAGATGGTAACATGGGAAGGGAAGTATCGCAGGGCCCCAACCCTAGACACAAATCTACAGGCAAATAAAGAATGCCAATGGCAGGGAAATTGTCTGCCCTGGGGAAAAGCCCCACCACTGGGTATACAGTACCAAGTGGTCAGTCATAAAAATCACATAAGTAAAAAAAATCTGTTCAATATCATAAACTGATTATTTTTTGAAGAATTTATTTACTGTCCCCAGTGCTCTCATGATTATTAATTTATGAATAAAATAGCTTATTCAATCATCAGGATTTATGTAATTTTAGTAGAGCACACAAATTGCAATTCAGTTTTACTATCTAAGAAGATAACCATTATTTATATTAGTTGCTTTTAAGTGTAAAACAAGAAAGCCAGACACGATGAACTATACCTTTAATCTCAGAATTTGGGAGGCCAAGGCAGCAGATCTCTGAATTTAAGACCTCCTTGGTCTACAGAATAAGTTACAAGACAGTCAGACTACATAGACCTAGTAATAAGTAATAATAATAATAATAATAACAATAACAACAATAATTGCTATTATTATTTAATTAAAACACAATACCATAATTTCCCCCATTTCCTTTCATTCCTTGAATTTCTCCCATGTAACACTTCATGTTTTCACAGCCTCTTTTTCTTCAATTATTAGTGTGCATGGATGTCTTGTGTGTGTGTGTTGTATTTCCAAATATATAAATATAAATTGATTAATCCATAAAATATTACTTAGTTTTTAGCCATAGTCTCAGTTTATTCACCAAGAAAATTATCAGCCATAAATAAATGATGAAAACCTTTTTATAGCTGTGAGACATCTAAGTTATTTTATTTGAAAACAATGAGAGAAATAAAATTCTTACTTATACTACTAATTGATAAGTTTTTTTTTTTTTAGCAAATAACCATGTATTTTATGTCCAAAGAAGGCTAGCAGCAGTAATTACAGTTAAATGTGGCCATGCAAAATATAAAAGACAGTTGAGTCAAACTGGGTTTCAGATTTCAGGATCCTTTGTCTTTTTTAAATTTTATTTTATTATCCAGATTACATCTCAATTGTTATCCCATCACTTGTATCCTCCCATTCCTCCCTCCCTCCTGCTTTCACCCTATTCCCCTCCCCTAGGTCTATGACTGAGGGGGACCTCCTCCCCCACTATATGGTCATAGGATATCAAGTCTCATCTTGGTAGCCTGCTTATTCTTTCTCTGAGTGCCATCAGGCCTCCCCACCAAGGGGAAGTGGTCCAGCATGCTTCATTTAACCATCACAATTTACTGTGTTTGCTTTCAGTGCACAGTGAGTGGTACAACATCTATCACAACAATAAGTGACTCCTTTAGGTCCATAAACAATTTTGGCATTTATGGTAGTTTGAATGATTACGACCTCCATAGACTCATATATTTGAATACTTAGTCACCAAGGACTGGCACTATTTGAAAGGATTAGGATTCGGATGTTTGTCCTTGTTAGGAAGTGTGTCACTGGGGAGGGTATCTTTGAGGTAAAAACTCCAAAACCCCAAACAAGACAGTCATTCTCTCTCTCTCTCTCTCTCTCTCTCTCTCTCTCTCTCTCTCTCTCTCTCTCTCTCCAGAATGATGTTTCTCTAAGCTACTGCTCCAGTGTGATGCTTCCTGCCATGCTCCCTGCATTGAAGATAACAGATTAAGCCTCTGAAACTAAAAGCAAGCTCCCCCCCCCCACCCCGTTAAATGTTTTCTTTCTTAAGAGTCATCTTAGTCACGATATCTCTTCACAGTAATAGAAGAGTGACTAAAGTACCATTCATCAGAACTGGGGAGCTGTGAACTACATAGATATTTACAATGATTAGAATTAAACACTGTAAATCACAAGGTACTCATGATGCCAACACATAAAATTCTGGTTGATGCCCTTGGGTTTTATATATTGGAAAGTTTCACTTTGAGTCTGGTTCATAGGACTGTAACAACAACCTAAATCTAGTCATTCTAAAGGCTGGCCCCTGTACAGTGTCATCAGAGTCACAACATGGAAACTCTCAACACTCTGAAGAAGACTTGGAGTCAGTAATTCATTGTTTAAAAAAAATTTTTTTTGATGTTCAGTGTTACATGCCGAACACCAGTTGCTCAGAAAAGACAGGGATGGATACACATGAAATAATTGATCTATGAACTAACTACTTTGGAGATTTGGAATCTGGCATTATTTTTTACCCTATGACAATTAACAAGCTTCCCCCAAATAAATTTTTAATTTTAATATTTCTTTTTTTAAATTTCCCAAGAACATTATTAAATATCAATCTCAATTAGCATAGTACTTTCATATTCTTTCAAATGATTTACAAAATTAAAGAACAAAGCCTCTATGTTTCTCATAGAACACTTAAAAGTAAATGAAAAACCCAGTTTTCTAGCAGACACATGCTATGTTAAAGGCCATTACTTAATCTAGCTTATTAAAATCTTTACTATGGTATTTTCAGAGGTTTTCTGAAGTTCTGACATAACTATCTTCCTTGAACATACTTTCCCTCACTCTCTTCTTGAGAAACCTGTCCCTGAATATTGGAGCACAGATCTTGAGTGTTTGTGTCACAAGATTTGGCATAGCTTTCATTGGCTTTAAAGTTCTGTTGATCATGAAGAATGGAAGAGAGCATAGTAGAGTAAAATGAAAATTGAAAAATACATTTAAGATTATCCCTGAAATAATAGGCATGTAGAATCATAACTGTTACCAGGAGATAAAACAGTGTGTAGGGGATCCAAGTGAGAGACAAAGCCTGAAATCTTTAAAATATGAGGATTGGGGATTACCAAGAAGGGATGTTGTATTTTATCAAAGGTCAATTCTTCATCAGCTGAGATGACCATATGATGTCTTTATTTTTATTCTTTTATATGATTCATTATATTTATTGATTTATGTTTATTGGACCATCCATGTATCCTTGGAAAGACTATTTGCTAGTAGTGACTGATATTTTGGATATGTTCTCAAATTCTATTTGTAAATATTTGATTGAGAATTTTCATGTCTAAATTCATCAGGAGATTTTTTTATTGTGTTGCTATCTGGTTTTTGTATCAAAAATGACATAGCACCCATTCTGACCACCCTTGTTCCACACAGTGCTTGAAACCCTAGACAAAGTGATAAAACAGAAGAAGAGAATCAAAGGAATGCAAACAGTAACTAAGTGAAAGCAATCCTGTTGAAAACAATGTGGTTGTGTAAGTGAGAGGCCCTCCACCAGGGTCTCTTACATAACACTGGATAGAGCTGAGGGTATTTATAATAAGGTGATACAGAAACATCTGGAGGGCATAAACACAGATAACTTGCCATATTTACATTCTGTGTATATGTGTGTGTGAATTCACACATAAAGACAGAAGAGATCCTGTCCTAAAGTTTTTAATTCAGTAACAATTAGAGGTAGCCTGTGGAATAAGGAAAAATTGTTATCTGTATGTCTGACAAAGGATTGTGTATAGAATATACAGAATACTAAAACAAAAACTGAAACCCAAGAATGAACTAATCTTAAAAAATGAGTTATTGAACTGAGCAGAGAATTTTCAAGAGAATAAATACAAATGAATAAGAAATATTTTTTAAAGTGTTTAACCTCATTAGTCTTTGGGGAAATTAAAATTACTTTAGAATTTCATCTTACTGGAGTCAGAAAAGCTAACATTAAAAAAAATAGCTATAAATAGATGCATGTATATAGACTTATACAGAGCCGGACATGGTGGCACATGCCTTTAATCTCAGCACTTGGGAGGCAGAGGCAGGTAGATCGCTGTGAGTTCAAGACCGGCCTGGTGTACAAAGTGAGTCCAGGATAGCCAAGGCTACATAGAGTAACCCTGTCTCAAAAAACCAAAAACGAAAAAAAAAAAGAAAAAGAAAAAGAAAAGAGAAAGAAAAGAAAAGAAAAAAGAAAAGTTTAAATAAAGTTACTGCACACGAAATATAATATTAATACCAGAAGACGTATGTTGTCAAATAACGTGTACAGTGACAGTAGTATGATACCTTCCCCTGAGTTATTGATCATGGGAGATCCCAGAGACCCCTTGAAATAATTCAGATTTATTGCTTGCTGTTGGTTTCCCAACAGAACTCGATGTAAGACCCTATTTATTGGTGAACACATCACACACTTTTGTCATTGGAGTTGGAAAAATTAAGCTTCTACTGACATAGAAATTTGTTCCCTATGGGTAGATCTCATAGTTCCAGGATGTCCTGTGAAGGCTATTGAGGAAGAAAAACTGTCAGCACACTTATTTATTTGGCTAACAAGCTGCCATAATGACTAACTCATCAAGATATGGCCATTAGTGCAATAGCGGCATAGATGCTTTGAGAATGGCCAAGTACTCTCTGACTGTAAGGTATGCATGCCTGGTGCTTTAATTCTTTCCACAAATTCCTGCATAGGAAGTTCACAGGCTCCAATGACAAGCCTATTACCATTGTTCCGCTAAATGTAGATAATATAAAACTGTTTTCTAAATTCTTATCTCCGTAACTATAGATTAGTGCCATTTTCATATTTCATCAAAGAAGCATCTTCATGCAGTGGTTGGCGGTTAGTACAAAGAGTAACATCTGATCAAAGTACAGAAAATAGGTAACAAGAGGAGTACTCAGCCATACATGGAACATTTATATTAAATGCCATACTACCAAGGTTTAGGGAGTAAGAGAGAGGCAGAAATGTAGGAGCTGACTGTAGAGGAAACAAGATCAAATCAAAATGGTGTCTTCTAAACATAGCAGCATCAATAAAAATGCACGAACTCACAGAAACTGTGACTGCCTTCACAAGACATATACAGATCAAGCTAATCAAAATTCCATCATTGATGGAGGAAAGGCATGCATGGCCATACTCATAATCAAGTAGTTATTGACAAATGGTGGCTACCAAAGGAGAAAGAGTAAATATTTTCAGAGGTGTGTTCTCTGAGTGGTTGATCATGCTTCAGTGGATGGCTCCAAATACATGAGTATATAAATAGCACATGAGCGTATACATGAGTGTATAAATTGGATTTACAGTGTCATACGAAAAGAAATAGAAGAAGTTGAGAGAAGAATACGGAATGAACTGGGAAGAGCAGGAAGAGAGGAGTGGAGTTTGAATGTGAGCAAAATACACTTCAAGCATGGAAGAAATTATCAAAGAATAAATTAAAATTTATTTTTCTTACTCATTTCTTTCTCCCACGTGTGTAGAGAGCTGCGAGGTGCCGTGCCTTAACAAGGCACAGGTTTCCGCCATCCCGACGGCGAGCGCTCTCTAAGATAAACAAGTCCTTATATGGCAAAAGGCTGTGCAAGGGTAACTGGTGATCTGATGACGAGCAGTCCTGCTCTGATGCGAACCTATGAGGAGGTGGCACCTGGCATGAGCTGATTGGCCCTTGAGTTGTACTTAAGCTTGGCCCTTCCCTTCTTCAGGGCCATTCCCACTGAGCTTAATCCTGAGTAAAGATCTTGAGAAGAAGTCTGGTTGTTGGTGTCTTATTTCCGCTGGACGGTGCGGCACCGACACACATGATTGAATTTTCCTCTAATTCTTTATAGGGGGACACTAGATAAGCTGAGGGCAGATGTTAGGGGAGAAGGGCTGTCCTTTCTAAGGACCTAGGGGAGGGAGGGAAAGGCGATGACGGAGGAGATAGGAACAGGAGATGTTGAGGGAGGGGTTGCAATTGGGATGTAAATCATTCAAACTGCAAAACAAGCAGGTAAATTATATTGCTAATCCCACTACATGGGAATAGCTCTGAGACTGGCAGAGATATGACTGTAAATGCATAGACAAGGCTTCGTATTGGCCACAGATTCTCTGTGACTTACTACTAGAGGCTGTTCTTAGTGTCGCATGAAGGAAGATTTGAAGATGTCTTACATCTGCTCACACAACAAGCAGAGAACCAGCCTTAACTGCTCTGTACATCCCACACACCTCACACAATCATAATCTTAGAAATGTATAATGCTTGTGAGAAATGGTTTCAGAACAAAAGAACCAGACACTGATGCTAGATCAGATCTGACTGGATTCATTCCTCTCAGCATGCTGGACACTGACATCCTGCATCCTCCTTGCTCCAGCCCCAGATGCCTCTGTTGCTGTTACCCATCAGAATTAGATAGCTTCTCAGACAGAGATCTAGAAAGCTTCTGATCCCAATTGGTCCAGCATTTGAATCTGTCCCACACAGGACTCCTATTAAGCCTGGAATCTCTCAGCATTTAGAAAGGACCACAAATGCAATCCTTGGCTTACTTAACCATTTTCTCCAATTTTTTGCCCCCTTCTAAGGTATTATATGCCCCAATTCAGCCTGAAGAAACCTTAAGAGAATGATATCCCATTCCCTCTAGTAAGGGGGGTGGGTAGGTTTCAGTTTGCTCTCTTGGTATAAAAACACTTAGTTTCATTGGGAGGTGGTTATACGTTATTATTGGTCTTATATAGAGAGAAACCTAGGCTGAACTCAGGGATGTCTCATTTTTCCTTTATCTTTTATCCATAGGTAAAGAGATAGGAACTGAAAAGAAAGAAAGAGGTATATAGAAATATAGGAGGAGGATAGAAAAAAGGGTAGATGATTGAACCTACTCCTTAACTCAAGGCCTTAATTGTTATACACAAAGAAGGTTATCGCTAAGTCATTGGTATAGAATTTTGTATATTGTTGCAAATCATGGTCACATCAAATACTAGTCTGATTTACCACAAGAATATATATTCTAAGTCTAACAGATAGATATGATTCTATAGATATATGAGGTAAAATAGTTAAATAAGGTCTTCAAAAGCATCAGAGACCCACAGAACATGGCATTTAAACACGTTTTATTTATTCTAAAAGTTCTTTGACAACAAGACAAGTTAACTCCTGACAAGACCCAGCTGACTTCAAAGAAGATGATGAGCATCAAAGAACCTCCTTATGGAGTTGGCTTCAAATGTGGCAAACAAGCCACTGGGCAAAAGGTCCTCATTTCTGCCACAGACAGAATTCTGACTAAAAATGGGCAAGGTTAGATGTAAGCAGAGTCAACGACCAAACTCTTCCAAGACAGGGTAAGCCAGTCCTCAATAGTTTCTGCCTCGCAAATATGTCTGTCAGATATATTAGGCCAGAAGGCTGAAGATGAGGCTCCAAGGTTATAGAGGGTGTTGGGTGAGTGTTCAGGCAGTAAACTGTCTCAGTCATTTTTTCCATTTTGGAAGCTGCCAACATGCACTACTGGTCCACTCAGACATTTAAGTTTTATTCCTTCTCAAGTCTCTGAGGGGGGTTGAAGACCAGATAGTTTAGTTTTACAATCAAGTTTAGTTGGTTAGGAGATAAGACCTTTTTAGATCAAGATAAAGGATTTAAGTTAATAGAGATGAGATATGATAGATATTGAATTTCATTCCGAAATTTAAACCCAACAAGATAGGAAAAATGTTTACTTCAAGTTTGACATTTGACAGAGCCAAATCGCTCTGAGTGTGACATTTAAATAACTCATGAGTGTCTCATGGTTCTCCCTGCTGTATGTAGTTTGTTTTATTCATGTGTAATAAAATAAATGTATATGTTTAAATTTTTTAATTTAATTTAAAAATTTAAATATATTAAGTACACATAAATTAGAGCCCAACAAAACTGAAAGCTGACCAATGGGTATTAAAGTATAATTAGGGCGATGATGTTATGGTGCTTTTGTATAGCAGATGACAATGTATAATAATAACATATTGCAACCTTCATAAAGTTAGAAGTACTTTTAGTTTTACTATAAAGAAATGCTAAATCCTAAACATTTGGGGGCCTAAGCATTCTTAATCTGACTGAACCATAAATATTTTAGTGTCTTCATATGTTAAAAAACCACTATGCCACCAATATTAATACATATACTTTTGTGCCTGTTCAGTAAATTAATTTTTCAAAAGAGTTCAAAAATGTTTGGGGAAATTGTGGTCTAATAATACATTTCAGTTTTATAGGAAGAATAAATTCAGAAGACTTATGGATTCAATATAATTATTGTATTAAATACAATAACAATATTTTATTCTTGACAATTGTTCAGTAGGTTTTAAGTGTTCTCACTATAAAAAAAAAGGTAACTATATTAGAAAGTACATACACTCATTAGCTTGCTTTAGCCATTCCATTATATATACATATTTCAAAATAATATATTGTATATGATAAAAAATATAACTTTTTACCAAGTAAAAATTTTGGCAAAAAATACCAGTACAGGATCTTTGTTTAAATTGATGCATGATCAACTGTTGTTCCTGTCCTATAAAGTATCTATCTCATGTAATGAATGTAGAAACTTGTTCAGAAAAAGGCTGAGTGTTGATATACATAGGGAATATTTTCATTTGTCTCTTTCTAGAGACTTAGTAAAACTTTTGGATAAATTGTAAAAGTTATTTTTATAAAACTGTGTTTATTTCTTGATTTCTCTCTTACTCCAGATGGCATTAAAATAATTGAGACTCTATTATCTCTGTTTTTAATAAGCTTCACAACTCAATACTGAGCAGTTATTCCACTATTCTTAGCCCTCTAAGCTAGTCTGGCTTCCTTCCGTGTAAATCCCAAACAAACTTGCACTTTATGGCTTTCCTGATCTAGCTCCTCTCTCTCTTTAGATCCCCTGGACCTCTCTGCCTGTGGCTTAATTTCTTATTTCCTCCTGAAACTTCTCCTCCCCTCCCTGGCAGGAAGTCCAGCCCTATTTCCTCCCTGCTCAGTGATTGGCTGTAAGCTGCTTTAATGGCATGTCAAGGTACAACTGGGGAGCAGTGCTTACACAACACTGAGGCAGGAGATTCTCAGAACAAGGATTGCAATGAGACAGAGGGGAATGCAGAAATCAACATTTGAAATATACAATAACCCTATGGCTACATTTTCTTTTTCCTATCCTAACATTTATATACTCGCACATCCTATAAATTGTCTGTTTCTGACTATAAATGCCAAGATTCATCTGTGCAAGTCTACCTGTCATTCAGGGATCACCATGCCTGGGGTACATTGTAGAGAGAGTGAATAAACTTATTAATATTTTATTGGTAAGCATTTTTCATGAAAGACGTATGAACAAATGGAGGAAATAGGGAGTAGTTATAAGCTGTTGTTTAGGTTTGTATCTGGTGGGGTTACTACCAACTAAGATTGCTATGTAGTGACAGTGCTAATTTGGAAACTTTTTCACATGCTGTGCTTCACCTTTCTGTTGCTTATCAATATCTCTGATGAGATCACTGTGACCATGAGACCTTAGTGATGTGTCAAGGCTGTTTTAAATGACTCATGTGTTAGTGATAGAATTAAGAGATTAAAAAAGAAAGGCAAAATTAAATTGCATGAGTTGAATTTAATAAAAAGGATAAACTTAACAAAGGTAAATATGAATTTTATGTATAGAGATGGAAATTTTGATCAAAGCAGAGAAAATAAGTAATCTTGAACAGAAGTATTTTTAAGTGAGTATTATTTATCAGCCGTATTTTGCGATCTCCCAAGAAAGTATATTTTACTCACTTAACCTTTCTGCTCAAAACTGTGTGCTAAGGAAAGAATGCCTAAGATAAGTAAGAAAAACTCTCAGGAGATTATATGAAGAGTGAGTAACGTATGAGTCAACAGTCTTCCCTGTACACTAAGATGTCCTTGGTGTCACCAAAGCTCTGAGAATCAGAAAGACAGACTAAATCAATTTGTGTCAACTTCGAGAGAAAATAGTGATCTCTGTCAACTAAAGGCTTTTATAATTAATCCTATTTGGTATTTAGAAAATCAAACAATAAACATACTGGTAAATACCCTAATTGCCTCCTGATGCTAACAAGACGTTGGGTGTACAAAGTGAGCTACACATATTAATTCCCCATGCCTTCCCTTGCCTTTTCTCTTCATCTTGCCTTTCTCTTTCTTGTGAAATCCCTGAAGTTGTATATTTACAGATAAGGACAGAAAGAATTGGATTCTTCTTTCTACTGTAAAGACTTAAAGCAAGGAAAGAAAAGGGAAATATCATAGAAAATACCCACTTCTTTTTTATAATGATAAATAATATTAGTATATGTCACAAGAAGACAGAACTGACACAGACGAGGTCTCTGATGTCTGTGAGTCACATTCCACTGACAAACTCTAGAAATGATTCTATGTGTGAGTAAACCACAGAAGATATTTGGAAAATTATATCCTCCAAATCAAAGAAAGATGCCAAGGATCCATAAGTTGTTAGCTATATGTTTAAAATTTTGACTTCCATGTGTTTGAAACCATGAAAGTACAAAAACACTTTGATGCTCACTGTCCTTCCATGTTTCTGAGCCTCTCTAACTTCTACGCTGTTAATGAAAGGTTTTAAACTTGCATCCTAAAATCCCAAAATAGTAATGTGGCACCTGGTACATACTTACTTTGCTGTTTCCTATTTGCTGTTTCCCAGGAAAGTTTCTGCAAGACAAATTTTATTCATCACGTAATACCATGTCTGCATAATGCTTAAGCATTTGGTGGGGCCCACAAGGTTCTGCTAGAGGCTGTTCTCATGTGGGTAACTCAACGTTGATTGCCTTCACTAATGTTCTTGTCCTGAATCTAGATTTTACCCAATCTGCACATCCTGCCATTGGTGTTCATGTTCTAGAGTGAATTGTGCTGGAGTTATGACAAAACTGAAACTATGGAGTGCATATATGCATCTTTGTTCAGCAGATCTACAACTGAGAGGTTTCTGTGAGATGGACCACATCTCCCTACCTGGGAGGAGGTAGCATGTTTTTCTCTCATTGAAAGTCGGAGTTATCTATCTTATGAAGCATCATGTCACATGCGAAACTGGCTAGCCTAGTTTATTTGATTCAAGATATTTTTGTGTTAAGGTTTTACTAAAATAGTATGTGACAAAATAATAAATGCCAAATTAAGTGTCATGGATGTTGAGAACTCTCTAATCAGAAACCATGTGCATGATTATGAAATCTAATACTAAGCTATTATTAGCCTAATAAATAAGATATGGTAAAACTCTATAAAGATAGCATGGAGAAAATTCTTAGCCATGTAGTAACTTCTGTGTTAGACCCTATTATATTTGGCAATACAAATTCATAGCTAAGAGTAAAATTTGGATTGCTTATGAAGTTACCTCTTTGGAAATGAAAAGAGAGAGAACACTCTTCTTAATCTTGTACTTTTTTGTGTTACCAAGTAATATAACATATGAGGCTTAGAAGAATAAAAATAAAACTAAACTATCTGGTTTTCAACCCCATTAGAGACTTGAGAAGGAATAAAAACTAATTACCTGAGTAAACCAGGTGCAGATGGTTTCATTTCACATTTAAGCTTAGTTGTTTAGGGGTTAAGATGTTTTTAGGTGTAGATAGATGTTTTAAGTTGATAGAGATGAGATATGACAGACATTGATTTACATTCAGAATTTTATCCTCACCAAGATAGGAAAGATGTTTTCTTCAAGGCTGCCAAATTCAGATAGCCAAAACATGAATGTAATATTTTTATAATTCCTGACTGTTTTGTGGTTCTTCTTGCTGAATGTAGTTTATTGTATTTATGTGTAATAATATAAATGTATATGTAAAAAATAAAATAAGAAGTGTGAAAGTACAGTATACCACAAGCTATTTGAAATTTGAAAAGGTTGGATTTTTGAAGCTAGAATTTCCAATTAAATACTAATTCTATAAATAGGTTAGAAAACATATTATCTGCCTTAGGGAGAGTTTTGGTTTCTTTAAATATTCAGTTATGTTATATAAACATAGTTTTGATTTAATTCCATGTGTGGGATATGAGGCTGCTTCAGATTGTCTACAGCAACAGAATATTTGCCTCGAGCAGGCTCTGAAAGGGGCGTACTCTTTGCTAGCTACACAGTTTAATTCTGCGGGCTCTGAGAGGGTATACATGTCAGATCCCAGAGAGGGCCAAGGAAGAAGTCTGCTGTTGCTCTTCCATGCTGCTCTTGGTTGCTGTTGTGGCAGTTTGACAACAAGAAGAAAAAGTTGCAGATATCCTGAAACAAAGATTGGCTTGCCACAAAGGAACCAATGACACTAAAAAGCAGGAAGTAGTCTAAAGAGACATATGCTGCCCCTTCCCCTTCCAACCTTCTTTTTCTCCTACATGGTGTTGGAAGGGATTGTTGTAAAGAAGGGGGTAGAAGCATAACGTAGTTGAAAAATACATTCCAATAATCTGCATCAACTAAAATGGAAACTCCATAGCTTTTCAGTCTTAGATTCCCTTTACTATTGTAAAGGGATTGATAAAAATGGATAAAAATCGATAAAAATTGATAAAAATTACCAAGAACTCTAGAAGGTTTTGTTTATACATGTTACATCAACTATATTAGAAATTAAATCTGAGATCATTTTGAAATTATATATACATATATACACATATACATACATAGTATAGTTAATGAAGCTACATTTGCTTAAACAACCATATTATCTAAAAGAAAGTGTAGTGAAAGGCTGGCTTTTTATAATGTCTCTAACTTTTTAAAACTTCTGGCTTTATAGAACATTGATCAATCCCTGTTTCTACTTCGTCAGCCACACTGCTGTAATATCACATGGCATGTAGTCTCTTTTCCAGGAAGAATGAGAGGCAAACAGCATCTTAGTGCTATTAGGAAAATGGTTTGACCTCAGCCTTCATTTAATTAAGGGCATGCAGAGGTCTTAGGGACTCCTAGACAGTAACCTAAGAATTGTTGAAACAGAATTAATGAAAGTTGAAATGTTCTCAAGTATGCTAACGCATTGTAATGTATTGTTTAAATTCATAGGACAATATCTAAATATTGCAATACTGTACAGCAGACATTACAATGGGTTTTAACAATTTATTGTGTTTTCTTCAGGCCCCTGCAGCTTCTTATAAGGAAAAGGTGATGATTCTTCATTCAAAATCACTCTTTAGAGGCAAAGATTTTAAAAATTCTTATAAAATTTCTAATTTTCTTGGACGCCTACTGGATCATTGTTATGAATTAAATATTTAGTAAGAAATATACAGCAAGATGATGCTATAAATTATGTATCACTTTTAGAATGGGTTTTATTAAAATATCAACTTTTTATTGCTGGACAGAAATATATAAAAAGGATATTAACTTAGAGTTTATGCAGTGCAAAAAGCACAGATGTAGTTGCAGAAATCTACACTAACTCTTTAGTCCTCCAGAGTTTCACCATGGCTGTATTAGCAGCCACTGAACTAAAGGATCCATGAGAGGCATAACAGAACACGTACATAGAACATACATGTATGGAAACACAGACACTCATAGACATAGACAAACAGACACACAGACAAATAACACACACACACACACACACACACACACACACACACACACACACACCTTCAGTATTAGCTTTAGCACTGAATTTAACTTCCTCTGACATTCAAGGTAATATAATAATGAATAAATATTTTAGGCTAGAGAAAGAATATAATATTATATCACAAGCAAATGAGTTTGAACTTCATGAACCTATTGATCTTCCCAATATGGTGACTTTACTTCATATCTCAATAGACAATTTACCAAAGAGCAAAACCAAGAAGCATTTTACTAAAATACAGTATTAACACAGGAAATCTCACAAACAGGATAGGAAAAAATGACAGCATTGCTATCACTGTACAGAAAAAACAATTGTGAGTTCCATACTTAGAAAAGATTGAATTTGTTTTGTCCATTTGTCATTTGTGACGTCTAACAGGTCACAAGACACACCTCCCCCAGCCTATGTCATTTTAGTTGCCATATTATTTATATAAATGTTTCCTCTGTCTTTGGAAGTACAATTTCCTAACAGTCTTCTTTATTTTAAATTCAATTGATACAAATAAATGAATACTAAACAAAAGTCATAAAAATATTCATAATATGAGAACCAAATATAGCATTATAATTTTAGGTATATAGTCACAGATACAGACAAACTTCTCATGTGCCTATTATTAAAGTAGACATTATTGAGAATATAAAAACAACTCATTGCACTCAAACAATTTAAACTGTAGTTAAGTAGATAAGGTGTACAGAGGTGATAATAAAAAGTAATTTATACCAGGTAGCATTTAACATAATAACACAAGATAATGTATCACTTCTGTAAGATAGATTTATACATACATTATAATAATACAAGAATAATTCATCTTGCTCATAATGTATAAACAAGACCATATATAAAATTGTAAACTACTATAGAAATAAGACCAGCAATTGCAGTAAAGAAAGTATCAATTGCGGCAAATTGTAAAAAAGTGTCTTCTGAAAGGCACCTCTGTTGGGTTTTGGTGGATGAGTACTGCCGGTATGTCAGAGATGGGCAGAGTGTTTTCAATGGGGCACGGTTGTGAACAAAGAGGCGTCATACAAGGCCTTCCTCTGAATGTGCAGAGGCTGGATGCATCAGAGTTTAATTGTAGCGTAACTACATTGGCATGTGTCTGGAGATAAGTGCTCCTCAATCAAGCACTGACTCACAGCTGTTCCCTTTAAGGTCCATACTGCAGGCTAGAGACACTGCTTGGTGGCATCCTGCTTGCTTCACAAACAGTTCTGGATCCGATCCCCAGCACCACATTCTGCTAAGTGTACGGCTCGGTCTGCTGCTTCGGCTTTTTGAAGTCTCGGTTTCTGAAAGCACATGAATTCAGCAGAGATTGGGCACTTCCGTGCATAAGAAGTGATGTGGACAGACAGCAAAGCGAGGGGTGCCGAATGCCATCTCTCGGGCACGTGTGTCATGAAAGGACGGGCAATATAGTAAACGAGTAAACATGCGAACACATTGCAAGTTGTAGTAAGTCTTTCCAGGAGAGAAGTCTGAAAAGACAACAATACGATGAGGGGGACTTAGAAATACTTTAATTGATATTTCATAATACTGGAAATTGAGCCTCGAGGTCTCTGATGTCTGTGAATCACATTCTACTGACAAACACTAGAGTGAGTCTATGCGGGAGCAAATCACAGAAGAGATTTGGAAAATTACATCCTCCAAATCAAAGAAAGGTGCCGAGGATCCATAAGTTGTTAGATAAATGTTAAAAATTTCACTTCCATGTGTTTGAAACTATAAAAGTACCAGTCTCACCTTCCCTCCCTCTTGCCTTTATCCCCCCCCCCTCAAATTCCTCAGAAGAAGAGAGTCCCCTCCCACGAACCCACTAATCCACCAAGCACATGAAATCACATCAGGACTGAGCACATCCTCTTCCCCTGTAGCCAGGCAAGGCAGGCCCACCAGGGGCAACAGATTTTTAAAAAAAACAAAACAGGCAACAGAGTCCATGTTAGAGACAGCCCCTGCTCCCCTTTCTAGGGGACCCACATAAAGACCAAGCTGCACATAGGCTACATATGTGTAGGGGGCCTAGGTCCAGACCATGCATGGTGCTTGGTTGGTGCTTCAGTTACCTTAAGCCCTCCTGGGCTTAGTTGGCTGTGTTAGTCTTCTTGTGGAGGTTTTGTGCCCTCTGTGTACTTCTCTGCTACCTCCCACTCTTTTACAAGACTCCCTGTGTTCTACCTAACGTTTGGCTCTGAGTCTCAGCGTCTGTTTCTATCAGCTGTTGGGTGGAGCCTCCCAGAGGACAGCCATGCTAGGCTCCCAGCTGCAAGCAGAGCAGAGCGTCATTAATAGTATCATGGGTTGGCTCTCTCCGTGGAGTGGGTCTCAGGTCGGGTCAGGTATTGGTTGGACATTCCCTCAATGTCTGTTCTACTTTTGTCCCTGTATAGCTTGTAGGCAGAGTAAATTCTGGGTTGAAGTTTTTGTGGGTGGGTTGGTGTTTCCCCTCCTGTCTAGTTAGAGACTGATCTCTTCAGGTGCCATGACCCCTGTGACTAGGAGTCTCAGCTAGAGTCACCACCATATCCTTCCAGGAGACTACCCTGTAGTAAGTCTCCAGAGTATCACAGCGATGCCCCGTCTGATGGTTTCTCTTCTCTCGGCAAGCCCTCTGTCCTTCCACCTGGCTCTCCCTAGGTCTGATCTCCATCCTCATCTCTCTCTGCTCCCTTTCCTATCCTGCTGTCTTTCTAGAAATGCTTCTACTGTCTATTCTATTTCCCCTTCTGAATGGTATTTAGTCATCGTCCCTTGGGTCTTCCTTGTTACTTATCTTCTTTGGGTCTGTGAATTTTAGCATGGTTATCCTGTACTATATGGCCAAAATCTGCTTTTAAATGAGTACATACCATGTGTATCTTTTGGGGCCTGGGTTACCTCTCTTAGGATGATATTTTCTAGTTCCATCCATCTGTCTTCAAATTTCATGATGTCCTTGTTGTTAATAGCTGAGTAATATTTCACTGTAAATGTATCACAGTTTCTTTATCTATTCTTCAGTAGAAGGACATACATTCCAGTTTTTAGATATTATGCATAAAGCTGCTAGGAATCTAATAGTTGAGCAAATGCCCTTGTTGTATGGTAGAGCATCTTTTAGGTATGTGGCCAAGAGTGGTATAGCTGAGTCATTGCACAATCTTTTTAAAACAGTTGACGTGCAAGAAATTATTTAAATGACTAACAGATAAATTATAAGTATATACTGAACTTTTTGTGTACATATTTTTGATAAATGACTAAAGCATTCAAATTATTAATTGCCATCTATTTGTTTCTGTAGCATTCTACAAATCTTGCCAAAACTTGCAAATTTCTAATGTAGATGTGCTAAAAACGTAACAGTATATAACATGATATAGATATATAGTTATAGATGTAGATATTTAGATGTTAAAGATGGTCCAGGCCTCAGGTAAAGGTACTGTAAAGAAAGGAACTCTATAAGCACAGATCTTGTTATACATGATAAAAATGTTCTAAAATTCTACTTTGTAACAATATGGAGACAATTAACATTATATATTCAATATGTGATAAGAAGGTGAATCTTAGGATTTGGGTATGTATGCACGTATGTATGAATTTTGCCACAATTCAAAATAAAATCGACTAAACTATTTATGTTGGAAAGAAAAGATATCCTCTAGTTTACTTAGTTCTTGACTTTTAAAATCTTGAGCAGAGTATGAACTATTGACCTCCCTAGCCCCAAGAGTGGCAAATAGAAGGCTAAATCAAGTTGAAAGTGTTTGTCGTAGAGAAAAATAAATGTTGGAGGAAAAGCAAGAGGTTAGGGAGAGAAAAACAGGGTCATAAATGGAGAGCAGAGAAGAAACAAGACTTTCCAAAAATAGAATATGACAATGTGGTTTGAGAGACTTGAAAAGAAAACTTATTAACACCACAAAATTGCTGAACAACTGTACACAAATATATTTTAAATGTTCATTTGCTTATATTCCTTCAAGTATTGTTGGATTGATATAGTTAAATGAAGCAGATAAGCCCCTAACTTTACATAGATTATTATTAATATGGGAGAAGTTACTATAAGGTGAGATGCAATAATACATTAATTTATATATTTATTATTACTATTGTGTGTGCATGTTGTGAGTGCAATGGCTCATTTGCTTTGGTGTGAGGGCGGAAGTCAGAGAATAACCTTGTAGTTTCCGTTTCCCCTCACACTCTCCATGTGTTCCAGGAATCAAACCCAGGACATCAGGCTTTTGCAATAAGCACCTTTACCCCCTGATCCGTATTGCTGACACAATAAATGCATTGTAAACGTCAATTTTAAACTTACATATGATTTCAGAGGTAGAGATAACCTATCTCTAATATGACTTGAAAATATTATTTGAAACAAAAGATATAGAAAATAGGTTTTAAACTGGATAAAAATTAAAGGTAAAGGCTACTAATTGTTTAAAATGAAATGAATAGAGCAGGGTGGAGATGAGATGAAGACCATGTCTATAAAAATTGACATTAGTCAAAATAAGCCTTTTAGTGAAAATAAGAATTATAGCAGCTTAAAAGGAAAAAGATAACTACATAGGCAGAAATGGGTGAAACAATATTTAATAATGAAGCCTAGTGTTCATTTTTTCAATGTATATATTAAAGTTCCTATTATGTGTCATGGATTATAGAAATGTTTAATGTATGCATAAGGATTATAAATTATGAAGGATTTAGTTAATGTTGGCTAGAAAGAGAAGGGACTATACCCAGAAATAACATAAAATATAATTACTGTGATATGTTTTTTAAAAAGGTATCAACATTTGGATATAAAAATTAAAGAAGAAATATTAATAAGTTTGTAAAAAGAATGCTATTTAAAAAGTAAAATGACCCCTATGATATTCTGCTACACTCATAGACTGGCATTTAGTCCCGTAGTCATCAGGTAGGCTTCACCCAACAACTGACGAAAACAGATGCAGAGACCCTAGGCCGAGCATTGGGCAGAGCTTGAGGGACACTGTAGAAGGAGGGGAGGAAGGATTGTAGGAGTCATGTGGGTCAAGGACACCACAAGAAAACCCACAGAATCAACCAACCTGAGCCCGTGGGTCTCACAGAGACTGAACCACCAGCCAGGGAGCCTTCATGGGACTGACCTCGGCCCTCTGCACATAAGTCACAGCCATGTAGCTGGATCTTCTTGTGGGACTCCTAACAGTGGGAGTAGGGACTGGCTCTGGCTCTGTTGCCTGCCTTTGGGACCCTTTCGTTCTACTGGGTTGTCTTGTCTCTCCTTCATCGAAGAGGAGGAGGTGCCTAGTCCTATGCAAGTGGACATGCCGTGGCTGGTTGACAGCCATCAAGGCCAGAGGCCCTTTTCTGAAGAGAAACAGAGGAGACATGGAGAGGGCAGTAGAGAGGCAAGGGGTGCCTGAGAGGAGAGAAGGGAGGGAAACTGGAGTGAGGGTGTAAATTAACATTTTAGATTGCCATTAACAGAAGTAGGATTAGTTAAAAGGTTTGAAGAGAGAATGGATATGTGATATGTAAGCTGTCTAAATTTTTTTCACAATTGTATTGTGAAACACAAGTGTGGTTCTGGAAAACAGATGTATGTACCAATAGATGAAACTGCAATATATGTAGTAGGATGATGCACAGACATATGACAGATAGATGCACGATAGACAAAAAAAAATTATGTACTGCTTTAGTTTCCTTTCTTATTGCTGTCATAAAAATTCTTGGGGAAAAACAGTTTATAGGAGAAAGGACTTATTTTGGCTTACAGTTGCGTGGGAAAGTCACAGTAAAAGCATGTGGGACATCTGTTCATGTCACACCCATAATCAGGACCATACAGCAGTGCATAAGCACAGGCTAGTGCTCACGTTGCTTTCTTGACATGTGCAGTGCAGAACAGGAAATGGTCCCATCCATGGTTAAGCAAGTCTTCCCACATCAGCTAGCACAATCAAGGCAAGAGCCTCACCAAACATGCTCAGAGCCCGTACAACAGACGATTCCAGATGTTGTCAAGTTAACAATTAACACCGTTTGTTGCTTAAACCAAACCAGGATTTGGGAGTTTTTGTTTTTTGTTTTCCTAAAGATTACCAGCTAAAGTAACTCATAGTACCTTGAGAGAAATATTGGAAAACTTCTTTGTTTTAGATTCAGCTGTACTGTATCTTTAAAATGAACAAGAAAATGGGTATGGTGATGCATAATTGTAATTATGAGGAGATAATAAATGTAAATTGCCTCATTCTTTTAACAAATTAGGTTTCAATGTATTTTCAAATTGTTATAACACTTTTATAAGCATATATTTTTATACCACTATTAGTGAAATATATGATAATCAGAGGGTTCAAGTGATATATAGTTGTTGTAGTAAATATTTTCCAGTGAGTTTTCTCCCAATAATTTTTATCATGTGTTGTTGATTGTTATTTAATTCCATTATTCATTCAGAGCTAACTCTAGAGTGGAGGTAATACTACAACACACATTATAGACTTGCTATAAAACTAAGTAATATAAAAAAATGACAATGTGTTATGTACATTACATTAATAGCTACTTCAAAAAGGCAGGCCATCCATGAATCCAAATTCAAATAGGCTGGGATTACAGGTATGAACCACCAATCTGGGCTTGGTCTTACACTTTTCTAGACTCTTCTTCTGTGGGGGTTCCCTGAGCTCTGAGGGGAGACATTCGATGGAGACATCCCATTTAGAGCTGTGTGTTCCAAGGTCTTTCTTCGTGCAATGTCTTTCCATGGGTCTCTGCATTTGTTTCCATCTGCTGCAGGAGAAAGCCTCTCTGATGATGGCTGAAGGTAAGATAAGACTGGGGGAGAGCTGGGGGCAGAAGGACAAAAGGCTTGTAGAGAAAAAAAGAAACTGTGGTGAGCTGGAGACCTAAGTGAGGGTAGACTCCTGGGAGGATGTGAGGCTGACTCTAGCAGAGACTCCTAGCAGCAGGGGCCAGAGCCTGAAGGGCACACAGTGTCTGCAGCTCCTGCTCTCCTTCTTAGGTTTTCTATCTCTAGCACCGCCTCAGATTTTGTTTTCTTTATGGTTTATAATTCCCTTTTTAGATATTGAGCAGCTTTATTCATTTCTTTCTCCCCTTTGTTTGTATTTTCCTGTAATTCTGTAAAGGATTTATTCAATTCCTTCACCTGTTTGAGTGTATTTTCCTGTATTCCTTTGAGCGATTTACTTTCCTCCTTTAAGTCCTCTATTATTTTCCTAACCTCAGATTTAAGACCATTTTCTTACACTTGAGGTGTGTTAGTGTCTCCAGGGCTTGCTGTGGTAGGGACACCTGGTTTGGAGTCACGTTGTACGGCCATGGGTTTTGTGGCTTAGTGTGCTTACGCTGACCTCTAGCCATGGGGTTGTCTCTGGTGATAACAGGCCTGGTATTCTCTGATGCCCAGGCAGTTTGGGATCAGGCTGAGAGGGCTCTAAGCTGAATGTTGCTCGGGCCAGCAAAAGTCTCCTTGGGTTGGCAGATGTGGCTCAGAGCCGGGGTAAGTCACCTCTTCTAGCCTTGTCCCAGGTAAAACAGGCGAGTCCTCAGGGAAAGAGCCTAAGGTGAGTGTTGGTCAGTCGCCTAGTGGTCTCTGCTGGGTGCCAGACAATGGGGGTAAGGTCCTGCCTATAGCTTACCTCTCTGCTGGCTGTGTCCCAGGTGGGAAAGGTAGATCAGAGAGATGGCGAGCAGGCTTTGGGGTTACTGCAAGAAACTACACCGGGAAGCAACAAATGAGAGAGACGGAGACCAGGTGGACGCAAAAGCAAGAGGCTTTATTTGTCAGACATGATGGAGTGAACCTACACCCAAAGGAGAGGTGACCCTGAACAACAAATGTGTAAGGTTTATATACTTTTGCAAGGCAAACTTCAGCAATAGTACTATAATTAGCTAATGCATATTGGGTGAGAATAAAGGTGTATTTGGAACGTGGCACGTGTTCGGGGGACCGTAAGGCAGTTTTTTGACGGTTCATGTTCCTGGTAGGGTGGGGTAGCTGTAATGGCCTATGGCAATGGAATTTTACAGAATTTGGTTTCTCAATTGGGAGTTAATTGTATCTAATTGCTCCGTTGGAGTTTCTGGAGGCTTCTGTCAGGTCTAGTTTACAGCACTATGTGGTCATTCCCGGAACACAGGAAGAAGTGAAGTCACCTGGAGGACAGGTTCTTAGAGAACATTCACAGACCACAGCATTAATTGCAGAATATAGATCAAATATAGACTATGGCATTAATTTTGCCCTTATACTATGAAGTCAGCCTGGGCAGCTTAAACAGGCCCTGGCTTTAAAGAATCAGAATTAGCACTGCAGTAGTTTGGAGGACAGGCACTGTGCTCCCAGGACTCAAGATTTGTCTGGGCTCCGCCATCTTAGCCCCACGCCCAATAGCCTTGTATTTTCCAGCTTGTCTAGGCAAGGGGACCAGTAAAGCTGTGGGTGGTGGGGGTTGTTGACTCCATGTATTTAGGGGCAGTCTTTTGGAAGCAGGAGTGATTCGAGGTCTGATTGTTAGTGGAGAGCGCCCCTGGAAATGGGGACCCATGTTACTAAAGGCAGAACACCCTGGGTGAGTGAGTCCAGGACTTTGCACGGGACCAGGATTCTGCATGAGACTCAGACTGCATGACTCCTGGTCCTGGTACTGAGCTGCTACCCTCAGGGAGGCTGGAGCAGAGCGTCCCTGGGACTGGAGACCAGTGCTCTGTATAGGCAGATCTCACCCGGTGTTAGAGGTCTTGGGAGACTCCAGCTGTGGGCAGCCTGGATCTCTGGGCCCCAGCTCCCAGGATGTCCCCTGCCATCCAGGTATCACCAGATGTCAGTGTTTTGGGGTCAGCTCTTAGTTTACTCACCATAACTGCAATCTCTGGTCTTCTGCCACTGAGACACAACACTGTCTGCCACTGCCACCATCTTGGAAGTCAAGATCTGTGTCTTTTTATTGAGAAATTGATTCCACTGAAACTGAGAAATATCAATGACCAATGATTGTTGATTCCTATTATTGTGTTGTTGTTGTTGGTGGTGGTGGTGGTGGTGGTGGTTATGGTTTTTGCGTGTTTCCTTTCTTTTGATTGTGCTAGTTTGAGGTTATTTATTCCCTGTGTTTTCATTGGTATAGTTAATCTCCTTAGGCTAGGGTATTTTTTTTTCTTCTAGCATCTTCTGTAGGGCTGGATTTATAGATAGATATTATTTGAATTTGGTGTTATCATGGAATGTTTTGTTTTCTCCATCTATGGTAACTGAAAGCTTTGCTGGGTATAGTAGTCTGGGCTGGCGTATGCAGTCTGCAGCACATTTGTCCAGTGCTTCTGGCTTTTAGGGTCCCCATTGAGAAGTCAGGTGTAATTCTAATAGGTTTGCCTTTGTATGTCTCTATCTTTTTCCCTGGTAGCTTTTATTCTGTCTTTCTTCTTTATGTTTGATGTTTTGGTTATTATATGGCAAAGGGACTTTCTTTTCTGCTCCAATCTATTTGTTGTTCTATATGTTTCTGGTGCCTTTGTAGGAATCTCCTTCTTTAGGCTAGGAAATTTTTCTTCTGTGACAGTGTAGAAAATATTTTCTGGACCTTTGGTCTGGGTTTCTTCTCCTTCTCGTCCTATTACTCTTGGTTTTGTTGTTGTTGTTGTTGTGTTGCTTTGTTTTTTAATAGTGTTCCAGATTTGCTAGTTGTTTTCTGACTAGAGTTTTGTTTTTGTTTTTTAAATATTCTCTTTGATGAATGCTTTTATTTCTTCTATCATGTCTTCAGTACCTGAGGTTTTCTCTTCCATGCCGTGCATTCTGTTTGGGAAGCCTCCATAATTCCTGTTCAAATTAATTTTTTTTTTAATTTCCAGAATTCCCTTAGTTTGGGTTTTCTTTATTGGTTCTATTTCAATTATCAGGTCTTGAACAGTTTTATTGATTTCCTTTCATTATTTGTGTTTCCCTGGATTTTTAAAAGGTATTTTAATTTCTTCTTTAAGGGTCTCTGCCATCATTACACAGGCAGCTTTATGATATTTTTCTTGTGCTTCAGCTACGATGAAATATTCAGGGCTTGCTGCCATAGGATATCTTGGTTCTAGTGGAGACACACTGCCCTGGCTCCTATTGATTGTGGTTTTGTGCTGGTGTCTAGGTATCAGGAATTGACTATAGGCATGCATTCTGATTTCCTTGTCTAGTCTCCATTGAGTGTATGTTTTCTTCCTTGCTTTCTGCTTCCTCTCTGGGTTTCCTGAGAGCGTGATGCTTGCATCTTGCCTGGTAGGAAGTTTTCTCTCTAGGTTAGAGATGTTTCTGTGTATTGGGAGCTGACACTTAGGAAAGGGATAGGCTATGGATCTGAAGGATCTTCAGGAAGGAGAGCAGGGTTGACAATGAGAATATGCTGATTTTGTCTCCTTGGAATGAGAGAGCCAGTGCAGAGAGGTCACCACAGAGACTTTGCTATAGTGCGAGGGCTGAGACTGGGGTTAGAGGCAGAGGAAAGAAGCGGGGAAGATCTACAGACAGCCTATCTGCTTTCTTGTCAGGAGTGGTCTGTAAGTTACCACAGGTGCCTGATGGAGGAGGGGCTGGGATAAAGCAACAAATGAGGAGAGAGAGGTTAAGAGGAAGGCGGTGTGCACAAATGGAGACAGGAAGGCTGCATCAGGGGTTCTGTTGCACAGTTGGGGATGAGATTCAGAAGAAGAGAGAATGTGCAGTCAACCAACCTGGCTTCCTGACAGGCATGGCCTGTGGCTCAGCAGCGGGCACCTGCAGGGGTTGGGATTTGGTATAAAGCGACAACCAGGAGGAGAGTGGTTAGAAGAGGAAGGTCTGGGGTATCCACAGGAGAGTGGGACAGGGAGGCTGAGAAGGCTGAAACAGGTGTTCTGCTGAAGGGGAGGGGATTGGATTTGATAGGAAGACAGGAGTGGTGAGGGTATTAGCATTCCTGCTTCCAGGGCACTGCTCAGCTGGTGTGTTCCCAGTGAATGCCTGCTGGCCTTGGAGGCTGGTATACTGGGATGCACTGGGGGAAGGAAGTTTAGAGGAAGAGATATTTGTTAGCTACTGGGTTTTGGGGGCAGAGGGGAAAGGGGAAACCTCACCAGGTTCTCTGCTCCAGAGCTAAGGATGAGGCTGGGGATTGGACCGGAGGGAAGATGGAGAACATAGAATATGCAGGCCGTCTGCCTGCTTTTTTCTAGCAGGTCTTAATACGGTATTTATAAATTTTAATACAAGTTAGTAATTTCCAGATGCAGCCATTATGGTGATAGTATACATTTTCTATTACTATTAAATCAGGAAGTGTTGCTATCACTATTGTCTGCTTTAAATTTTTAATTTATTCTAAGGCCAAAAAAAAAAAATCACTACCTCTATTTTATTTTAGGTGGCAGAGACTAACATACGTACCTCAGAAAAAAGAGCAATCAAGAAATGGAGCTGGAACTCTTATTTTACTCTTCTTATGCCAAAACCAATATTCAATAATTATTTTCCATGTAGACAGCTGTAGGATTTTTAGAAAAAAATATTCAGAAGGTTGGTCTCGGATTCTGGCACAGTCAGAGACATTTGTCACTGCCTCTATTTTTAACTACACATCAAACTAATCCTGTTTTAAGGAAATGTTTGATCTTTAAATATAATGTACATGAAAACCATGCTACCACCCACAGACTCAAAGAAGCCAGTGAGGGCCCAAGAGAGCATGCTTGAATCTCACTCAGAGAAGGAAATAAAATGGACATCTGAAGTCAATGTGGGGAGGGGGCTGTATGGGAGAGAGGGTGGGTGCGGAGGGCAGCAGGGGCAGCAGGGCTCAGACGTGGGGAGAGAGGGTGGGTGCGGAGGTTAGCAGGGGCAGCAGGGCTCAGACGTGGGGAGAGAGGGTGGGTGCGGAGGGCAGCAGAGATCAGACGTGGGGAGAACGGGGGGGGGGAGAGGAAGGATCTGGAGAGAGAACAGAAATCAGAAATCAGTGGGGGAGCATCTCTGGGAAAAAGAAAAGTCCTGGAAGTCCATGAGGGTGGTGCTAGCTGAGGTCTATAAGGGTGGCCCTAGCTGAGGTCTATGAGGGTGGTCCTAGCTGAGGTCTATGAGGGTGGCCATAGCTGAGGTCTATGAGGGTGGCCCTAGCTGAGGTCTATGAGGGTGGCCATAGCTGAGGTCTATGAGGGTGGTGCTAGCTGAGGTCTATGAGGGTGGCCCTAGCTGAGGTCTATGAGGGTGGTGCTAGCTGAGGTCTATGAGGGTGGTGCTAGCTGAGGTCTATGAGGGTGGCCCTAGCTGAGGTCGATGAGGGTGGCCCTAGCTGAGGTCTATAAGGGTGGCCCTAGCTGAGGTCTATGAGGGTGGTGCTAGTTGAGGTCTATGAGGGTGGCCCTAGCTGAGGTCTATGAGGGTGGCCATAGCTGAGGTCGATGAGGGTGGCCCTAGCTGAGGTCTATGAGGGTGGCCATAGCTGAGGTCAATGAGGGTGGCCCTAGCTGAGGTCTATGAGGGTAGCCCTAGCTGAGGTCTATGAGAGTGGCCCTAGCTGAGGTCTATGAGGGTGGCCCTAGCTGAGGTCTATGAGGGTGGCCCTAGCTGAGGTCCATGAGGGTGGTGCTAGCTGAAGTCCTTGAGGGTGGTGCTAGCTGAGGTCTATGAGGATGGTCCTAGCTGAGGTCTATGAGGGTGGCCATAGCTGAAGTCCATGAGGGTGGCCCTAGCTGAAGTCCTTG
This sequence comes from Acomys minous, assembly GCF_964271855.1. NCBI lineage: Eukaryota > Metazoa > Chordata > Mammalia > Rodentia > Muridae > Acomys > Acomys minous. The sequence goes on from NC_140487.1 coordinate 4,023,502, forward strand.
AGGGTGGCCCTAGCTGAGGTCTATGAGGGTGGTGCTAGCTGAGGTCTATGAGGGTGGCCCTAGCTGAGGTCGATGAGGATGGTCCTAGCTGAGGTCTATGAGGGTGGCCCTAGCTGAGGTCTATGAGGGTGGCCCTAGCTGAGGTCTATGAGGGTGGCCCTAGCTGAGGTCTATGAGGGTGGCCCTAGCTGAGGTCAATGAGGGTGGCCCTAGCTGAGGTCTATAAGGGTGGCCCTAGCTGAGGTCTATAAGGGTGGCCCTAGCTGAGGTCTATGAGGGTGGCCCTAGCTGAGGTCTATGAGGGTGGCCCTAGCTGAGGTCTATGAGGGTGGCCCTAGCTGAGGTCGATGAGGATGGTCCTAGCTGAGGTCGATGAGGGTGGCCCTAGTTGAGGTCTATGAGGGTGGCCCTAGCTGAGGTCTATGAGGGTGGCCCTAGCTGAGGTCTATGAGGGTGGCCCTAGCTGAGGTCGATGAGGGTGGCCCTAGCTGAGGTCAATGAGGGTGGTCCTAGCTGAGGTCCATGAGGATGGTGCTAGCTGAGGTCGATGAGGATGGCACTAGCTGAGGTCTATGAGGGTGGCCATAGCTGAGGTCGATGAGGGTGGCCCTAGCTGAGGTCCCTAAGAGCAGGGAAGATGCAGCTTGAAGTCAATACCTTCTATAGCCAGGTGGGACTTCCAGTTGGGGGAGGGGACACCAGCCCACCCATAAAAACCTTCCACTCCAAACTTGCCCTGCCTACAAGAAGTGTACGGATAAAGACGGAGCAGAGATTGAGGAAATGATAAACCTGTGACTGGCTCAACCTAAGATACACACCATAGGAGACAAACACCCCGTGACATTCTTAATGATGTTCTTTGTGCTTGCGCATAGGAGCCTAGCATAACCTAGCCACAGCCAAACAATAGGCACAGTTTGAGGAGCCTTGTGGAGGAGTGAGGAGAAGGATTGAGGGAGCAAGAGGGGCAAGGACAACACAAGAACTGCAGGGTAAACCAGGCTGAGCCCATGTGGGCTCACAGAGGCTGAACCACCAACCAAAGAGCTTGCGTGATCTAGACCCAGGCACCCTACACATAGGTAGCAGATGTGCAGCTTGGTCATCATATGGGTCCCCTAACAATTGTAGTAGGAGCTATCTCTGACTCTGTAGCCTGCTTTTGGATCCTTTTCCCCTAGCTGGACTGCCTTGTCTAGCCTTAGTAAGAGAAGATGTGCTTAGTCCTGCTGTGACTTGAGGTGGCTGGGAAGGTTGGTACCCCTTAGAGGCCTCCCCTTTTCTGAGAAGGAGAAAAGTAGATGGGAGTGAAGGAAAGTGTAATAGTGGGACTGAGAGGAAAAGAGGGAGGGGGCTGGGATCGAGCTGTAAGGTGATTGCATAGATAAAATTAGTTTTTAAACTCATCTATACAGTAAAAACAGTGTGCTTCTCTTCACCGCTTTGAGTGACTCAGTGCATTAATTTATTAAATGCACTCCCAAAATCTGGTTGACACAAAGGAAATAATTTATAATTGAAATGCTGGCTAAATAAAATAGTCCCTTAAATTTTGGCAATGCTCCTAAAGACACATGCATAGGATGGTCTGTGGAAATCGCCTAAAGAAACTGTGAAGTGGCTTGATTGGGTGAACACTTAGACATATTTGAATCTACTGGAGCAGATCTAAAGACAGCCTGGCACTGGGGGAATGGCCCTTGAAGAGACGGTGTATTTGCTCATCTACATTTATAAACGTTCTCTTAGAAGAATGGCTTCTCTCTGTCTGGGTAATGAAAAAGCTGAAAATATTTTCAGCCCTAGAATTGTGAACTTTCTAACAGCCTTTTCACAATGAATATCTGTGGGTCATGAACTTACAGTATACTTTTTTTCATTTAAAGTCATTTCTTAGGCTATAAAATATGTAATATGTCCCCATGTCACTAAAATATTTTATTGTGTTTTCCTTTTGTATAAAAACTATTTTCTTTTGGTAATTTATTTTTTATTTATGTGTATTGGTGTTTTGCCTGTGCATTTGTCTGTGTGAGGGTTTCAGATCCTCTAGAACTGGAGTTATGAACTGCCATGTGGTTCTGGGAATTGAACCCAGGTTCCCTGGAAGAACATCCAGTGCTCTTAACCACTGAGCCATCTCTCCAGTACTCTACTGTTTTAAGTATTATTGTTTTGATTCTCAAGTTTACATCTACAACCCAGTACAAACTAATTTTCTATGTGATATGAGACAGCTGTTGGAGTTTATTATCTCTGAATGAATATCTACTGGTTTTCAATGGGCTTACTTCCTTATTGACACTTTACTAAAAATCAGTTGACTATATATGTATGACTATTATTGTAATCTCTTGTTTGTCTGCCCTATGAAATATTAAACTTCTGTGTTCATCTTGTTTCCCACAGTGTTTGTGTTGTTCTCCATCATTTGGATGAGATGAAACTTAAAAGGTACAGAGTGAAGGATAGGACGAATGTACAGACTGATAGGAGAAACCCTAGCCAGAGAGAGTGAGCTGTGACCAAAGGAGCCACTGTAGAGGAAAACGCTGCCGATGAGGGAGACTGGGTGATTACGCTAGTCTACATGTTTAGCTTTAGACTGTTTTTAAAGTATTTGAGGGATGTTTTTTTAATGACTGAAATTCCCATTGAGATTAATTCTTTTTTGTTTAATTAATTTATTCAGATGACATCTCAATTGTTATCCCATCCCTTGTATCCTCCCATTCCTCCCTCCCTCCCGCTTTCGCACTTTTCCCCTCCCCTATGTCTGTGACCAAGAGGGACCTCCTCCCTCACTATATGATCATAGGCTATCAAGTCTCATCCTGGTAGCTTGCTTATCCTTTCTCTGAATGCCCCCAGGCCTCCCCACCAAGGAGAAGTGGTCAAATATGGGGCACCAGAGTTCATGTGAGAGTCCGTCCCTGCTCTCCACTCAACTGTGGAGAATGTCCTGTCCATTGGCTAGATCTGAGTAGGGGTTCGATGTTTACTGCATGTATTGTCCTTGGTTGGTGCAGTAGTTTGAGCAGAACCCCTGGGCTCAGATCTGCCCATCATGATGTTCTTTTTGTAGGTTTCTAGGACCCTCTGGATCCTTCTATTTCCCCATTCTCCCTTACTTCACTTACCTAGAGTCCCAACAGGATGTCCTCACATCTATTCCAATCTCCTGGTAAGTGAAGACTTTTGTGGGACATGCCTCTTGGGCTAGTGCTCAATTATAAGTAAGCATATACCATATGAGTCTTTCTGCTCTGGGTTAACTCACTCATTAATATTATTTCTAGTTCAATGCATTTGTCCACAGTTTTGGGGAAATCCTTGTTTTTAATAGCTGAGTAGTATTCCATAATGTAAATGTACCACAGTTTCTTTATCCATTCTTCTACTGAGGGACACTTAGGCTGTTTCCATGATCTGGCTATTATGAATAAGGCAGCTATGAACATGATTGAGCATATGTCCTTGTTGTGTGGTGGAGCAGTTTCTGGGTATATTCCAAGGAGTGGAATAGCTGGGTCTTGAGGAAGCCCTATTCCCAGTTTTCTGAGATAGCACCAGATAGATTTCCAAAGTGGCTGGACTAGTTTGCATTCCCACCAGCAATGAAGGAGTCTTCCTCTTTCTCCACATCCTTGCCAGCAAGTGGTGTCACTTGGATTTTTTATTTTAGCCATCCTGATGGGTGTAAGATGGAATCTCAGAGTCATTTTGATTTGCATTTCTCTGATGACTAAAGACATTGAGCCTTTCTTTAAGTGTTTCTCAGTCATTCGATATTCCTCTGTTGAGACTTCTCTGTTTAGTTCTGAGCCCCATTTCTCAATTGGGGTTATTTGGTTTGGGGTGCACTCAAAGAAAGAGTAAGTAGGATACCAAGATGAGACTTGATAGCCTATGACCATATATAGTCATAGACCTAAGGGAGGGGAATAGGGTAAAATCGGGAGGGAGGGAGGAATGGGAGTATACAAGTGATGGGATAACAATTTAGTTTTAATCTGAATAAATTAATAAAATTAAAAAAAAAGATCTGTGTGAACCTGCCCCTAGAGGATTTGCCGATGTGGCTGCTGTGCCACATTGCGTCAGTAGGTGGCAGAGAGGAGTTAGGCTATTTCTATTCTCAAAGGAACATCTGACCTCTGAACATCTTGAAGGATCAGTAGTCTAAGATTCCCTGAAAAACAGGGAGCCTGAGACCACTGCCAGTACAGGCCAGAGTGCCTGGACAGGACAGGGAGCTAGCCTGAGACGACTAGCAGTCAGGTGATGCACAGGCCAGGGTGGCGGTAGAGCATGCCGGAGATGTACCCTGCCTGGCGCCATTACACATGCACAGGGCATAAGAGTCCTGAGTGCACTCTGGAGACAGCCTTGGACACTCAGAGACCCCAGGTGCCACTAAGAGATGCAAGCAAATAGTGGAAAAATGGAAGAGAAACAAAAAGATGTGGGCACAATGAAGACAGGCAGAACTGGAGACTCCAGAGTAGTGAGGAACAGCCTGATGTAGCCAGTGATGTCACCTGGGACTACGGTGGGGTCCTGGTCCTGGGGGCCACCCAGGGCCACATCTGGGTCCACAACTCTGTAGACTCTGTTGCTACTAAAGGCCAAGCAGACATCCCTTGTCTGGGCCCAGGGTCATGTTGATATCTGAGGGCTGTGTAGAACTGGCTCTACCCTTCACCTAGGCATCATAGGAGAGCTGGCCCTGTAGGCTTGAGAGCAACTGACCCCACCCCTAGCCAGCTGCAGTACTCAGGAGAGTAGGCCTGCACACGTGTTGTGAGTTGCAAGTGAGGGGCGAAAGGGTACAAGCCTCTGAGAACTGGCCCTGACACTTGTCTCTCATGTGGCAGCATCCGTCGGCAAGGAAGAGATGCGCTCTCCTACCCTCGCCCCTTGACATCTACTGCAAGCAGGAGAGCTGGCCCTAGAGTCACGATAGCAGGAGAGCTGGTCCTGCCCCTCAGAGAATGGGCCCTGAACCTCACCTGGGAAGCACAGTAGATCTGGATCTCGATGGTGGGGGTGTCGGAGTCTCAGGTGAGCCGCTCTGACAGTGTGAGTGGAGAAGGTCCTTAAACTTGTCTCACAGCATGGGCAAGGGAGAGATGCTCTCCTGCCCTCCCTTGTCTCTCACCACCTACAGGAGACGGAAGAGCTAGCCCCAGGGTCATGAGTGAGAGAACCAGCCATGTCCCTCACCAGTATCAACACTCAGGAGAGCAGTCTCTGGACCTTGCCTGCGTAGCTGGGTAGAGCTCTCCCTGGTTAAGCGGTTGCTGGTGAACAGGCCCCCAGGGTCTGAGAGCAGAGCAACCTTCTGGCTAACCAGCTCAGACAGATTTCAGGGCCAAGTGCAGGGCTCTTAATTGGCCCACGCCAGCACCTAACTCAGGAACAAACTGCTGGAGTGCATGAAGGGGCTGGTCCTACAGATGCAAAACCTCAGGACTTCCTTGACACAGGGCAACAACAGGATATCTTAGAGGTGTACCTGTGAGGTTCCAGTACTGATAGTGTAGCAGAAGCCAGCGGCCTCGTGCCAGACCAGCAATTCATTGCAAAGAACATTTGCAAGCATAGAACAAAGGGCTATGTACTATTGGGCACACTGTTACACAGTACACCTTCTCCCTTCTCCAATGAGGTTATTTATTGTTTTTCCTGCTGGGGCTGAGGTTGCAAGTACAAAGGGTGAGTGTGAGGGTGAGATGAGTGGAAATGGGCTGAATGGTGTAAAATTCACAAAGAACCAATAAAAAGGTTTTTTTTTTTAATCTGTGTGACTAGGACCACGGTGGGTGGTATCTGAAGCTGATTATGAGAAAGCGTCTATCCTCAATGGCCTTCAAGCCAGTTAATTGCTTACTAACTACTTAGCGCAACGATTGGAAACCGTTGACCCGTGGACTAAGTTTCTCCATCTAGATACTGAAAACTGTATTTAGAGATCAGTTTTCTTGGGGCCTGCTGAGATCTGTCAACTAAACTGTGCTTTGGCAATGGCTTTGGTATCCATTCAAAAGCTATTGAAAACTTACTGTTGTATTTATTATGAGAATGCTAAATTCATTGTACTATTTTGTCCTTATACGAAGCACAAGAAAGGTGTTCTCCAGATTTCAGTGTTGGGAAGAATGGCTCCTCTTCTCAGAAGCCTGAACGCATTCATGTTGTGAGGCTGTAGAGTCTGGCTGGATTGACTTGCCGTAGCATGAGAGATCAGATTGCTAATTTTAAGAGTAACCGTGAATAGATTTCAGGATGTCTACAGCTAAGCATTACCCCAGGATGCTCAGTGAGGGTGTTTTAGATCGTCAATGTGAGCAGTGCATCATGCTACACAACCTGAGTGTGCAGTCTTCGGCCCACTGAGTACCTGGCTATCTCAGCAGAGCAGAGGAAAGGATGACCCCACAGCTCTGACGGATCCGTAGGCCCGGAACTAAGCTTCCTAAGCTCTGTGCACTTGTTATTCCCAGGCCTTCAGCCTGAGACCACAGTCCCTTCCTGCAGCTCTCTGGCTCTCAGGCTTACAAACAAATGTATACTGATTGATAGGTGTGTGCATAGGCACATGGATGACAGACAGATGATTAAAAATGTACCTTGAATGTAACTTTCTGTAGCAATTTTCACTTGCCACACTAAACAAAGCTTCTCACTATGGAATTGTCTTTCTTTCTTTCTTTCTTTCTTTCTTTCTTCCTTCCTTCCTTCCTTTCTTCTTTCTTTCTTTTGTTTTTTATTTGTTTGTGCATTTGTTTGATTCCAGACAGAGTTTTTCGGTGTAGCCTTGGCTGACCTAGACTCACTTAATAGACCAGGCTGGCCTCAAACTCACAGTGATCTGGCTGTCTCTGCCTCCCTGAGTGCTGTTATTAAAGGCATGTGCCACCACATTCAGCTTGAATTTTCTATGTATTATAATTGTATCACAGTGGTTTTAAAAAACATTTTAGAAAGTGGAGCATTAAAAAATTCACATTTTCCAGGTGCAAATCAGATGTTATTTTAAATCAGTATCAACTTCTATGTGTAATATCCAATGATCTAAAAAAGCATTGAATTCAACAGGTCATTAGATATGAGTTTCACTACTGAGAATTATAGCACTTGCTTCTGGTTGTCTTTTATCGAATATCTAAGCAGAATTGTATCTTCCAATCTATTATCCTGCAAACTTAAACAGTAGCAAGAGAACTTTGTGAGTTCTGTTGTAAACAGTTAGCTCTTTTCTCTTTTTCTCTTTCCCTGAGTTATGGTCCTTTCACATCTTCAGATTGCCATGCATGGAGAAACGGGAGGTGGCTCTCGTCTTCCAAGGCAGGCCCAGAAGAATCACTGAGGTTAAAGGCCACTGGATGAGATGTTAGCAGAATGTAACCCGTGATTTTGCAATCACAGGAAAAGGCAGACAAAAACTCTCAGACTGCTACAAGCACCAGAGAATACCAAGGACATCATATTTTGTCCTCACTGTTTCTACCTTCCACTGGGCAGAAGGAGTGATGCAGAGTACGATAAATAACATCTTTCTCTGTCTTTTATTTTTCTCTCAGCCCAAATAGCTACCACAGTTCAAGACTATGACACCTGGCTCATTTCAGGAGGAAGCAGCTGGAGGCTGATTTCTAATGCAGCCCTTTTCCTCTTTCAGGAGTGAGTACTTGTGCTTTCTTGGGAAATGTATTGATTTTCTTCTGTGTTCTTGACATTGTCCCATATTCTAGGGAAAACAATAAATAAGAACAGGTCTAGAGATAGAGCACCTGATTCCAAAATAACTATAATTACCATTGGCCATACCTCCTTGCTCTCAACTCTTTTACACTATGCTTATCAGTCTGTTAGTCTGTGAGTGACAATAAATCCGCTGAGGTGCCAAGTAAGAGGTGATTCAAGAAATCAAATGAAATGAATCTAACAATAACCTTTTCCCTAAGTCTAGGTGGAAGGACATAAAAACATACTAAGAAAGATAAACCTAAGCCATTAGGTTACATCTCAAGACAAGAGAGAAGAGTAAAAGAAATAAGGTGGAACACAAAATATTTGTTTTTAGCATGAAGGTGGGGGTAAAGTTTGGAAGACCTATCATGCTAGAAGCTATATTTTAGTTATCTCTTAATTTCAATAACCAAGATCATATCATATGGGTGAATAATATCAAGAACTGGATTTTCTGTTTATTATTAGGAAAATCAGCATTACTTATTTAAAGTTCATAGCCAAAGCATTCATGCAAAATTGCCCTGAGGGAAGATAATTTGAATTGGGAGAGAGAAAGTGCTAGAATGTTGTAGGTATTTTCAAACAGAGTCCATCCGCCTGCCGGGGCTCATCTCCTCTGAGCGGGAGCATCATTGCGTCCTGTCGGCCTCCTCGGTGTAGCTGGTCTGACATAGATAAATTACACTGGATTCTCACAGTCAGAAATAAAGTATGAGGTTTAACTGGAAATATAAGAGAGAAAATACTCAAGTCTTTCATCTCAAAATTCCACATACAACGCACCATGTCTAAAACTCACAGCAAGGAAAGAAACAGGCTAAATTGTTCTTCACTAGCCGGGCTCTCATGAGAGCATTTGCATATAACCAGCGCATCAAAATTTTCTCAATGAAATGAGTATTCACCTTGTTTGGTATTTGTTCTTTTTGGTTGCTTGAAAATATAAGAAAAGATCATTAAAGTTAATGTCAAATGGTTGTTCTTTTTTCAAAATCTGGTTTCATAAGACTAAAAGCACTATTTGGAAAAAAAAGAACTTTAGTCTTGATATTCTGGCTTATGCAAAATATAAGTTGTTAACATCTAAAATGTTAATAAAGAAAGCAACATTGACACAAATCTTATTTTATAATTAAAATTTATTATAAAGTCTTGAAATTAAAAAAAATTAAACAGAAACATATTTTAAAATTCATTTGTTTTGGTAGAAAAATCAAACTACAGGTATTTAGAAAGCAACTGTTGTCACCAAGTCAGGCAGGGCAAACACTGTCTCTCGAGGTTGTGAGAAGTTTGCTCTCTTCCCCTCACAAATACGCCACACGCTTTCAGGTTTCTAAAGCATATGTATTAGAACAGCACAAAATCAACAGTTTAATACATACAGCAGTAACAGTAAACAAGATATTCTCGCATGAAGCTTTTCATGTACCAGGCTTGTATTCTTAGTGTTTAGGTTGAAACAGGTATTTGTAAAAAATATGCTGGACAATGTATGAATGTAAATAAGAGAAGCTGGCACGAGCAGCAATGCTGACGTTTATCTCACTCGACGCTTTTTCATAATAAAACAATGAACTCTGTAGACTGTCTCAGTTCTAGTCCAAGTTCATTGCGTAGCTATTGTTTGTTTAGTTAATTTTAAAGGTCAATCCATAATTCCAGCATGTCCGAGGACGTGGCAGGAGGATTGCTATGAGTGTAAGACCAACCTGGGCTATAGTGAGTTCTGGGCTAGCATAGTCTACTGAGTGATGCCCTGCTTAAGAAAAAAATCATTAAGCCAAATAAGGAAATGTTAAGACATTTTATTTCAAGGTGAAATGGGGTTTTTTTGAACACATTTTAGCCAATTATGCGACTCTATTGGGAAAAGTGTTCAAGTGTCTTTCTTCCATCACACTAGCTAAATATTTTATCAGGCCAGTGTCTGGTCCATTTTAGTGGAGAAATTTATAGGCCAAAAGTCAGAGCGTATCTTTTAAATAAAGAATGTAATATAAGAAAAACAACTCATCTTTCATGTTTATAAAATGGTATAATTACATTAACTCAAGAAGCTCTGTTGCTCACCTACTGTGTGGCATTTATTTTAAAAAGAGCTGGTGCAATGATAAGCAAAATATTTGTCTTCTCTCAAGGTCAGAGAATAGTGACAGATACAGAGTGGCACACAGGATGACATCTGCCCCAGCCAGCTCACAGGCAAAGCAAGTGCAGGTCACAGCAGAGCACCACAGATTAGTTTCATACATCTAGGGACACTCATACATGACCTTCAGCTTAAGCTGGGCTCTGGAGGAAAGATGAGTTAAATAGTTTTAAAGGCAGGAGAATTAAAGGCTTTTGACAACTAACAAACATCATCAGCAGGTTGCCTAGAGGGAAGGTACATCACAACAGAGCATATACAAGCATGTCACTAGACACCTCTGTTCCCAAATTCAGTGGAGCATACGCACTTCATAAAATGGATTATTTGACATAAAGTGAAAGTTATTTTTGTGGAATATTGTAAATGTTGTTTTTATTTCCTCAGATGAGGTGATGAGATGAAAGCCCTTCTCAAGCCTTTCTGGCTCTTCCAAATTTTCACTGGCTGGTTCAGCTCAGCTGTTCTGCCCAGACTCCTCCCAGAAATGGCTGATTCAAGCTGGCTTCTGGATTCTGACTGAATTTCTCTGCCTGGCCTCAACCTGATTCTGACAACATGTTTTAATCTTCTGGCTCTGTCTCGTTCTCTGGCTCATTCAGTCTTCACCTGTGTCTAGTTTGCTCTTTCTGCAACCTGTCTCTGTAAAACTGTCCCAGTAAGAAACTCTGAATAAAAAACCTCCTCTCTCTGCCTGTGCTGCTCTTACGTAGGCTCTCTTTTCTGTCCTTTTCTGTCTCTATTCCAGTGAGAGTTGGGTGTGTCCTATGTCTGACTCATTCCTGTCAAATCTTACTCTGATTTGTCACTTTGTCTGCTCCTCAATTGGATGTCACTTTCAAACACAGTTGTTTTCTTCAATAAACCAACCTTACCTTCATTGTTTGGGAGTAAAGGCGTGTGCGTGTGTCTGCATTCCAGCCGGGTCACACAGACCCAGAAGGTCTTTGGATGTGATCTCTTGCCAAAGCAGCCATGATGCTGGATTGAAATTCCTCCATAGAAAGTTTCCATTTAAGGAGGCCTTTAATTCCCAGGAATAACCTGTTATGTATGCCTGTAAGTTGGAAGCGCCATAATAGGATTTGTGTGTATGTGTAATTTAGAGGACACGCTGAGGCCCTGTAGGCATAGGATTAGGGCGAGTCAGGGTACAAGTCAGGGTACTCTTCATGGTTGTAGCTCCTGGTTCTCTGTTCAAAATGTCAGATCTGGTTCAGCATCCATGCTTGAGCTTTCGCAATGCCCAGAGAGCCTCCTTCAACTCTGAGATCAAATACACTTGCTTGCTTGTGTGCTTTCTTTTTCCTTTCTTTCTTTCCTATGATGTACTTTTCTCACATTTTTCCATTTTTAAAATTTGTTTTTAATTTATGTATTCACTTTATATCCTGATTGTAGCCCCCTTTCTCCTCTCCTCCCAGTCCCACTCTCCCACCCTCTTTCCTCCCATCCTCCCTCCCTTTCTCCTCAGAAAGGGAGAGTCACACACACACACACACACACACACACACACACACACACACACCAGCCCATCAAAGCTCAACCATCTTCTCCTGTCCCCCTCCGGTTCTCCTCAGAAAAAAAGAGCCCCACCCCCACCCCGTCAATCAAGTCAAATCAGGACTGAGCTCATCCTCATCCACTGAAGCCAGGCAAGGCAGTCCCACTAGGAGGAAGTGATGGAGAAGCATGCAATGGAGGCTGTGTCACAGACAGCACTGGCTCAACTCAGCAGGAAACCCACATGAAGATCAAAGTGCCCATCAGTTACATATACATAGGGGGCCTAGGTTCAGCCCATGAATATTCCTCCATTGGTGCTCCCATCTCTGTAAGCCCCCCATGAGCCTATGTAGTTGACTCTGTCAGTCTTCTTGTGGCCTTCTTGTCCCCTACAGGTTCCCCTATCTTTCCTAATTTTCATATATATACACATTGGTATGCAAGTATTACCAAGGTTGAAGTTTAGACATGGGAGGACAATGGAGCTTTCTAGCAAAGCTTGCAAAGCATTGCTCTATTTCCAAGGCTTTAGCTTACCTGCATTATCTTGATACATCATGGCTAGTTTTAGTTTTATATTGCTGCCTATTTGACCTCTTGCTCCTGAATCAATCCAGAAGAGCTTCATAAAGACCATCCACCTTTGAGGACCGGGGAGATGGTTCAGTACATAAAGCACAAGATTTAGACGTGGCTCAGAATCCCAAACACCATCATTTAAAAAAAATAAAAAAAGAGTGTATAAAAAGGTGGAGGGGTGATAGTGGTCAGTATGCATTGCACACATGTTTGAAATTGTCTGAAAGCATATTTAATTAGCAATAATATTAAAATCTTGGTGTGATGATACAAATCAGTTACGTCTAAGGGGGAAGCAGTTCTCCTGAGTTCACTGGCCAGCCTTTGTCTAATCGGTAGCTCCAGGTTTAAAGAAAGACTCTAATTAAAAAATAAGATGGTGAACAGCAGAGAAAGACACCAGATGTTTATGTCTGGCTTTCATGCACACAAAGCAGCATACACATGACCACACATGAACACGTGTACACAGAGCAAACACACAGACTGTTCACCTCCTTTCTCATCTACATAAGATTACATTACACCTTTGCTGTGGCAGTGATGCTAAACACATGCATAATTCCTCCCTATTGAAATATGACTGATAAAATGGTATTTCTATACCCTTCTATATGAAATGTTGTAGATGATTATGGCACACTATTAACTTTACAAAGTCAGTAGGAAATTTATGTGAATATTAATTTCAATAGCTTAAGCATACACGGATGTGAAATTCATCAAAATGTTATTTATGGCTTTATTTTGATTAAATGGGACAATGTGTGAATATTTGCCTTCCTTAAACCTTTTGGGGATTTTGATTTTTAAGAAATGAGTATGCATTAATTTTTTCATTTAAGTCAGCAACAAAACAGAAGCTTTTTGTGATAATAAAATTTTTAGAGAAAAAAAAGAAAAGACCATCACCTAACCATGCAGATCTCAAAGTCCTTCAACTTAGACAAATATATCCTTGAGGGCTTTCTAAATGCTAATTGTTAAAAAAACAACTTCGGAGCAGAACTCATTGTAAACAATTAGAGCTACATTTGCAATGCGGCCTCCTAAGATTCAGCTGTCAAACTCCACGCATGCTAATTTGAAAAACTGGGTCATATTTCCTAGCACAACACTATGTCTTTCCCTGAGCATGGGCTTTAAAGTGTTTTAGGCAAGTTTGTTGAAAGTTTATGTTTAAAATTCCACATTTACACCATGCAAATACATATAGACACTCAGAAACACATGCACACTCAGATAAATTTCTGTTTCTAATAACTAATTCCAATTTTTGAATGAGTTCAATAACTTCCTAAATATGTTTTATTCTAAAATTATACAGAATTCTGTCAGTGACCGACACAAGGACATTTTGCCCGGTGACTGGATTGCTATATTTGAAGCCATCTGCATAAGGTTTATTGATGCTCATCAGCTTCTTTGACGTAGGTTGGGTGTTAACAAAATTAAGTCAGTTCTCCAAAGATGAAAAACAAATGGGAATTTAAAAAAAATTTTTCAACATCTTTGGGCGTCATAGAAATGTAAATCCAAACTACACCGAGATTCTGTCTCACAACAGTCAAAACAACAACAAATGTTGGGATGATTGTAGAGGGTATTAAATAAATATGGAAATTAGCCTGGAGAGTCCTCATAAAGCTTAAAAAATAGAACTACTTTAAGATCTCGCTAGACCATTCTCAGGAATATACACCGAAGAATCTATGTCACTATACCATAAAGATGGATAAACGCATATGTTCATGGCAGTGTTGATGACAACAGGAAAGTTATGGAAATAGACAATTGAACAGATAAATAAAATATGTAACATATACACAACTGAACTTTATTCAGCCATAAACAATAAAAAAAAAATCACATCATTTGCAGGAAAGGGAATGTAACAGGTGATCCTATTAAGTGAAACAAGTCAAACTACAGCAGATGCTGAATGTTTTACCTCATATATGGAACCTACATTCATGTATGAGTGTGTGCATATATCCACATATGTGCACATGGGTTCACATGTGTGGCATTAAAGTGGAAGCATGCTCAGGGAGGCAGTCTTTGCCTAGGAGACATTAGGCCCACTGCCTAGCATCATACACAGAAAAGCTTGTTTAGAATTTGGAAAAGGCAGAATAGGGTTATAGGCAGAAATATGGTCAAAATATAGAATATGTTTGAGTGGAATGCTACTGTAAACCTATCATTGTGAACAACAAATATATTGTAATGTGAGGGTGTTTGTTGTTTTTTGTTTTGGGTTTGTTTGATTGGTTGGTCTTGGTTTTTCAAGAGTTTCTCTGTGTAACCTTGGCTGACCTGGAACTCACTCTGTAGACCAGGCTGGCCCTGAACTCAGAGATCTGCCTGCCTCTGCCTCCTGAGTGCTGGGATTAAAAGCATGTGCTATTTTTTTCAAATAGCAAAAGAACTAAATTACAGAGCAAAAATAATAACATTTCCACATATGAATACAGTTTTTAAAATAATATAATACTTAAATAAGAATCCTAGTTTTAATAATACTCCATGTTCTAATAAGTGACAGCTATCAAAGGCACCCCTAAATCTACAAGGACAATATTTTTTACTAATAAATTGTTGAAGACTTGTGACCAAAACTTCTTAAGAAATGAAGTTAAAGTCTTATCATACTCTATCACGCTGCATTTATTTTACAAAAAGTCTTGGAATTTTTAAAAAATTAGTTTCTTTCATGCCTTAACAATCAAGCAGCCATTCATCATCAAACACTCAAACATGATGGAATACACTTAGTCTCTTCTGCTGAGCAAGCCTGCTCTTACTGTGGATACATAGGCATAAATAACATCCCTGATGACATAATAATATTAATCAAATTACTTGCAAATCAAAATAAGATAAATCTTTTGATAACATTGATAACAAATATATAAATAGCTTTCTATCAGCATGCCTATATGACACACAAACAAGATTTCACTATATTTTCTCATAGAATTATTTTCCTCAATAAGGGTTAGTATATTAATTACAAAATTGCAGAGTGGAAGTGTTTTCATATTCAATAGCCAGGATACATGTGATCAAGTCAGATAGACCAGCAGCATTGTAGACCCACCTTGTAGTCAACCGCCCAGTGTGAAGGACCAGATCCAGCCCTAAAAGCATATCCTTCTTCATCCTTCTGGCCCGATATATCTGACAGACATATTTGTGAGGCAGGAACTATTGAGAACATGCTTACACTGTCTTTGACTCTGCCTGCATCCAAGCTTGTCCTTTTTAAGGCAGAATTCTGTCTGTGGTAGTAATGAGGACATTTTGCCCAGTGGCTTGTTTGCCACATTTGAAGCCATCCCATAAGAAAAGCTAGGAATATTTATTTCATTTTCAAATTGAGGAAAATTAAAAGAAAGCTCATTGTGATGTATGAAATTTAAATGCTACTCAGATTGCAGCATGTCTAAGTTTTACTGGGAAACAGCTCTGCCCATTTGAAGCTGTGGCCATCATGAGACTGCAGACCACATAAAAGCCTCTTAACCAGTGGAAGGACAAACAATAAGGGTGAGTTAGCCATAAAATCATCACTATAAATTTCAGATAAAATTCTCAGCTATTTTATTTTACTGTAGAAATATTTCCTGAAGAATTAATCAGATGACGCAAAGAGAAATAAACACTTACATATACAGTAGTTAAGTGGTTAATGTTAAGGGTGAACATTGGACAATTTCGGAGCTCAACAATCAAGAACACTTGTTGCTCTTACAGATCTCTTAGGTTTCATTTCTAGCACCGTTATGGCAGCTAACAACTGTATTTAACTCTAGTTCAAGGGGGATCTAGTGCCCTCTTCTGGCCTCTGCAGACATGGCACATATACAAAAATGCAGAGATACACATGCAGGCAAACCACCTATATAACCCATATACACAGAATACAATACAATACAATACAATACAATAAACATTTTAGAAGACAATTGTATTTTGAAGCTAAACTTTCCATAGACTGGGAAACTTTCACAATACCCTATATCTAAGCTTATAGAAGTACAGACTTCATAATCACTGTAAAGTTTGGAAGTCAAAATATTCAAAATACATGCAAAAGAAAAGAAAGCCGCAAAAATTAAAAACAGTGCATAGAAAAGCATGCCTCTCTGTTATCCTGTGTGAGCTGAAGACAATGCTCCTGAAGCAGTGGCCCTGACTACCAATAATCTCAGTCTTAGTGACACTGGTTTGCTACTGCTGAGCTAAATAACGTAACAACCTTCTTCCCTTTTTTAACGCTCACCATTGTTCCCCGTGTGGGTGTTCTGACCACAACCTTCCTTTAAAAGCCTCCAAAACAAAAATTACAGGTGAATACAGGTCTTATGGAGGTGACTGGATTTCATTAAATATCATTTAATGACAGATACCCACAACTTTTAACTTCTGTTATAATCAATGGAAGACAAAAGCAAAGACTGAAGGAAATAGATGCTTACACCAGACAGCAACCTAATTGTTTGTTTTTAAATGAAGATAGCTGCAGTTCTAGCCAGATGTTTATCAAAAAAGCGTGAGATAGTGACTTATTTTTGAACTTCTTTTACCATTACTAGATTGCTTTTAATATGGTTTTAAATATGCAAACTTGACACAAAACACGGAAATCCTAATAAGCACTCACTATTGAGCACTTAATTTTCTTATTTATTGATTGATTGATTGATTGATTGATTCGTTCATATTACATCTCAATTGTTATCCCATCCCTTCTATCCTCCCATTCCTCCCTCCCTCCCATTTTCCCCCTACTCCCCTCCCCTATGACTGTGACTGTGAGGGACCTCCTCCCCCTGTATATGCTCATAGGGTATCAAGTCTCTTCTTGGTAGCCTGCTATCCTTCCTCTGAGTGCCACCAGGCCTCCCCATCCAGGGGACATGGTCAAATATGAGGCACCAGAGTTCATATGAAAATCAGTCCCCACTCTTCACTCATCTGTAGAGAACGTCCTGTCCCTTGGCTAGATCTGGGTAGGGGTTCAATGTTTACTGCACGTACTATCCTTAGTTGGTGAGCACTTAATTTTCATGACCTCACTTGTGACTCAGTATTATAATCTTGCACACATGAATATTTCCATTTTATAAGTGAGAAGACAACCTAACTGTTAACAGGACTATGAAATCAAATTAGCAGATTTGAAGTTATACACAAGACTACTCATTGATGAAGCAATCCTCATTCTTTTTCATATGACAACAAACATATGAGCGTATATATTTACTCACAATATCATTACACTGGGGGAAATTGCCCTGCAGTTTTATAAGTTGGTGCCATTCTTACTTTGCAGACAGTTAATGCGAATGCCCCTTTATGACAGTTATTGAAATGTATCTTTGAGGGTTTTTCCTTGACACACATCTGATATTCTTTCTGAAGACGGCTGTGCAAATAGAATATAAAGATTAAACTGATGGCCTTATCAAATGCTGCAAAAATACAATGAAAATCTTACTGATAGGCCAAAGTCTCTTTATTTTTAAGTTTCTGGGAAGGAAGGAGAGCAGTAGCCCTTGTTTGTTTTCCTCAAATCATGGAGCCCACAAATGACACTGTGTATCCCAGTACATGACACACTTAGATTGACATCTGGTAAGGCTAAAAGTTCAGAAAATGGGTCCACGCAACTACCCTGTCTGTGTGGAGTTGGGTAGCCATCACTGGAGTGACAACATGGGTTAAATGCTGACAAAACTGTACACAAAGCACAGAGGTGTAGAGCAGGATGGACATTTATCATCACTGTATACGCATCTGTCAGGTCAGAGGTATGTCTGCATGTGTTGCTGTGTAAAAGGCTGGGCTTGTGTCATAGGGACTCCTATATAGCTATGTAGCCAATTACCCACAAGACTAAATACTGTCAAATGAACACACTGCACCAGAACTGAAGATATATAATACAGTCTAAAGGCTAAATAATATAGATTAAAGGCTATATAATTCCCTCATTAAAATAGATATAGTTATATTTATCCATCGCTTGTATAAATCAGATCTTTTTCATACATGAACTGTAAGACTTACCTGAATGCCTGAGGGCTCTTATTGGAAGAACATTTGTGCCTCCATTTTATTTCACAAAAGCCCTCAAGCTTGTACTTAAGAAATAGTAAATGATTACCCCACTACTGATGATGCCCAAAATATCTAGTACTTAAAAAATAAATTGAAATCCAGAATTAGCAGAAGAGAGTCACCAGTAGTTATGATAAGTGTTATGACATTTTTTTTGAATTAAGAAGTTGTGTGTTGCATGACTAACACCTGTGCAGAGTGCATCCCAAGACAGGAAGCGTGAATTGATTTCTTTTTTTTTTTCTCACTAATGTTTTATTTTGAAAAATAATCATTCTTATAAAAACGTGTCACATATGTTAACATAATGGACTTCTTTTTTTCTTTGTTTATTCACCTTTCACCCTGGCTGTGGCCCCATCCCTCCTCTCATCCCAGTCTCACCCTTCCCTTCTCTCTCCTCTCTCTCCCCGATTCCTCAGAAAAGGGGAGCCCCCCCCACCTCCCATCCACCCCAGCTCATCAAGTTGCATCAGGGCTGAGCACATCCTCTTCCCCTGTGGCCTAGCAAGGCAGTCCCACCAGGGGGAAGTGATCAAAAACAGGAAAAAAGTCCATGACACAGACAGCCAAATATTGGGAAATGCGTAGGAAGTCTTGTGAAAAGGTAGAGGGAAGGCAAAAAGGACCTGGAGGAGACAGGAGCGCCACAAAAAGACCAACAGGGCCAACTGACCAGGGCCCAGAGCGGCCTGCGGACACTGAAGCCCAGACCAAGGACCGTGCGTGGACTGGACCTAGGCCCCCTACACAGATGTAGCCAGTGGGCAGCTCAGGCTCCATGTGGGTCCCCTAGTACTGTGAGTGGAAGCATGTGCTGGTTTTTAAAACTATGTAGACTCTGGATTTCTTTGGTGGGGGTTATCATTACATAATCCAATTCTCATTTTGGATTTGGACAAAAAATTTTATATTATATCTTTGAATTCTTGCAACTGAAAATGAATATGTGTTGTGAGAATGTAGCAATATCCATGAAAAGTGCCTAATACAGTCTGGCATTTAGTAAGTACTACATAATTTTAGCTGTTTTTTATTTTAAATTATGTTTTTCTGCTAATCACCTGTTACTTTATGACAGGATCAATTTATCAAATTTATATTTTATTGAGCACATGTAGATAAAAAATCATTTGAGCATTTTCCCTGATTTAACTAGATAAATAAACTAACCAACTAGGATACATCTCAATTTTCTCATTTGATGAACGAATCAATATTTCACTAAACTATGAATTCCAACAGGATGAAACCTGTGCTGCTTAGCCTGGTTTTATATATTTATTATTCAGAAAGCATATGTCATGAATTCAGGAATAAAGTAAGCATCACTTATTTCAAATACTGAACCAAATTAAATAAAGAAAATTGCATGTGGTTATAAAGATGTCGCAGCAAGTGGTGAATTGCCATTTCTCTGCCTAGACATAGAGGACACAAAACTTGAATCCCTAACCCTGAAGGCTCCCCTCCACAGTGCTCCTCAGCAATATCACCTCTGACTAACAAAGCATCCTGCCACAATCATTTCCAGCCATAGAACACCTTACTCACCAAGCACGCTCCCCTGTGCTCCTTGGGTCTAGACCCCCCTTAACCCATGGTACCTTCTTCTGTGCCTCTCAGCTCTAGAAGCTTTTCACTCACAAAGGCATCTTCTCTAGGCCTCAGCTCCACAGGCCCTCTACTTTTGATCACTGGCATTCTAACTTCCTGATGTGTCTTTTATAGCTTATCCAACCACAGCACCACATTCTGACTTAGATTCATGGTACAAAATGTTTTTCATATAATGTCTTGGTCAGCATTTCTTCTTCCAATTTTCTAGGAAATGCTTTTTTTTTTTTTACAAAGCAAAAATAAAAATGCAAATTTCTGCAAACTTTGACAGAACAGGAAGCTAATGAGAATGAAAATGACAATATTTCCAAAGTTAAATTAGAGCCTCCAAATTATACTACAGAAACATACTATTTTCTTGTGATAAAGCATACATAACATAAATATTAATCTTATACATTTTGAGTGTATTTGGTTTTGTTCAGATATAACTGCCTTCCCGTGCTGGAGCTTTCTTTTTTTTCACCAACTTAAAATTTCCTCACCAAATGCTGATCTCGTATTTGTTCATCACTCTGAAACCTACCATCCCATTGCCGTTTTATCTCTACATGCCTCAGTATTATAGTAGACACCACATACAAGAAGAAACAATAGCTGTCCTTTGGTTTGTCTATTTAGCATAATGTTTTCAAAGTTTATCTACACCATAAAAAAAAAAGTGTCTATCCTTCATTCCTTTTAAATATTAAATAGCATTCTATTGTATGCACACACCACTTCTGTTTTCTATGTATGGTACTGACTTTGTTTTGTAAAGGATGTAATGAATGAGAGTGAGATGGAGGTTTGACTATTCTAGCAGGTTTGAAAATAAATAATTGCCATGAAAAACGCAAACAAGACCTGTCTTTTTCAGTCTGTGAAGGTATATTTCAATATATTTCAATATATTTTCACAGTGTTTTTAAGTAATGACTGACAGTAGCTGTTTGGTGTTGACAATGAGAAGGAAACAACAACAACAACCCTGTGTAACAGAAAATAAGGCCTTCCGTAAGAGCTCGTTAAGCTTCCCTGCACGCTTCTTGTCTACTCTTCCATTCAGCGTTCCTAAAGGATGGACACTAAAACATTCTTAGTGTAGGCAGAGACAGGACAGTTTTTACTCCAGACATGAGGATTATACATTACAAGCTAATGTCTTCACATCTTTACAATTTGTGTATTTTGTTATTCTTCTTCCTTTTTCTATTTGTGGTTTTTTTTTTTCATTGAAGAGTTCTAAAGTCATTCTGCAGAATGGGTGTGGAATACAACTCTGTCTACCCAAATCAAGGATAAGGAGGATGCTAAAGTCTCTGTCTATAACCTCGTATGATGCACTAATGACAAGAGAAAAACAGCAAATATGCTAGTTTCTTCTTGTCTCTCCCTTAGGGCTTGTTTCACTTCAATATTTGCAGCCACAGCCCAAAACTAACAC
Source organism: Acomys minous (assembly GCF_964271855.1). Classification (NCBI taxonomy): domain Eukaryota; kingdom Metazoa; phylum Chordata; class Mammalia; order Rodentia; family Muridae; genus Acomys; species Acomys minous. The sequence goes on from NC_140487.1 coordinate 4,044,675, forward strand.
AGATGAAGGGTCTTAGGCCCAGGAGTTTGAAGAGGGACACTCTGGTTTTATTGGCTTGTAGTTTATCAAATGTGACACTTCAAGGTGTAACGCCTGGCACAACGCACAGTGTACAGGCATAGATCTAAGGGGTGACTCCCTTTACTGTAAAGGGGCACAAAGTTCACAGTGTTTATTCAACTGGTTTGAGAAGTTAGATTAAAGTTCATTTGGAGTCACTCACAATTCTGTGACTGAACTAAGATTAAGACTCTCAAAACCCATCTCATTAGACTTCATGCATCAGTTGATACATCCCAGCTCTTTCTTGAACCACAATCTGGAAGCTGTCATCTACCTCACCAAGATAGATATTTCCTCAGAGTAATGGGTAGGAAAAGGTTTTTCAAGCAAATAGAGCCAAGAAGAAAGCTGGAGTAGCCATTCTAATACCTAATAAAATAGACTTTCAACCAAAATTAATCAAAGGAAATGGGGAAAGACACTTCATACTTATCAAAGAAAAAGTCCACCAAGATGACATCTCAATTCTGAACAGCTATACCTCAAATATGAAGGCACCCACATTTGTAAAAGAAACATGATTAAAACTTAAATCACACTTTGAATCCAACACATTAATAGTGGGAGACTTCAAAACCCCGCTCTCACCAATGGACAGGTCATTAAGAAAGAAATGTTCTCTAAAGAGAGAAAAAACAAAACTAACAGATGTCATGAATCCAATTAACCTAACATATATACAGAACTTTTCACCCAAACACAAAAGAATATAATCTCTTCTTAGCACCTCATGGAACCTTCTCCAAATTGGCCATGAAGTCATTCACAAAGCAAGCCTCAGATGATACAGGAAAATTGAAATAATCCCTTGTATCTTACTAGATCACCATGGATTAACGTTAGACTTCAACAATAGCAGAAGCAATAGAAAGCAGACAAACTCATGGCAATTAACAAATCTCTACCCAGTGACCACTGGGTCAGACCAGAAATAAAGAAATTCAAGGAAAATGAAGGCACAACGTACACAAATTGTGAGTCACAATGAAAGCAGCACTAAAAGGAAAGCTCATAGCACTGAGTGCCTTCATAAGGAAATTGGAGTGTTCCACACTAGCAGTTTAAAGGCCTATCTTAAAGCTCTAGAGCAAAAAGAAGCAAACACACCTAAGAGGAGTAAATGGCAGAAAATCATCAAACACAAGGCTGAAATCAATAAATTAGAATCAAAGGAAACAATGTAAAGAATAAAACTAAAACTAAAACAAGACAAAACAAACAAACAAAAAAACACCCAAGAGCTGCTATGTCTGGCCTTAGTGGGAGAGGATGTGCCTACTCCTGCAGTGACTTAATGTGCCAGGGCAGGTTGGTACCCACGGGCCCTTCCCCTTCTGTGAAGAAAAGGAAAGAGGAGAAAATAGGAGTTTATGTGGGGGCCCTGGGAGGAAAAGAGGAGGGGCTGTGATCAGGATGTAAAGTGAATTAATTAATTAATAAACATGAATTAACATGAAAAGTCAAGTTGACTTGAGTGTACATAAGTATACAGAAATGTTTAGATTCATTTATTTCTAAACAAATAAAAATATAATACTTTGTGATTTTTAAGGAATTGAGCTGTTTTATGAGTTTTCTCTATCCCTCATTTAAAAAAAAACTATTGAAATTATGCTATTTTCAACAAAAGACATTTTCCTTGTCCTTGAAATTCTAGACTTAATTAACTTTTAAAACAACTAATGGAATCAAAAAGTATATCTTAGGGGAGACTCCTAGCCTCTCCTAATCTGAATGTTCATAGTACAGAGAGACAGAGGAAGGAAAAATGAAAAATACAGTCCTAAATTACCAGGTCATGATTACACTTGAACAATGTTCCCATGGACTGGGCATGATTTTAGCATCACATGGCTACAATCCCGGAACCACAGAGGCAGAGGCTATAGGACCCATCACAGCTGAGCCTGGACTACATAATGAAACCCTGTGGTTCAGCAAGACAGATCATGTGCTTATATGGAAATGCCATGATGAAACCTATTACTTCATATAGTTAATAAATGCTAATGAAATGGTCAGCAATAAAAAGAGAGGTGTAAGCCAGAAGAGGAGCAGAGGCTGAGGAGGAAGGCAGAGATGATTATCCCATGAAACTCTCTCTTCCCATAGCTGACCTGAAAAAAAGGAGAAAGAGTACCCATGGATTTGTCCTGTGTCTTGCTGGAGTTGTTCCTCGGGTGACTCAAGTCAAGTATCCTACATGGCTCTGACACCCAGGCAAGAGTGAATTGTCATATTCACAGTCTCTGAGGACTGTATACCCCAACTTTCTCAGCAAAACAGCAGAGGTAACACCCTGAGTTCATGTCCTTGTTTTGAAAAATTAGTTAACAGACTTTTAAATTTCAGATCCTATCTTCTAAGGCATAAAACATGCATGGCTTGCAACTTCTGGTCCTTAGAGAGCCATTGTGGTTTCCTCCTAGATGGTTGCCCGAATTACACTAATCATCATGCCAGGGCAGGTATAATTAGGGAAAATTAGTTGGTGTGTTCACTTTTGTCTCTGTCCCTAGAGTCACTTTATTCTGAAGAGTATAGTGTTTCTCTAGCTTTAATATTTAAATATTTAATATTTAAAAATGTCTATGAAGTGTTTTAAAAAATCTACGTATACATAAAGTACTTTATACAGACTGAGCAGGTTGTATTAATGTACCTAGAAATACACATGTGGGGGTATGAGTGCATGTGTATGTGTGTTGATGATTAAATCATATGAAAACATGAATTTGAAAGAAAGCAATGGGGAGCATGAGAGGGTTTGGAAGAAATAAAGATAATGCAAAATGATGCAAATATATTATAATCTCAGAAATTTTTAATATATATTTAAAATTGACCTCTTTCTCCACCAAAATTTATGTTATATATAGCATATATATTATTACAGAGTGTCATCTTACAGTGAAATTATCATTCAGTAATTAATAAAGTGGTAGATAGATATAAGAAAGAATCAAACCTAAATTCAGATCTTCTAAGTTTATAAAATGATCTTGCCAAAATATTGTTTTTAGTTAATCATGTTGAACATGTTTTGAACTGTTCATTATAGATTTCCACAAACTCCTCTTGAGTGTGGCTTATGCAACTCTCCAGAAAGATTACAAAGTTTCATTATTTGCAGATTATATGATAGTATACATAAGAAACCTCAAAAGTTCTGCCAGGGAACTCCTTCTGCTGGTAAGCACCGTCTGTGAAGTGGCTGGATACAAGAATGACTCAAAACAAATCAATACCCCTCCTATGCACACATGTCAGGCGGGCTGAGAAAAATCAGAAAAACAGACAAGAGCCACAAATAGTATAGAATATCTTGGTGTGACTCTAACCAAGCAAATAAGGATTTGTATGACAAAAACCTCAGTGCTTTGAAGAAAGAAACTTTTAAAAAGATATCAGAAGATGGAAAGACCTCTCTTGCTCATGAATCGGTAGGATTAACATAGAAAAATGACTATCTTGCCAAAGCAATCTATAGACTCAACACACTCATCACCAAAGCTCCAACACAATTCTTTACAGACACTGAAAAGACAATACAACTTTCTAAGTAATGAGGTGACAAGAAATGTAGCACAAAACTTTCATTGGTGTTTCACATTCCCTTACAAAAACTGCTTTGGGAGTTGGAATTCCTGTGATCTCTAACTTTTCATTCATTCAGTAAATATTTACGGAGGACTTACAACATGCACGTGGGAAGAGCAAGGCTGCTTCAGTGGCAGAACTCAGAGATCTATAGGTTGGAGATGAGGAATAATTGTCAAGAAGGTAACGAGACCAAGCAGGAAAAATAAAACAGAACTATCCCTCACAGCTAAATGAGGTTTGCCCGTCATCGTCCACTTTTGTTATGGTGTCATCATTCAGTCTACATAGTTTATAAATAACCATTTATGTCTCACAGTTTCTTTGATAACAGAACATATGAGCCCAGATTTACACAGTAAGTATATTAAGCAAATTGTGTGGCTCGGCATGGCTCATCAAAAAGAAGAAGTCAGTTAGAGGAGTCACTTCTAGTCAACTGAATGATGATGGAGCTAAAAGTTCCTAGAAGAGACAATGTGGAGTCTCCCTAACCGAGGGGAGAAGGCCCAGGGAATGAAAACTAAAGCAACTGGGATATAACTAGAGGCCTATGTGGGAAGTAAACTTGAAAATAACAGGGAAGGGGAGAGATCCCAAAAGAACAGTGTGTTGCAGTTAATTGTACACTCATTTGTCTATATTTTAATACAGGGAAACTGGATTGTACTTGAAGATAGTTTTTGGTAATTTTACTTGAAGACAAAAAGTTTTTAAAGACATACATAACAAACATACAAACATATGGGCACATAAGTATTTTGAGATTTATTATAATTATTATATAAAGTATTATACACATATTACATATTAGCTAAGAGTATATTTACTCAAATTATAGATTGTGACAAAGAATTGAAACTCTGATTCTATCACAATTGTAAGAGACTGAGAAGTTTCACAGGCTGAAAGTAGCAACATTAGGCACAACTGGGATAATCCTGATGAATCATATATAATAAATATTTCCCTGAGTATATTTGCCATTTTTCTGTTCTTGTTAAGATTATTACAGTACAATAATATTTTATCATAAATGCATAAGCTACAAGGTCAACAGGAACAGTGATAATAAATTTCCTGAGACTATAAAACATATGGGATGTTCGTAACACAAGCATTTATTCTTTGGGAATCAATTTGAGTTAAACTACTTCCCTCTGGATAAGTCAATCGTAAGTACAGTTTGGAGTGCTATAGTACATGCTGATAAATGTCCTCTACATAATTATTTTTAAGGATGATTGTCTCCACAAACCCTACAAAATAATATATAAAAGTTTTGTTTAATGTTAACTAAAGTAATTCTACAATGATTGAAGATGGTATTTCTCAAAATTAAATCATGTATATTTGTATTTAAAGTAGTTTTTACTGGACACCACATAAACTACATTTATTTTTGTCAGAAAGTAGTATAAAAGTGGTTACAGTAGTCTCCTTTATAATATACTACTTCTCTGTCTCATTTAATAACCTATTTTTAGAAATGATGTCACTCTAGATGGTACACACTCATTCTTCCTACGGAAGCTAAGTTATTTATGAAGATAATAGTCCGAGCTTACACTCATGGTGCTGAGTCTTAGGGATGTACCCAGAGCCAGATATTTGGAGCACTGCACCAATCTTCAGGTTTACTATGGCCCTCTGCGAAGAGTACAACAGTTAATGACTTATAACCATTTCACTCTAGAACATGTTTGCACATATGAGATAAGTAAGATGGTAGATCAGTAACTGTAAACTTTTAATAAGTTCCTACTTTTCCACTCCTTAATTCAGAAAAGCCAAACAATCACAACAACTTTGCATGTAATAATTATGACTTAAATTAGAAAGCAAGATAGGGTGTGTTTAAATGAAATTTCCCAATTGACTTTGCTGTTCTAATGAACAAAGCATCCCAGGACTTGCTCATAGTGTGGCATCCATGAAGGCATCCTTAGCTAAGCTAATGAGGTAATCATTAGCTTAGCTAGCTGGGCTGACTAGAGAACACAGTTCTAGTGTGAATCAGGCCCTAAGTCTCCCAGTTATCTCTGTCCTAATGGCATATTCTACATTAAATGATAGCAAGTTTATCATTGTGGAAATATTCATTTTCAAGGTAAGTCAACTGAGAAATTAAAGGTGACAGAGCTCAAACTTATTAGTATTAGAAAAACAACTGCATTCAAACACATTTCTAATGATAGATAGGAATGCTGCCTTCATGCTGGTGAATGTGTAGTTATTGCTGTTTGCCTATTTTAGCTAGATCTGTTATCAACTGTTTTTGCTTGTGTAGTTGTATATAACTATAAGTTTACCTGTGGAGAAAATGAATAGGTAAACAAAAGATATCCTATTAGGGAAATGGAGAATTTTGACATAATATTTTCTTTTGACAGAAGACTGAGCACTAGAAAGAATAAGTGAATGTGCCCACTCACATAAATTATAAGAAAAACAAAGTATGTATCTATGCTGTTTAAATTTCTTTTACTTGTTTATTAAAACTTCATTAAAATGAACTTTCAAATAAGAAAGTCATGCATCAAAATTACCCAGACCCAAAGTCTATACTTCTCAGTGAACATCAATACAGACTTGCCATTTTGGAGTTGTAAAGCTTCACGCTGAACTTTATACTTCACTATCAAATATATTTTTATGTACTTATTCTTCACCAAAAAGAGTACAATCCATGACAGAGTTACAATTTAAAAAAATAATTTATCAGAGTTATAGTATTATAAGCCCCTATGGCTTATGACCTGTCTAGCCAAACAGCTTTGGTCCTCCTTACAGTGCCAGATATAGATTTTGACTTGTGGAGTGGGTTTTATCACTGTCTGTAACCCCACTTTGCAGTGATCCAACGGCTTCATCTGAGCTCAGTGGGCACCATCCATGCACAAGATTCACATACATGCAGGCAAAGTATCAATACACATACATGCAAAGTATCAATACACTGTGGTGCCCCTACTGAGTCAAGGGCGAGGGACTGCGGATTTAACACACACACACACACACACACACACACACACACACACACACACACACACACACCACACACTGAAACAGCGGGTCCTTCGTGCTAAGAGAGCAGCAGCAGCAGCAGCAGCAGCAGCTTTTATTCAGTGTTCAAAGAACCTTCTTATAGGTAGCAAAACAGGAATGCCACTCGCAGGTGAAATCCCTGAAGAAGTGATTGCGCACAGGAGGAAAACTCCCAAGGAGGGGAGGGGTGTGTCCTCAGAGCAGTAAACATGACTAGCTAACCAACGTAAACCAGACACCGAAGCTGCTAGAAACAGGGTATGAAACAGCAAGACAGGCAGGCAGCCCAGTCGGGTCTGGTTCCTACAATACACATAAATGCAGAAAAAGTATCAATACACATACAGACAAACAAATTTTCAATACACACACATGGAAACAAAGTATCAGTACACATACTTTTTTAAGGTGCTTCACTGCTGTTCCAGAGGACCAGAGTTGGGTTCCAAGAACTCACATGGCTGCTTGCAAACCTCTGTAATTTCATCTTCTGGGAATCTGATTCCATTTCTCACCTCTGTGGACACTCTTGTGCATATGATACATCTGAACTCAAGCAAGTATACACATAAACACATAAATAAAAATAAAACTTTAAAAATGTATAGTGAGTATTTAATATTTGGCATCAGCTTTCTGAAGTATAAAACACTTTTAAAGAATCTCATTAAGTACTTGGGGAAGGTAGACAGATGGCAATAATTTTCAACAGGGCAGAACATTTTCACAGAGGCACAGAGGGAAGGATTTGCAATGGTCACTGGGCCTCCTGCAAGAAGCCAATAGGGAGCCCATGATGGGGTGTGGATGACGGAGTGGGAGGTCACAGCTTAAACAATGGCAGCAGGAGGGAAAGGCAATGTCTGAGGCTGAGGCAATGCCCACTGAGGTAAAAGCACCTATGCAATCCAGTAGTGCTAATAGGGATTTGGGCTGAATGGTGGATCTATAAAGACACAAGAAAAATAAAATATTACTTGAGCTCAGACAGAGGTAGGTGTTGGGATGCAGTAGAAGTGTGCAGTAGGGTCATTCAAGTAAAATACAGAGAGTCCTGGAGGAGGAGAAACCACCCAGGAGATGCTGTGCAAGGAATTTTTGTCTTCTTTTTTGTTTTTAAATACTTTCTTCTCTCATACAATACATCCCTTCTTTCCACTTCTCTGAGTTCCCCTTGTACTTCCCCTTTTTCCCACATCAACTCTCCCCCTATTTCTTTTCAGAAAAGAGCAACCCTTCAAAAGACAAAAGCAAAACAAGATACAATAACATGTCCCCTTGATGGGGAGGCCTGGTGGCACTCAGGGGAAGGATAACAGGTCACCAAGAAGAGACTCAATATACCCTATGAGCACATACAGGGGGAGGAGATCCCCCTCAGTCACAGTCATAGGGGAGGGGAGTAGAGGGGAAGTGGGAGGGAGGGGGGAATGGGAGGATACAAGGGATGGGCTAACAATTTAGATGTAATATGAATAAATTAATAAAAAAAACGATACAAGAAGACAGGGTAAAAATCTTCGTACTGAGGCTGGGCAAAGCAACCCAATTGGAGACAAAGCAGGAGCAGGAGCTCTTGAGCAGGCAAAAGAACGTGAGATGCACTCGCTCCCCCGTTAGAAGTTCCACAAAAGCACAAAGCTTATAGCCATAGCATCTGCAAAGGACCTAGTACCGACTATAGCAGGCCAGGTGCTGCCCACTTAAGTCTCTGTGAGCACATGTGAGGCCTAAATTTCTGGTTTTGACAGCATTTCTTCAAAATCAAATGGTTTGAAGGTCTAGTACTACCATCTAGCTGGAAGATTCTAGATGTTTCTATCACTATCATGGTATTAGATGCAGACTAACAAATTAGGCAGATAACATTCTATTTTCCTAAAAATATGACTTCCTTTTTTTTTCTATCTGCCTCTCTTGCAGAAAATGAGGCATGATTATGGAGGCACTTCAGAAAGAATTTCATCTTCTTGCATTTAGTAATCATTTGGGAGGGATTCAGGAAGAAATAAAGTAGGATAAACCTTGCTTTTCAAACTGTGCTTTATTTTTAGGAAGTTGTTTGTAGCTAGTAGTTTGTAGTTTTTTGGCATTGGTTATCGACTGTTCACAGAGGCTCACTCCACAGTTTCTAGAGCCATTCAGTGTCGATTGATAGTAGCTTGCCTTCTGTTTTGCATGTTTCAAGGTTGGTTTGCTGTAAAGTAACCTCTGTCAATGGTTTCTGCTCCTTATCAGTCTGTGATGTAAGTTTGAATACTCACTGGGTACAGTCACTGAATACACCTCAGGGACTGGTTACTGGGAGACATGTAAGAATGTTAAGACACATCATCCAGTCTCTAGTCAACTCTGTGTCCTCTCTCATACATGGATGAGGTTTTGTAATATTCCATAGAAGTTTTATATGTTAAATGCAGTGTTTTAAAGAAAGGATAATACCTATTCTTGAGAAAAGCAAATGCTAAAAATAGTCCTAAATTTTCTCAAAAAACATAAAACACTACACAATTGTCACAATCGTAGCACATATCAGCTGTAAGTGATTTGGCTTCCCAGAAGTCTTTGCTGTTAAAGACACTTGTCAGTAAGTCAGAGGCCTCCATTCAAAGCCCAGAACTTTCGTGATGAAAGGACAGAACCAACTTTCCCAAGCTCTATTTGACCTCTACACAGGTGTTGTGGCGTGTATATGCCACACAAATGTACCAGCACACATAAACAGGTGCAAACACTGTCTATAGACACAACAACTCATGTTGCTTATGATTGTGGAGGCTTTTATTTTATACCTTTTTTATTGTTCTTTTTGAGATAGGGTCTCATGTAACCCAAGCTTGCCCCATCTTTTTGCATAGCTGAGGATGGCCTTGAATTCTTATCTTTTCACTTCTGGTGTTTAAGCACTTACAAATTTTCAGTGTGTGTGTGTGTGTGTGTGTGTGTGTGTGTGTGTGTGTGTGTGTTCTTAAAACTTTCTTTCATCTTCTAAACATCTTGCCCTATTTCATTTCAAGAAGCCACTATGCCTAACTGTCTTTTTGAGGGGCAAGTAATGTACAACTGAGGCAAACAATAACCAGGTAGATTAGAAGTGCACTGTCCAAGTTTCTCCAGTGGTTTCAGTCCTATCAAAAATGGAATGCTTCTGAGCCCAACTGGTACCTGTAATTCTCTCTGGAGCCCTGTTTGACAGTTTGAAGTCTGATTGGAATTCTGATCAATAGAATCAAACTAAGTTATGACCAACAGAATTGGAAAGATAGCCAAGGTCCTTTAAAGTCTCTAAATTTGGGAGCCATTTGTAAGTGTACATGACGCCCGGAGAAGCTGGAAGAAGGCATCAGCTCTCCTGTAATTGGAGTCATAAATCATTGTGGGGCACTACGAGGGTGCTGGGGACCAAACCTGGGTACTCTGCAAGAACGCTAAGTGCTCTTAACAGCTAGGAGTGCTGTGCTTAAAAATTCAAAGCTACTCACTTAGTTCATGCCATTATTTTTTATTATTTCTTGCCAACCAATAAATCTGAAACAATGTAAAGTGTTTTTTCTTTAATTATTCATTTATTTATTTTGAGACAAGGTCTTATTGTGTATGACACCCTGACCGGGATCTCAGAGTAATAATCCTTCTGCCGCTTCTTCCCAAGTGCTGAGACTCTAAGCACGAGGCACCATACTCTCTGCCTTCAAGGTAAGCCGCCCCACTGTTGTTGACGGGGCACTGGTGTTGCAGCACATGTGTGGCTGTTAGAAGACAGCCCCTGGAAGTCAGTGCTCTCCTTCCACAGTAGGATCCTGGGATTAATCTCAAGTCATCAGAAGAACGTAACAAGAGCCTTTACCTGCTGAGCCATCAATCCAACCTTACACACGCTTTTTTAAGAACAGGAAGTATAAGATATTTTGAAATGGTCTGGAACTTTCCCACTTGGAACATTTATAATGTATAAATTCTACATTATAAGATATAGATATACATAGCTAAGGAGAGTAAAACCAGAGTTCTCTATATCAGTGACAAGATCTTAGGGCTTGACCATATTCTTGACATGACAATAAGTTTAAAACCTAAAATTGTATCTGCGCTTGAATGTCCATTTAAGCCATAATATGATAATGTCTTAGAATAAAAAAATTATCATCTTATAAGTGCTCACATGATGATGAAAGTCCTTGGAAGCTCTTGGTCAGGTTGTTAGTCTATTCTTTAAAAAATTCATGTGACAACAAATTGGATTCAAAAAATATAAGCTCATGATTTGGACTGAGAATTTTATCTTTAAAAAGCCAGAATTTGGGAGCAGATATCCTCAATAAAACCCAAAAATAATGTAAATGTTCAACCTACTTCTGAAACCAAAAGATGACCAAATGCCATGTGGTCAAGTTTTGGAGCTGGAATAGTTACTATATATTGTCACATCTTTCAGAAAGTCATCATCACAGCCTTGGGGCCCCAGAAATGACACAAGGTTCATGGGGAGGAAGTAAACAGTCACGACCACTGGACTCTAGATACAAGCACACATGGTGATGGATAAAGGTGGGAATATAAAGAGAGTGAATAACGACATGTAAGTGTTAAACAAAATTTGGGTAAAAAATGGGAAGAAACTGTGCCTTGTATCCAAAGAGTAATAGATTTCAGCCCATACTTCATTCTATAATGATTATGTTATTGAATTACAAGGATAAAGAAACAATCAATGGAGCATTCAGATAGAAGATGTAAAGTACATCCAATAGAAGAAAAGTACAGTTGCTTTTCCACTCCTCTAGAACAAATACAACAGAAAAAGCGGTGAAACAGCAGCCAGTGCCTTATACAGGCACACACGTCTCCTGACCAAGGCCCATGTTCTCAGCCAAACTCTCTTCCGACATGGAAGCAAAAAACCAAACATTTGTCAAGCATGCTCAAATTAGGGACTATGCAAACATGATCCTTTCTTTAAAAGGGTATGACATTGCAAATTTAGCTACTGGGTGGAAAACTAAGGAAGGAAACATGAGGAAACTGGAAGGATTCTTCATAAGCTAACATAATTTAAACATAAAAATAGGATTTTCAAATTGAGAGGATTCTAGTCACAACATGGTTTATAAATAAATGTAAGATTTTTAAATTAAGTGGCAGTTGTCACAAAGAACAGTCTGTATGTTATAAACCTTGAGAAGTGAAGAACTGAACCCAAATAAAGAATGAGATGGAACTATTTATAGTAAAACAAGGAGAGAGAAACAATAAAAAGTAATGTGTTGCTTTCCTTATTTTCCTTAGTAACTTATGAATAGATATATCAGGGGTCCTGCTCAAACTAAGGCACCAGCCAAGGACAATACAGGCGGTAAACTTTAAGCCCCTACCCAGATCTAGCCAATGGACAGGACATTCTCCACAGCTGAGTGGAGAGTGGGATATGACTTTCACACTTACTCTGGTGCCTCATATTGGACCATGTCCCCTGGATGGGTAGACCTGGTGGCACTCAGAGGAAGGATAGCAGGCTACCAAGAAGAGACTTGATACCCTATGAGCATATACAGGGGAGGAGGACCCCTCAGTCACAGTCATAGGGGAGAGGAGTAAGGGGAAAACGGGAGGGAGGGAAGAATGGGAGGATACAAGGGATGGGATAACCATTGAGATGTAACAAGAATAAATTAATAAAAAAATTTTTAAAAAGTTCTGCAGTTAATGTAGTTTTTTATTATTTTTAACTTTAGGAAAGTCATGATTGCATTAATTTCATTCTTTCACTGTCACAAAATAATTGAAGCAAACTTAACAAGAGAAAAGGTTTATTTTGGAGGGTAGTTGTAGAGATTGCAGCCCATGATAACTTAGCTCTGTTGCTTTGGATTTGTGGGACCAGGAAAACTGGTGGCAGCAATAGAAGTGGAAAGGCCTGTTTGCCTCATGATACCTGGAGGCAGAAAAGAAAATCAGGAAGGCTCTGTGCTTTCAACAGCCCTATCAAACATGTTCCCAGGGACCTAAACCCCATGCCCTTGGCCCCGCCTATGAATGGTACCAACACCTTCCAATAGTGACATGTACTGGAGAGCAAGTGTTTAACACACGTTGCCTTTCTGACTCCATTTAGGGAAATATTCAGAGAATTTCCTAATCAGCATTTTATGAAAGGTTTTTTTTATATTTTATTAATTTATTCATATTACAGCTCAATGGTTATCCCATCCCTTGTATCCTCCCATTCCTCCCACCTTCCCTCCCTCCCATTTTCCCCTTACTCCCCTCCCCTATGACTGTTCCTGAGGGGGATCTCCTCCCCCTGTATATGCTCATAGGGTATCAAGTCTCTTCTTGGTAACCTGCTGTCCTTCCTCTGAGTGCCACCAGGTCCCCCTCAGATCATATAAATTTTTTCCTTTTACCAAAATTCCACCAGAAAGTTATTTTTAATATTACTTTTTATAACTGATTTTAAGGGTAGTGGCATATTCACAGAAAAAAAATAGTGAAGAGTGTAAAGAGTTCTTGTAAACCTAAATCCTCCACTATTGATATTTTTACCACAAGTAACTACATTTTAATAAAGTATTATGGTAACATGACAAATTTGAGCCATTTAAAACTCACTGTTAAGTAAGGACCATGTTTTACTCATATCCCCTTTGTAAACCACTAATATCCCTTTTCAAATATTTCATTCATGATGTTGCCTAAGGCTCCTCTTGAATTTTCTCAGTTTCCATTTTTAATGATAAACAAATTTGAGAAGAGATGGTAAGCTATGTTTCTAGACTGTTCCTTACTAGGAATTTGCATGATGTCTTAATGGACTCTTCCTGAGCAGTAAACGTGATTCTCTCTGCATCGGGTCAGGAGTAGATGCCAGCTTCACTGGCTGACCAGACATCAGCTGCAATCCCCCTGCCTCTGTCTTCCTAACCTTAGGATGACCAGTGTGCACCACCACACCTGGCTTTTCTATGTGTTCTGCAATCTAGCTCCATCTCTGCTTATACAACGAGGAAGTTAGAGGCTAAGCTAGCTATCTTCATGGCTCTGCTAATAAAAATCTTAAGCAGTTCACTAGCATACTGTTTATAAGGTTTCTCAGCTGTCAAGGTCCCTATTTTATTCCCATTTTCACAATCCATTTCTCAAGTGACACTACCTGCAGTTCAAGGAATGAGGGAGGTTCCACTTCTTTATTTTTATTTTTAAAATATTATTAATTTATTCAGATTACAACTCAATTGTTATCCCATCACTTGTATCCTCCCATTCCTCCCTCCCTCCCGCTTTCACCCTATTCCCCTCCCCTAGGTCTATGACTGAGGGGGACCTCCTCCCTCACTTTATGGTCATAGGCTATCAAGTCTCATCTTGGTACAACTTAAGAGCTGAACGTCTACACAAATTATTTGCAATCTTTTAGTAGAAAACTTCTTTATCCCTTTCCTATTTATTTCTTATGCCAGTGTTGATTATCATTAATACTATTTAAATTTTGAGTTATAATAAGATTTTGTAGATCCCATTCATTTAAAAACTTGCCTAGGACAGTGCTCTACCACACAGAGAGACACGCCCTCAGTGAGAACTTTCCTGTCCTATGGTAGACCCCTGTGTTGCCATAGGCATTCTGTAATCCTTTGTCTTCTCAGTGAAGTTTTATGTGCGTAATTGCAGGCTCACACTCTCTGTTACAGCATTTGGCATGTGCAAAGCGTGTCATAACTTTCACCACAGCACCAGACAGAGGAATTTCATCTTGGAAAAGGAACCCTGTGCTTTATACATTCAACCGGCTTGCCACTGGGAATGTTTAATGCCTGTTGCTCTATAGTTTATTTTTCCTCTTTCTTGATTTGAAAAGACAGCATTTATTATTTTTTATTAAATATTAAGTCATTATCTTTTCTAGTGATATCTATTTCTTTAAATTTTCTCCATCAAGGAAATTAGCAGAGTGGGGTTGGCATATTTGGAAAGAATATACAATTTACTTAAGCCAGAAAGAACCTGCTGTCCTTCAAGAATATCAATTCTAAATTACATATATTATCTAAAATTCAAGCACTATTTTGAAATACTGAGTGTTTTAGTGGGTGAGGAGTGTATGCAGGTGGATAGTCTACCAACATGCTGCCCACTGTGCTGCTGGTCCCTGAGGAGTATGCAGGGCATGTGCCTGTGTGGCCAGTACTTGCTTTTTGAGTACTATGATTCTTTTCTTTTAACATAATAAAGAAAAAAGAGAATTATCATTATTTTAAAAAATTTGTCTTTTTGGAGCATTGTTTTCCTATTAACAACAATTAAATTTTTCCTTTATCTTAGCTTAGGGGAGGGTCTTTTCTAGATGAGATATAGTTCCAAGGTAGGACATTCACGAACTGTGTGGTCCAAGGTTCATTTTCTAGAACCACACCACCACCACCGTGAACAACAACAACCACAACAACAACAACAACAACAATAATAGGACAATTCTAAATTTAGACAAGAATTGTAAGCCAGGTATAAGCCTCTCTTTCTTGTAATGTGTCAGGTCTGTGGTGTTACATTGTTGAGAAAAGAAAACAGACAGAGGCAATGGAGGTGAGGATTGTGTCTTGGTTTTGTTTTGTTTTGTTTTTTTTAATGAGCATTTTGATTTTATAAACACTGGAGGGAAAAGACATAGCTCATGTAACAATGTTACATTACAGAACTGGAGACCCAGTTGCATGCTAGGACATGATTTCTACAGTGAAGGAACTTCCAACTTAGTACTATTAATTTGCAGTTGATTATTTTAAAGTCTTAGGATTTCTTCCCTTTTTCTTTCTTCTTTTTTTTTTTAAATTCACTTTACATCCAGTCATAGCTACCTCTCTCCTCTCTTCCAGGTTCTACTTTTCCTCCCTCTTCCTTCATCCTCCTCCCCTTCTCATCAGAAACTGGGAAGCCCTTCCACCCCACCAACCTACCCCAGCACATCAAGTCACATCAGGACTGACTGCATCATCTTTCACTGGGGCCAAGCATGCCAGCCCCACCAGGAGGAAGTGATCAAGCACACGCAACAGAGTGCATGTCAGAGACAGTACCTGCTCCCCTTACTAGGGGACCTACAAAAAGACTAAGTTACCTATCGGATATATATGTGTAGGAGGCCTACGTCCAATCTGTGCATGGTCCTTGGTTGGTACTTCAGTCTCCATAAGGCCCCTGGGCCTAGGTTATTTGGCTCCGTTGGTCTTCTTGTGGAGCGACTGTCACCTCCGGATCCATCCTTCTATCCCTTCCCCATCTCTGCCTCAAGGCTGCCTGCGTTCAGCCCACTGTTTGGCTGGGAGTCTCAGCATCTGTTTCAACTCTTGCTGACTGGAGGCTCCTTCTAGAAGTCCTGTCTGGCTAGGAGGTGGCCCCCGCAGTGTAACACCCAGCTACGCGGAGTCTTACCTAGAGTGGCTGCCGCATCCTCCCAGGAGCCCGCTCTGTCACAGGTCTCCACCTTGTCTCAGAGATGCTCCTGCCCTTGGTTTCTCTTCTCTCACCAAGCCCTCTGGTGTCCTGTCCTGAGCGCCCCACGTCTCATCTCCATTTCATTTCCCTTCCCACTCCAGCCCCTAGCCTGTTCCCGCTCCTCATCCACTTTCATTGTCTATTCTATTTTCCCTTCTGAGTAAGAATTAAGCATCTTCCCTTGGGCCCTCCTTGTTACTTAGCTGGAAAGTCTTAGAATTTTAACCCTGGCCGAAGAGAACAAGTCAACCACCTTACTTACTGTTCCAGGACCCTTAATTCATAATTATTCTTTAATTCAGTGTTGTTTATATTTGGTTGTTGTGTTGTTGTTGTGCTTTGGGCTTTGTTGTTGTCTGGAGACAGAGTTTTATAAACTCAGGTTAGTCTCATACTATTCCAGCAAGGAAGGAGATAACATGCCCAGCTGAGGCAGGAAAGCCAATGGTGCTTAGCAATTAGCTTTACGGTAAGTAACAGCAAACTTTCTCCTGTCAAACCGAAGGTTATTTGTGATTTTAAATAAATGCTTCAAATATTGCTTTCACAGCTACATATGTTGTTTGACTATGGGGTGCGTGCGTGTGTGTGTGTGTGTGTGTGTGTGTGTGTGTGTGTGTGTGTGTGTTATTAAGTAACTACACTAATGAAACATAAGTGAGTAAAAGGACAGATCATCTAAATTTCTGTCAAGTAGGAAGGCTTGGTCAGGTCTGTTAATCAATGCAAAAACAATTTGGAATCTTGCATAATATTAAGCTGGCATTTCCTTCTTTTTATTCAGCTAACTCTATGTTAAGTACAAATGTAAGTACAAATAATTCACAAAGACCAGAATATTATTAGCAGGATTGTCCAGTCTACTTCAGGCAGTGTTTGGGACAAAATTAATAGAACATTTTCCTTAATAAGTTTTAAATTAATTTATAAGCTATTTTATCAAGCACAACAGGCAAAAATGTACTCATTAAGCTGTAGCATTAATATATTTATGTATTTGTGCATGATATATACACATATACATATTTCACATATATACATAAATATATATATGTATATATATATATATATATATATATATATATACACACATATGTACATGCATAAGTGTTAACCAAAGAAAAATAAGCTATCAATTTAAGATGGGGACCATGAGAGAAGTTGGAGGGAGGGAGCACAGTAGGAGCTGGAACGATGGAAAGGAAAGGGAGAAGTGTTGTAATTATAATTAAAATGTAAATACACACATACATGTATATATATCATACTAAATAAATTTCATGGAGCAGATTGCCATTTTCATTTTTGTGCCCAAAGAAGGACTAAAGTCAAATAACCTTTTGGAAGCATTAGACAAGACATTTATGGTCTCATTTTTTATTTGTCCCTAAGTTTCCTTAACTTTTGATCATGCTAAAACATGCTAACAACATGCTAAAACACTTGACCAGATTATCTTTTTAAAATATGGCCTGGGTAATCTGCTCTACTTTTCTTCAATTAACTCTCTGAGGATTCTGTCCACCTCTTGCCCTGATCCACTTCCAAGCTGATTTCTTTTCTAATGCTTACAGGCTATGGGGATGCCATGGTCTCTCAAAATTAATTCTCTTTTCCATAAAGCTTGCTTCTTTTGTATTTATAATGCTGTTTGATTTTCTCCCCTAATTACCCAGGATAGCTCTCTCAAAGTCCATCTCTTACATTTTGACCTCTATCAGCCTGGTTCAATCTTCTTCCCCATGCTTAAAGAAGTAGTCCGTTCATCCATCACACCAAAGAATATGCCCAGTCTCTGATTCACTATCTAGATGAGGACCATAAAGTCATTGCTTAGACACTGGTGGGAGCTGTAAAATAATTTGGACCAGGAAAGAACTCTGTGGCCACTGGTAATAAAGTGTGGTTCAGAAGGGGAAGCAAAACTGAGTGTACACTTCAGCTCGGCAGACTCTCCAGCCTACGGAGAGTGGCAAAGGCAGGATGCAGGAAGGTTAAAGACTCACGCTAGGATGCTTAGATGTCACCATGGCATCAATTTAAAGCACCTTCAGTCCTATTGTCTCCTTATCTCACCATTACAAAGTAATTAGTAGAGTCAACTAAGCCCCTCGGATAATACTTCTCAAGCCTGCTTATTGCCTCTTCTTCAGGACCTTGTATGACTTTAGTTCAGGATGCCACCATCTCATACGCTAAATAGTTCCATCCAGTTCTTTTGGACCTACCACCTTCCCTCCCTTGCTGAAATGTAAATCTGATCACGTTTTTCTACTTATCATCCTTCAGTGGCTCAACACCATCTACAGAGTAAAGTCTGCACATTGACCAAGGGATGTGGTGACATGGCATGTTCTGTCATGCATTCCATGACTTTGACAATACCAGGAAATTCAGTTGTGTTGCATATTCTATGACCTCCTTCCTTTATGCTTTATCGCCCAAGCTGAAGGCCAGTGTTAGCAGCCCTGTGGCACTTCCTCTTTGCCTGCCTTTATCTGCCAAAATAAAGCTGGTCCTCCACTCATTTGGTAAAGGATAGCTACTCTCTGGAATATTCCTTGTAATTTCAGAATGAATTAATAGATATTTATGTTATTCCTGGAAGTGATTCCTGATTTGGGCTTGAATTCAGCCAGAATTGTTCTCCTTTCAAGTGTGCAGTACACTAGCTATTGAGTAACCTTGGGTGGATAAGATTTTTTAAGTGTCTTCAACAGAAGCATAAAGGTATTTGATCTTTAGGCTTGCTGTGCTGTAAACATGCCAATTACCTAACAAGTTCCTCTTCTAGGAAATGCTAGCTATTACATTAATTGATTTCCATAAACTATGTATATAGTGCATATTTTATATACATGGTATTCATATGTTGTATACATAGCTATATATCTTATTTATTCTTATACTTTATGTTAAATGTTTAATTTTATAAGCCCCAAAGTATCTTTATGAGGAGTTCCTTCCATGTAAGAACTCAGTAAGTGTGAATTAGTCTACTGAAACAAAAATATGATTCAAGTCATCATCATAGTATCCACTGTCCTTTCTTGCTTTGCATTTTGTTGTTATTCAGCTTCCCCAGCTGCTGCCTTCAGGCCTTGTCTATTTATGGTCTGTCTTGTCTCTTCAGCACCGATGTACTTACAAAATTATGACAGTGTTGGTGAAGAATTTTATTACATTGCTTTAAAGCCTCCTCTTCTGAGATTTTTTTTATACAGCTCCTTAAAGAGTGCAATTGGACAGCTCATTCTCCATGGTTGTGGGGAGAGTGGGGACTGCCTCTGACATTAATTCTGGTGCCCCTAGTTTGACCATTTCCCCTTGGTGGGGAGGCCCAGCGGCACACAAAGCAAAGAAAAGCAGACTATCCTGATGAGACCTGAAATGCTATGGCCATATGGTTGGGGAAGAGGTCCCCTTCTGTCAAAGGTCTAGAGGAGGGGACTAAGGTAGAAGAAGGAGGAAGGGTGGGACTGGGAAGATACAAGTCAGGGGATAACAATTGGGATGTTATCTGAATCAATTATAATAAATTAAAATAAAAAATAGAAAACCAACAAACAAAAGAATGGTATTGATTGTAGACCCATGCTAAAAGGTACTTCTGCTTCTCAAAGTATTGAGCTAGTCATACAATTTTGTTAAATAATCTTATTTTAGACGAGTTATATTAGAGTGATACCATGATTGTTAAAAAACTAAATAATATTCTCTAAATGAAAACTGTGTGCACAGCGTTGTTTTAGAGAATAGACAGTGTAATTCAACAATACTCATAAAAGATCAAAATGAAATCAAGTGTAAAGTAGTTGGTTTGGGAAACTGATTCTAAGAAGAAAGAAATCAGGGTAGGCTTTTGTAATAAAAGAGGCTCTATCATGGGTGAATTGCTTGCTATCTGGATTGGATTCACATTGATTTATAATATCTATATAACACAAAAAGAAAGAAAGATGTTTCCAGGCTGTCTTTGTATGCATCAGTGGAGGGGGAAGAAGCAGAGTATGACATGCATGGGAGTGAGTAGTTGGCAGACGTGGAGAGTGGCCTGTGTAAGCACAACATCCTGGAGCTGAGAGAGCTGACCTGGTACACAGGGTGGCAACAAGTCATAGGTGACCTTGAAAGTCAGACAGGAATGTGATCTCTGCATTAAGTAGAGGAGTCACTAAATACTGAAGCAAGGCTGACAGGAAAATGCCATTGTGAGACTCACCTTACCACCTAATGGACAGAGAGCGAGGTAGGCTAATGTTACTAGGAGGATAATACACTTCAAAGATTAATGTAAAAGAATCTCAAAGTGTTTAAATGCTGTTCCCTATACAATTGACTCTTCAGATAACAAAGGCAATAATTAGACAAAAGAGATGGAATAATAAAGATTAATGGCTATAAAAGTCCAAAAGACAGTGAGCAATGATGATAAGAAGAAAAATAATGTCATCTGTAGATTCAGGTTTGAGAATGAGATTGACTCCTAAGCAACAGATCATCCTGAAAAGTAACAAAGAGATAGGGGAGCAGCTGAGCTTTTAAAGCAGACCCATTGCCTTAAACCCTGTGGCTGGTTCCCATCTTCAAATTCCCATCAGGAGACAACCTCTCTAAGAGGATGTATTGTAAACATGCATTTGAAGCAGAAACTTGATTTGAGTGATGATGTAAGAGGTAGGCTCTTACAGCTTAGGTGTCTCTCATTAAACAAATTCAAGCAGCCAAGGCCAAGCTTAATACTATTGTGTTTCTCTAGAAGAGGGCTTGAATGAGCAGCATATCGCCTAGAGCTCAGACATTCTCAGAAGAAACCCATGCCAACCATCTTCACGTACTTCAGAACCACTCTCCTGTTTCACTTACATCCAACTTCTTGAAGTGACAGAAAGCAGTCACTGCCAGTAAAATGGACTAACTCACACCTGGTACAAAGAAATTCCTTCACAGATGGAGTTTCCTGTTGTCTCTAGTTGTAACATCCTGGTTAAAAATACTACCGTGTCTAGCTCAATCTATTTGTCCACAAATTTCGGGAATTCCTTGTTTTTAACAGCTGACTGGTATTCCATAATGTATATGTTCCACAGTTTCTTTATCCATTCTTCTACTGAGGGACACTTAGGCTGTTTCCATGTTCTGGCTATTGGGGTCTAGATGAGAGAAGCATGGGAGAACAGCAAAGTAGAAGGATCCAGAGGGTCCTAGAAACCTACAAGTAGAACATTATGATAGGCAGATTTGGGCCCAGGGGTCCCGCTCAAACTAAGGCACCAGCCAAGGACAATACAGGCGGTAGACTTTAAACCCCTACCCAGATCTAGACAATGGACAGAACACTCTCCACAGTTGAGTGGAGAGTGGGGTCTGACTTTCACACTTACTCTGGTGCCTCATATTTGACCACGTCCCCTGGATGGGAAGACCTGGTGGCACTCAGAGGAAGGATAGCAGGTTACCAAGAAGAGATTTGATCCCCTATGATCATATACCATGGGAGGAAATCCCCCTCAGGAACAGTCATAGGGGAGGGGAGTAAGGGGAAAATGGGAGGGAGGGAAGAATGGGAGGATACAAGGGATGGGATAACCATTGAGATGTAACAAGAATAAATTAATAAAAAAATTTTTTAAAAAATACTGCCATGGAATGCACTGAGTTCTTTCTACCCTATGTACTGTTTCCAGTCCTTGGCACACACATATTCAGTTAACTCTCTGATGTGGCAATTAAATGCAAGAAACTAGTCCAAAAATTAAAGAAATGTACATATGTATGCACATGCTCTGTAGACACCCAGAACAAGGAGGAAAGGAGTAAAAGAAAAATCTACTTAGAGGAAGTGACCCTAACTGACTTGAGGAATTGTTAGGAAATAAACTGTGTAGAGTTTCTTAACCAATAGTGCTGTTGCAGGATGCCATAGACTAGACAGTTTATAAACAATGAGAGTTTATATGGTGATCAAACTTCCTTTTATGGCTCTGGAGGTTGAGATTGTGGAGAGGAAGGAGGCAGTGAACTTGGTGTCAGGAGAAGACCCTGTACTTAGTTCAGAGGTGGCCATTTCCCTGTATCCTCGAGGACATAAACTCCCTATATAGGAATTCTCATAGCATTTTAGGGGCCTCAATAGCCATGAAACAGCCACCCACTGAGGTCTTTTCTTCTATTCATATCACCTCTCATGAGGACTGCAATGAAGATCTAAACTTGAATCCAGACAGTCTTCAAAGAAATATCATTAAGGTATCTTCATGTTTACAAAACCACTCAGAAAGTAAGGCTCACTTTTAAGTCATTTCTAATATCTCAAAAGCCAAATGCAATTTAGAAAGTCCTACAAAAAGTCTTTTATTATCCTTAATGAAATGAAAAATAGATGCATTTGTATATTACTAACTCTACAAGACTTCAGTAAATACATTTGTTCCTAAAAAACAAAATGATATCAAAATGTTTCATTGTTGCTTTAGTTTTATATTTTAATGTTTGGGGCTGAAAATAGTCCACTGCTTCAAGATATTTTTTAAGTATTAGCTCATATTATTGAGAAAAATTTCATTTCACAAATTGCTTATTGACACATAGTATATATTCCTGATCATGAAGTGGATTGTGTTATTTCAGCATGTGTATGTACGAGGCCATAATCAAATTAATATAAATAGCTCACCTTTCACTTCAAACATTTTGCATTCCTTTGGGTTGTATATACTAAAAGTTCTTTCTTCTATATATTTTGAAATATTCAATAAATTATTACAGGCTAGAGGTACCCTACTATGCTACAAAATCAGGTTTAGAAGCCCATCTTACTGTACTTCTGCATCCATTAACGACTCCTACCTATCTTCACCTTCCGCACCCGTCCTAGCCATTGTTAAAGACTATTCACCTCACGACATCTAAGAAATCTTTGTTTTTCTTCAGCTTTCACTTGTAACTAGGAACATGTTGTATTTATCTTTATTTTCCTAGCATATTTCACTTAATGTGATGTCTTTGTTCATCCACATTTCCACAACTGACAGGATTTCATCCATTTATGTGGCAAAATAACATCCTCTGAGCCACATATGCCACACTAGAAATGGTCATCATTGCAAATGGTGATAATATTCAAGTTCTGCCTATGTGTTTTAGAGCGCTGGAGACAGAACTTGATAATTTTACATGCATAGGTAAGTACCCCATGACACCTTTTTTCCCATCCTTGCATTGATGATGTAAATAATAAGGGCCATTTATTTTTAAGCACATGAGACCCAAGTTTATTTCCTATTGCACATCTAATGTGTCTCTAGTGCCTGTATCATGAATTTCTCTTAGATTTTATTCTTAAGCCTCAGTAAGGCATCTAACTGTACAGGAACTTCTTACAATGTACTTCTATCCCACTGTGTATCCTCCTTTGAGGCTGCACAATTTACTTGCATGTAAATGTTATTGTATTACTTTTCTATGTCATCTAGGTATGCATTACTCATAAAATAAATGCATGAACTCATCTACAAATATATCTGATACATATCTAAATATTATATCAAAACATTTCATTGAGGATAGTTCAGTGTCCTCTTGTGTAAACACTTACACATTAAAGTTAATATTTGTTGAGAAGTTACTGTGTGCAAACCCTGACACTGAATCAGTTTCTCAGACCCCTTGATAATTCTCCAAGTTGGCAATTAGTATTATTTCGACTTACACAGAGATGGCAAAGATTTAAAGAAACCAACTGAATTCCCACAACTCCCCAACTAATAGAGGAGAGTGAAAATTGGATTAGAAATTCGGATTTATTTCAGTACTCACAGTTTTTTTAGAGCACTGCAGCCCGTCTCAGAAACCATCTGCATTAGGTGGCCAACAAAAAATACTTTGGAACAGAATGAAAAGCTTCTCAGTGGCTTAGTGAGAGAACTTATTCTTCTGATGTTGAAAAATAAAATAAATCTCAAACAGATCCTGTGTTTGCTTAGACACATGCAAATTGAATTTTCTTGTTGACAAAATATTAACATTAATATTTCTTTTGGAGTTCCAGCTTGTCAGCCTCTGGGTCAAACTGGTCTTTGAAATAGTATTTGCAAAGACTACAACTGCAACAGGCAGCCAAGCTTTCTCACTTGACTGCAAGTAATCGAACTATCAGCTGATTGGATGTGAATAGCACTGAAATTCATCCCACTTACATTTAGAACATGGACAAAATAACTTTTGTTATTAGCAAACACTGTAAGGCAAAGCAACACATTGAAAAGAGCGAAGGTAGACAGCATCTCTACAGAGACAAAGAACCCAAAGAGTTGTCCTTAGTTTAGTTTGTCCAATGCTGGATCCAGCCTGAGGTATTAATGTGGAAAAGTACTATTACAGAGGAGAAAATTCACCCATAAGTCTCGTCTAAAGCCAGAAGGAAAACCATTGACATCGTTATTTTTAAGCTGTTAGTCCAGTGTTTGTGGGACTGGTGGGAAAGCTGTGTGGTTTCTATTGAGAGGAGAATAAAGTTTAACTTAAGTGCATCTCACTCAATCAGTCTTCTCCAGACATCATTGCAGACCAGATACAGATGTCTCCTTGGAATTTAACCATTTGTTTTCTCAAGGGTGGGCTGTTGAGCCATTTAAGGTCTTGTTACTGCCTAAATGGAATCTGCTGTCCGAGATGTGCCTCCTCCCTGGCAGTTTCTTGCAATGATTAATCAAGATTAAACGTAGGTTGCAAAGGTCTATACTCCTTCCTTCAATTCAGAAAATCTCCATATTCTGTTCACTGCCCAGAACGGAACTGAAAGTCTGCAGAGTAGGAGAATTCAGAAGACACAGCAGAAATAAGGGCATTGTCCTTTGATGTCCTGTGGACAGGCAGGTGGCAGTGTCTCAGCTAACAGTGACTGCTAATGTGGCTCTCCACTTGGCAGTGATATGTCCGTTAGTGTCAGGGTCAGCCGCTAGGTGATAGAGCCGTCCTAAGGACTCACTAGTGTCTGCTCTTGAGAGACCAACACCCATCTAATGTGAGCAGGTCAAAAAGCACGCAGCGGCCATGCATGAAGACTTACGCCTGTGATCCCAGTACTCAAGATGTCGAGACACGAGAGCTGCTACAAAGTTCAAACCAGCTTGGGCTACAATATAGGGGCCTCTTGGAAGAAAGAGAGGAGGAAGGTGTGAGAGATAAAAAGAGATAAGGAGGTGAGATTTAAAAGAAAGGGAAAGGAAGATGGAGAAAATGAGAGAAACAGAGAAAGGAATAAAGGAAAAATAACACCAATTTTTGGCTTCAGTGAATTTGGAAATGTCAATTGTTTTTCAAGTAAGGGCAAAAGGAGAAAAAGATTTCTGGATAGTTAGCACGAGTATCCCATAATACTATGGTAAAAATGTTATCTTTTAAACTGGAAGAAATTTTAATATTTTTCAATTATTTCACTTTTATTTATTTAGATATCCATTTAACCATGGACTGAGTGGAAACTCCCTTGGGAATCACTGTGCTTTGCATAATTTAAGGAAGTATTGCTCTATGACATGGGTTCAGATACCAATAGGCCAGAGTAATATTGCTTCCACATTAACTATTAATCATGTGTCCTCTTACCTAGGAGGGTTAGGAACTATACAGTTCTGTTACCATAATAAATAAAAGAACAATAAAACAACTAGTGACTGCCCTAAGAGGCAGTCCAAAGGAGATAACAATTTACTAACTTAATCACAATGTACACATTCCAAGCTGGGCATGGTGGTGCACGCCTTTAATCCCAGCACTCGGAAGGCAGAGGCAGGTGGATCACTGTGAGTTCGAGGCCAGCCTGGTCTACAAAGTGAGTCCAGGACAGCCAAGGCTACACAGAGAAACTCTGTCTAAAAAAAAACCAAAACAAAACAACAAAAACAAAAACAAAGTACACATTCTGATCACAGTGTTCTAAAAAACCATAAGTTTCTGGAGAAAATGTGTCCGGCTAAAGTTGCCTCCAGAGGCCAGTGGGAGCTGCCATCCAAATCACAGCTGAGTCCACTCTGAAGTTACAAGAAAAGTTGAAACTCACACCAAATAACTTCACTTACTTAGTTTTGGTTTTTTCCTCTGGGAGAAAGTGATGAGCAAATGTAGATTATCTCCAAGTCTGTTACAATTCTCAAAGACCACATAGCTCTGTGAGCACACAGCATTAGGCAGAATGATGTTTACGGCTGTGTTAGATTCATCTCCATACACACAGCCACAAAGCAGTCAAACTTAAGCATCCCTCTCTAATGAGTTCCCCAACACTGAAACACATGCTAACAGTGTTATAAACACTGTTCTTCTCAGTGAAGTCCCTGAGGCTGTGCAGGCCAAGGTTAGTGCTAGGCAGTCACTGCACACTGAGGAGAAGGAAGCATCCCCTGCCCTGATGTGCTCTTTCACCTTGGCTAAGTCTTACAAAGAACAGGGAGAAAAGCAGCTCAAGGCAAATTTCATTTTCCTCTTCATCTCCTTTCAGTGGATGCATTATGGAAAAATAAAGACATCCCTTCCATTATAAAATAGGCCAAAGTCTAGTGAGCTGGAAACACACATGGACTTATCTCTAGGGTGGACCATTCACATCTGACATGTCAGATTTTCCTCATAACTAAATGGAGGGTGACAACTGTAGTCCACTTTTGCTTTAATGCCTGGGGAGCTTAGGAGAAAGTAATACATCCATGATGCTTTTGACAGGGAGGCAGTGGAGCAGAATCAGTCATATTTTAAAATATACAAGAGACAGAGAGAGAAGTGGGTAAGGAGAGAGAGAGAGAGCAAGTGTGACAGACAGACAGACAGGGAGGGAGGGACAGAGAGACAAATAGAAACAGGAAAGACAGAGAGACAGAGAAAGAGTGGGAGACACAGACTAGCAGAGACCAGAGAGAAAACAACATTAAATTCAGTGCAGAGCTAAACTAAGAGAATGGTACTTGCCTGTTATCTACTCGTGCCCTTTTAGGAAAACACAGGATGGCTTTACTTGTCTTAAGTGCGAACTGCACACTATTGCCAAATGCTTAGGCTTACACAGATACGCAAGGGCCTAGACGAATCCTAACACACAGGTGTTGGACTTCAAAGGGATGCATTCCTCAGCCCATAGGATATATTTCATTCCTGCATTGTATTTGGTAAGGCTCTGCTGCTTGCAACTACTTGTTGGAGTCATTTCCTTCACATTGTGTGAAGAAATGTCTCTGTATTTTCAGTTGTTAATTCCATACCAGCAGGAAACTTAATACTGGCAGGATTTTGGTATTATAAATTTTATGGCCCACGACTGGCTTCCTATTTGAAACAACCCTCAATGCCTTCCGCATCCAAAGAGATGCATCAAGTGTTGTTTCAATGCTGCTTGGTTGTAAGATCGGAAGCGGGAAGTAGAGAGCAGAACTTCTGGGAGAGAGAGGAACTTTAGGAGAAGAAAGCAAAGGCAGGAGATGCAGAGGCAGATACAAGAGGGGATGGACTAACAAGAATGAGAGCAGAGAAGGGAAATGGCCAGCAGCCTGGTGGACGGCTAGGAACATAGTCTGGTCAAGTCTAGGTAGTGGCTGGAAATATGCTCAGCTAAAGGCCTGAACTTTAACTATATAAAGGTTTCTGTATCTTACTTATACTGCTGGCAGGTCCACAAAAACCTCACCACCACACCACGCACACACTATAATTATTAACATGGCTTTTATTCAACTGTTGGGCCACAGACAGTACAACAATCACACGAAAAGTTTAGAGGGTTTTGTTGGGGGTGTATTTACGTACTGTGATCTGCTGAAGATGACAATGTCATGGCTTCATGACTTTCTAGTGAGCTAAAGGCTAGGCTCACAACCAAGCACATAAGAAGTAAAATGGCCATCATTTCAACAGGCAGTGGATCTTGTGGTGCATTTTTTCATGAACATACAATTATATCCATGTTGCTAAAGACGCAGTGTTGCTGTAGGCAGATGTTGGAGCCTGGTGATGCTTGCCAGGATTTCAAGGGTCTCATGACACAGAACAAGGAAATGAACAGATGTATGTGTGTGTATCACCAGAAGTAGGCACAGTTAGTGGTGGAAAGTATACTTTCAACAAGGGAAAAGAGAGGCAAGGCTAGGAGGAAGATTAGGAGCACTACCATTGCCTTCCCAAAGACTCACAACTTTTTTATGTCATTTATTTCAGGGCCCTTCTTGAGCATTTGCCTAACCACGCCCCATGCTAACTGTTACTGTGGAGTTGTTTGGGGAGTTTCCAGTCTTGCACTCCATAAGTCAGTTTCCTTCATCAGGATGATCCCTCAATCCTCCTACACCTCCTCCTTCCTCACGGCTGCCTTTTCCTTCCTGCCTCAATGGAGCATGGGAGAAACCGTATCCCTTTTCTTACAGGAATATACAGTGAGCTTTTCTTCATATGGATAGCATTTCAATTTGCTCAGGTATACCCCAAGCCCACTGGTACCCACTGCCTTACAGTCATTTTGGACAGAACCATTATAAAGCAAGTGATAACCCATTCTTTTTCTTTTACTTTTTCTTTCTTTTTTACTCAATTTTAGAACAAATCATGATCACTGCTCAATTTCTTTCGCTTTATGTTTTTAAGCTCCAACACATCCTGAATATATTATATCTCCTGAAATATATCTCTGGCATCTATGTCACAGGTAAAGTGAGATTCATGGACCTAATTTACAGATAAGTGCATTTCATCTCAAATTTCATAGTATGGCTTCTTTTTGAAATATGAGAAAATTATCTAGAAGAATTTAATATCGTGCAGTCATGCAGAATTTGCCCGGTTTGCAAGTTCTGAGCCTTCCAATTTGACAGCAGAGTAACTTCCAACTCAATAGCTTAAAATGAATCACTTCTGTCGCACACACACCCAACAGAAAGTGTTGGGGTATTAAAATAACACAGGTAGCGTTTTAAGCAATTCTAGGGCTAGGGACAAGGCTTAGTTGGTGATACTCCTATGATTTAAAATGAGATAGCATGCTACAGATATTAATATGGAGAGATTTGTTGTAGAAGCCTTGGAAAGAAGGAAGGAAGTAGGGAAGGGAAGGCTGTTCCAGGGGGACAGAGAAAGACACAGATGAGAGAGAGAGAGAGAGAGAGAGAGAGAGAGAGAGAGAGAGAGAGAGAGAGAGAGAGAGAGAGAGAGAGATCCAAGCCCAAAGTTGCTCAAGTGCCCCACAAGTCTTCTCGGGATGGCAGCTAATGTGGGTTGTGGCTTGCACCCCACTCACCTCTCTGCTGGTTCACTCTCTGTGTGTGCCAGATGGTGCCAGGCCAGGAGGAGCAGGAGGAGAGAGATCCAAAGCCAAAGAAGCTTGGGGGTCCCAAGGGCCACATCTGCTCTGCTGTTTCACTGGCTGTGTCCTGGTTGGGAGCAGGCAGAGGAGCCAACCAGTTTTATATTCCATGAACTACAGGTTCTGAATTTCCAGGTGTGTGCTGTGTGGAACTTTGTCCATGCTAGCGATGTTGCCAAAGTTTTCCTGACAAGATAGGACCTGACCTAGTTCTTGAAAGATAAGGTAGTAGGAATATTAAAGTACCATAAAGACGTGGAAAACTTGTCTTTTGATGGATGCAACGGTACATGGTATGAGTGATTAATATTTGTGTCCCTCATGTCCAGATTAAGCTGTATGACACACACAATGCCTCATGTTTGCTCAGCCATCATTCATCAACATCTTAATGAAACAAAGTACCATAATTTTGTTTATGAGTCATCTTAATAATGAGATATTGCAGGAACGCTCTAATGTGTCATTTCCAAATATCTTGTTCTTCATTGCAAACTTGGCTTCCTGTAGATCTATCCCCAAGCTATGCCAACTGTGCTCATAGAGAAGTCAAGTTCAATTACACCCAGCTGGCAAACCTGGACACTGCCCTGTCATGTACCCATCCAGCCTGGGCTGTTCTGTGTTGGTGTAAGGGTGAAATGAATGTCCTGTGAATTATCTGAGATAACGTGAACTATCTCTCCTACTCCACCCTAGTCAGAGAAACGGCAACGAGAATGATGTTTGTTCTTGTAACTACAGCAAATGTAGCAATTCAAAAAGAAGATCAAACAAGCTTTGTATGGTGCGTGCATGTGTGTGTGCGTGCGTGTGTGTGTGTGTGTGTGTGTGTGTGTGTGTGTGTGTGTGTGTTCATACCCCCAACTCCTCAAAGAAAATAAAGTCTTTTTATAATTATGTACCTCATATTGTCTTCCACTTTTTGTTTCTTTTGTCTACCTTCCCTGTATGCAACTTAAAGATTCAGTGTTCATAATTACACTAACTAACTCTGTTGGGAAGCAGGTGAGGAGCTAAGTAGACACAGCACACAGAGTCTCAGTCTACAGAAGGTGGTGACTCATAGCCAACCGTCCTCCCTGTCTCTAACTGTTCATTTCCATCATGGTTAGTTGCATTTTATGTACATATGTCTCCTCTGAAAAATTATAAATACTTTGAAATGAAAACCTCCTGCCACATTTAATGATTATGATATATTTATTACTTCCTCATTAAAGGCCTGCTCTATCACAACCTCAAATTCCTGAGAATAATAGTCTTTAGTGATGAGGTATTAAGCATAAATGAAAAATGTAAGGTTCTTTCCTCAAAATAATAAGAACTAATCATGGATTTTGTGTTTCCTCCTTCAGAAATCTACCTTTGTAGCATTATGATATCTAAGCAAAGGAGTACCTTTATTTGTAAGGACTTTCATCATAGCTGCTTCAAGGGTAGAATTTAAAACATAGATCCTGCATGAGTATAGCATTTCTACTGAGACAAGGCTTTGGTACTAGTCCAGGATAATGTGGAATTTAAAATTCTTTTGCCTCAGCCAAATTAGTGCTGGAATGGATGCTTACTTTTACTGGAAAGTATTACAGTCAACAAAATATTAGTGTGCTACATGGCCACTACCTGAAATCCACTCAGAGGGAGTATATGAAGCAGTCAAGAGAATATAAATGGCTCTGTAATTTCCTTCCCTGCATCTTAGTTACGACATCACATAAGTACCGAAATGGAATTAGGATGTACAGACAAAGTAGGAACTGCTGGAGGCCGACCACAAGTTATGAACTCACAGGGTGTGTATTGCCATGATGCTCTAAGAATCATTTTGTCCTACCCAAGCATTTGGAGATGATGAAACGAAACTATGGGATGCTTCCTTTAAGCCCCGGGTGTTCTCATTAATACTGCATAGTAAACTAATCTAAAATGTAGTAGTTTAATTTCTTACTGCTCCTGTTTCCTCACAAAGGCACAACCATGAAGCAGCAGAGGCTGGAATCCACTGGAGTCTTCCTCGTTTTCATCTGGTACCTGGGATTGCACACATCAATAGCTGGAGGCTGGTCAGACATCTGTTCCTCTTCTCTTGGAGAGCACTGGCATGCCCACAGGAGAGTGTATTAGAGAAGATTGCATGTGCAGAGGCTGAGGTCTGCAGAACGATACTCCTGAAGACTCCGGTGAAAGCTACGAGGCTTTTCTAGTTTCCAAAACCCCAGAATCTTTCTTCCCTCATATTTCCCCTCGTCCTCCACCCACATCCTACTGCCCCACCCCTTTGTCAAGCAATAGGCTAATCTCAGATTCAGCCTTTCAACAGAGGAGGTTAGAGGAAAGTCACATCCATTTTTAATCTGCTTTTGTATATATCTTAGTATGTTATTTAAAACATGTTTATTTAATCCCTTATATCTAATCAGTTTTAAATATCTGGGATATTAAAATGCAGTCATTATTTGTAGAAACTTGGAAGAATAGTTTATAAATAAGCGCTGTTTTCTACTACTATTTTATTCAATGTACACTTTGAATGGTTTACAAAAATACTGATGAGGGTATTATTATTATCATTATCACCTCACATAGATTTTAATCTACTTAGGCAAAGGTCATTATTCATTTAAATTTTATTGAGAGCATAAAGTATTTTTGTCAGATTTCTTTTTTCCATATGGTTTAATCAAAATAGAATTGCAACACTTTTTCTCTCCCATTCCCTCCTCCAGTTCCTCACAGCTGCCCTCTCTCGAACCCTTGCCATGCTCCTCAATCTTAAGCTGGTAGCCTCTTTGTCTTTGTTACATATATTTTATGGGTATATGAATATATATACATATACTCATAAACATATACATGAATGCCACTTGCTGAATCCACTTTTGTTGTTTATGTGTATATGGTCTGACCACTTTCCACTAGCCAACTCATAGAGGGGTTCATTCCAGGGAGGATGGAGTTTTTCTCTCCTTTATAACTATAGGGGGTGTACCATCTACATATTTAACATAAATTTTTTCTGTTTTCTTCTTGATAAATTGAAAACTGAATCTTATTCAATAGGAGTTTCATTTTGGAAGCTAATAAATTGGAGGCATACAATACATTTATTAAAATGCAATATGTTGATACCACAGAAATTTTTGTAAAGATCATGGAAAAACATGGCTGACATTTTTCTTCAGTATTTAATTCTGGAAAGAAATACATTTTAAAAATGAGTTTTTCATCAATATCTCTGGTTGATAAAAGTATGACTTTTATTGTATTCATGTATTTTTTATTAAGAACAGAATTTTCCTGTAATAAGACAATAATAAAATATAAAAGCCAAGGCTGTTGATCTCGTCTTCCAGATTTTTCTCCATGGCTTATTTCTTCTCTCTTGTAACTATCAAGTATCAAAATAAATACCAAGCAGCAACTGAAGTAGAAATGTACACAATGTGACCTGTTTAGGTATTATTTTAGAGATTAATGGATAAATTACATAGTCCATCACTAGACATTTTATGATGAGTAAACAGCACAGCTTCGCCGACTAGGATGGATTTTTAAATGTGGGTCCACTGTTGAGGTTTTCTAAGAATTAACAGGTGTCCTCTGTGGAGATGTTAAGGAGAGCTCTTATAGGAAGAATTTTCAAGATTATTGCCAATCGTCCTCATTCAAACTGCATAAGCCGAGTGGTGGTACTGCACGCCTTTAATCTCAGCACTCAGGAGGCAGGTGGATCTCTGTGAGTTCGAGACCAGCCTGGTCTACAGAGTGCGTTCCAGGGCAGCCAGGGCTTTAGAAAAACTGACTATGAACCACCATGTGGATGGGCGCTCGGAATCAAACCCAAGTCCTTTGCAAGAGCACCAACTGCTCATAACCACTGAGCCAGCTCTCCAGCTCCAACTTAAATAGTTCTTAAATTAGCAATGCTGACTTGATATGCCATGTTTGATTGATGCGCCTGGGAGGTCTGCCCTTTGCTGAAGGGAAACAGAGGAGGAATGGAACTCGGGGAGGCAACAGGTATCAGAGAGACTGGGAGAGCAGGAAGGGGAAAATGTGGTTGGGATGTAATATATATGAAAGAAAAATAAGTATAAAAAAGGAAAATTAGTAATGTAGGAAGATAGTTGTAGATATTTTTAAATCACAGTTGGATTTCTTCACACATATTTTTTTGCAATTTTATACATTCCACTGTAAGGACCAGACAAAACTCCATTTTGAAAAAAAAAACAAAACTCCATTTTGTGTTAAACCTAGCCAAGGGCTGAACCCAGATTCCAGAAAAAAACAAAACAAAACACAAACTTCTCTAAACAGAAAAATATTCCCTAACAACACAACCAGCTCACCTTGAGAAAGTCCAAATATACTCCCTCCTGGTCAAGCTGACCAACAGATGGTCTGGCACATAGCAACAACAAATTTGAAGAAGCCAGGCCAAATTTCCTAACACCCCCATGACTGCTTCAACCAATCTTTTCTATAGGTCAACTTGCCTCTACACCTATTACCCAACCATGAAACGCCAAGGCTTGTCACTCCCTGCTTGCAGCTTTTCTGCCCAAATATCATCCAATCATATACTGTAAAAACCCATTTCTTTGTCTAAAACCTATAGAAACCCCTTTCAATTGAGACTCGAGGCCACTTCCCCGCATCTGTTGTGTCAGTGCATAGGAGGTGTGCCTGGGTTTGAACCTGCAATAAAGACTTCCTTGCCATTCCATTTGGACTCGGCTCTTGGGTGGTTTGTTCAGGGAGTCTCTCAAAATTTGGGCATAACACCACACAATACTAATGATGAAACAAATTATCAAGAACAAAACATCCAGAAAGCATATTCCCAGGCATGGGAAGTTCATCTTTGGTACCTCTAGGCCTTTGGATCACAGCCTTCCCACTGTTATCAGTTAAGAAGAATAAGAAAGTACACATGTATGTAATATGTTCATCTTTATATCAAATAACTATAGTTTGTGTCTCATTTGTGAATCTTATATTACCCCATTACTTGAGTTATGAATTCTATAAAAGCATGAATTTCTTATCATTTACGTCTACCCTGTTAAAGCATCCTTTCTACTACTTCTAAGATAGAGACAATAAAGGGTGCCCTTTCTCTGAATATGTATTTTTATTAATTCTCTGAGAATTTCATACTGTATTTTGATCATATTCCCGCCTGTCTCCCACTACCCACAATGTCCACCTTCCACACTTCTCACTCTTCTAACTGTGTCCTCATATTTTTTCTCTTAACATCCATGCAGTCTATTTAGCCCTGATACATACTCCTAGGTGAGTGCTGTCTACTGGAGCTTGTTCCACCCAGCAAGGTCCACACCCTTAGAAAACCAACTCTGCAGC
The DNA here is from genome assembly GCF_964271855.1 of Acomys minous. Lineage (NCBI taxonomy): Eukaryota > Metazoa > Chordata > Mammalia > Rodentia > Muridae > Acomys > Acomys minous. The sequence goes on from NC_140487.1 coordinate 4,079,590, forward strand.
TGCTAGCAGTCAGCTATTACCAACAGCTCCTCGGCTAGGGATAGGTTCTGTGCTCATCTCCACCCTCTGTGCCAGGATTTTGTCTAGTTCAGGACTGGGCAGTTTTTGTGCACACTATCATAGACACAGGGAATCCATTTTGAGGATCCTAAATAAAACTAGTAATTGCCAAGGTGTTAAAATAATGCAGTAAATTTTGTTCTACTATATTCCAATTTTTAAAATAGTGAATGAAAAAGTATAATACTTTGTAATATTATCAAGATGAAATCTTTTTTACCGATCCAATTGTGTTTTCAATATTTAGATAGTAAAATGAGCAGTCGTTATTAATGAATGAACAGAAATTCCTGGGAGCTAACTTGAGTTACATGTCAATTTTAATTATTTTCTATTTGGGAAGATAATGGAGCTGGGGAGACCAAGCACAAAATATGATAAAATTTTGCCTTTGAGATTGATAAGAAATTTGTTTCATTTAAATCTTAGAATTTCAATCCCTTCAAAATAACGTATGGTGAATAATATATTAGACCTAGCCAACTCGTCATGAGAAGTTCCTGGTTTTGCCTTTATGGGCCCCATGAGAAAATTCTATTTACCGCATTCCTTCTAAAAATGTGCACATAATGTTCCCTCTACCACATTCCTTCTAAAAGTGTACACATAATGTTCCCTCTACCACATTCCTTCTAAAAGTGTGCACATCATAATGTTCCCTCTACCACATTTCTTCTAAAACTGTACACATATTGTTCCCTCTACCACATTCCTTCTAAAAGTGTGCACATAATGTTCCATGTGCAGAAGCCAGTGTCACAAAATGTTCTGTAGTGTGAAATAGAAACCAAACACCGGTAAGTTCCCACTGGCTGTGTCCTGCACTGGAGACAACAGCCATCAGAAGTAAATGAAAAAGGTATTTTAATTTACTGACTGTTATTTACTTTTGTTAATTTCTGCAAGCTCCTACTAGTTACTTGATAGGAACAAGACTTAGCAAAAAGATAAACTTTTAAATGACAAGACAAGTTTTCTCTGGGCTTTCAAAAGAGTAAACCCCTGCAAGGAAAATGGCATATTCAGAAAACTCTGACCTGCCTAAGGTCCTATTGTGTGAGAGGCTCAGTAGACCAGGAACCACAGGAAGGAGACGCATTGATACCAGCTTTTCAGTCAGCTCCAGATGAGCTGGGGGGGGGGGGTGGGGGGAGGCAGGACACATAATTGCATTTCCTTTTCTTGCATGGATACCTTCTCATTCCTTCTTTGACCACCATATGTAGGGCCTTGCCTTTCTCTTTTCTAGAGTTTTCCATTCTTACTGAAATCCACCTAGTATACAGAAGAGTGTGTACACTCCCTGAAGGGAAGTAAGATCTACGGTGCAGTAAAGATGGGCACATTATGACTACTGTCTAGTAAATTTAAATAAATACCGGTGTGAGATATTAAGGAACACCACTTGAGATGGAAAGCATTAAAGTTTTTAAAAGAATTTTTATTGATTAATAATACTATTATGAGGTGTAAAGAGTAGTTCTGTATTTTGCTTAGATTATAAGAAGTGGGTGCTATATATTAAAATATGTCAATATATTAAATATAAATTCAAAATCTATTTTAATTAAATTTTACCCTTTCAGATCATATCATAATCTTAAAGATTTTTTTAAATTAAAGGAAAAAATTCTCTTCATACAACTGGAGCAGCCTCTGCTCTTTATTTTGCTTTTATCTTCAGACAAAAGTAGAGATAAAATTTGATGCAGAATGATGCCATGTATACAAAGAGCACACATTTCACCTAGGCTGCTGCTCTGAAATGTGTTGAAATTATAAAATAACCAAATTCAGCATCAGCTTTCCCCCAAAAGAGAAGCCCTTTGTTCTTTTCTTTGCCATCAGCAAGTCTTGAATTATTTAGTGGAAAAGAATCTGCTCACTAACCAAGTAGCCAAGTAACCTGCACTCACTGAGAGAAACCAGAACGGGTGGAGAGTTCATCCACAGTGGCAGTGCACAACGCAGTGAAAAGAGGCAAAAACTGACCGTATGATGAAGACAGGAACCCGCTGCACACCTGCAGGAGCTTCCCTGCAAGCGTGTGGAAACTCTGGCATCAAATCTTTCTGTACGTCTAAAAACAGAGTGGGAAATGATAACCTTATGTGTTTCTAATGGTATTGAGAGTGTAAATATAACAATAAATGAGGAGTACTTTGAAAACTGTACAATGATTGTGAGGAGTTGTTAACTCCATCTCAGGGCAATTCTTTCATTCACATATGGCTCATTTAGTTATAGAATCAGGTGAGATCTATATTTCAAGTTATCAAAGGTCTATTAATCATCTTTTACTTATTTTTTCCTATGTGGCCAATAATGTGAACAAAATATTCCACTTATTTTATTCTCAAGACCACAGAAAGTGTAAATGTAACTCAAATAAACATAAGTACAAAATAAATCTTTCATGTATAGGAGAAATTTCACATTTATTACATGCAAGCAAATGTTCTGAAGTGTCTGTTTTTTCTAGTTACCAAAACAAATTAAAAGAAAAGAGCAGGCTTCACTTTCATTAAATGTAGGTGTTTATGTCAACATTCACAATGCTATGGACAATGTTCTAATACGCTTTATGTCTTTTACATAGTACAAAATGAACAAATAACAATTATTTATTTAGTCATCCTTCCATCCATCCATTCAGTGTGTGTGTGTGTGTGTGTGTGTGTGTGTGTGTGTGTACACGCATATGGCTGCCAAAATTTGACATTGGATGTCTTTTACCATTACTCTTCGCCTTATTTTTAAGAGAAGTTCTCCCTAAATATGAAACTCACAGATTGAGTACCAGTGAACTCCCAGAATCCATCTATCTTCCTCTCTCCAGACCTGGGCTTAGAGATGTGTACTGCAGCCTCTGGCTTCTACCAGGATGCTCGGCATGAACTTGGGTTTTTATGCTTGTTTACAAGCTAACTAGTAATGAAACCATTTCTAAAGCCCATTTTTTTTTATTGAATCTACTAATTACTGATAAAATCAGGTGAACGTTAGAACCTGTATATATGTATATATAAATTGCTAATGAATATAATGTTCAATATCTTATAAAATAATAAAACATAAAAGACAGAATCATCTTTTCTGTAGAATAGAAATCACTCTAGACAAGAATAATTTACATTGCAATCAGTTTCCTTACCCTTTGCCCCTACAAAGCTGTCAATTGCTTTAGCAATTAAGATCGCCAGAGGTATGTGTCCGCAGAATCAATTCATTACACCCAAGTCCACATTCCTATGCAACCAACTTTAACCTGATTAAGTTAATCTGTTCAAGAAATAAATCAAAACATAATGTCTCTCAAACACAGGACAGCAGCCAAGATGTTTCCCCAGCATTGTTTTATATGTGTTTTACTTCACATCTATGTTTGTCCTGTGTTGAGATGTTAACTAGTGCTCACTGGCTTGCTCAGCCTACTTTATTTTTTCATTTAATTGGAAAGAACAAAATGTATGATATATTCTAACTACCGTTTCGTTTCCCCCATCCTCTCCAAGATCCTTCCCACCTCCCTGCCCCTTTGCTCTCCTTAGGAAGCAAATCAAGAGGCAAAACAAACAAACAAAAACAAAAATTAATAATTGTTTAAAAAGAAGAAACATAAACAACGAACAAATAAAATTTCTAAAAATATATAATCGAAAATCATAATATACAAGCAAAAGACAGGTAAGACAAAAAATTGCCCAAAGTAATATGAGAGGAAAAAGTCTATAAAAATATCTTTGAATTCATGTTTTGTGTTGACCACTATGGCTGGGCATGAGGCTTAACCTTAGTGTGGTTTTTATGCCCAGTGAGAGTTCACTGGGGAAAAAAATAAAAAATAATAAAAACCTAGTTTTTCTTTTGCAAGCAACTGTTAATTGCAGATAGCGTCTTGGCTAGAGGTGTGAGCCCAGGACTCTCTGCCAAGGCATGGATCACCAACAGTGATGCCAGCCCTTCTACATCAACCAGTGATGAAGAAAACGCCCTAACCAGTCTTACAGAGGCATTTTCCCATTAAAGTCCATCTTCCCAAATATGTCTAGGTTTCTGTTGACAAAAATCAACCAGCGAAAGGGCTGACCCAGAAGGTAAAGTACCCAATTTTCATTCTTTTACCCCAACCCAGCCTTCTGTAGGTGCTTCCTTTCAGCCAAACAGCAGCAGGAATTTCAGGACAGAAATCTGATATATGCAGCTCCGTCTGGCTAGTGACTATGGATACAAATTCACTGATAGTTACGCTGCCAATAATCTGCCTTAAGCTATATATCTTGTCAAAATTTTCCTGGTCCTGTTATTGCTGATATATTGTATGTATTTATATGTGAGTGAGTGAGTGTGTGTGTGTGTGTGTGTGTGCGCCCGCGCGCGCATGTATGTGTGTCATTAGTGTGGAGGTCATTGAACAACTTGTATGAGTCGTTTTTCTTTCTGCCAGGTAGGTTTGGGGAATTTTAGGGCCCTTCTGAGCCATCTCACCAGCCTTTATGCTATAGTTCTATGTTGTTGTTGTTTGGGGTCTCAGTTTCGAGTCTAGTACCTTTTCTTATCCTATGGAGTTTTTTGTTTTGGGAGTGGATTATTTTGGTTGTTTATGTTTTTTAGGTTTTTTTTTTTTAAATTACCCAGTCTTTAATAGTAAAGTGTATTACATTCATGTTTAATCTAATGTGTTATTAAATTAGTGTTCTCATTAAAACACATTAAAGTTGTGTGGGGTTTCTTTTAGTAATATGTTTCCTAAATGGCCCTGTATGGAAAATTTTACATTATTGTTTTGCATATTAAATTTTTATTTGGTATTGACACCTCTCATACTAATAGTTTCCAGCTTGGTCAGATTGATAAGGGACTTTTTGCTAACATAATTGCCCTATTTGACAGTTATTTTCTCATTGATAGCTGCATGGGCTACAGTTGGAGTCTTATACTCTACATTTGGGAAAACTGACCATCTCCTGTCTCTCCCCACCACCATTACTGCCCTCCTGCATCTGAAGTGAGCAAACATGAACAGTGTTTCAGATACTTTTCTACAAAGATCACAGTATAGATGCAAATATTCAGGATGCTGTCAATTCAGCCATGCAGTTTCTGGACGATGATATTGGCAGGCAGGCTGGCTCTGCTCTGGATGTCTGGGTGTTGTTCTTATTAGCACCTCTTAATGTTTGAGGTGTCTAGATGAGACTTGTCCCACTTAGCCATAGCTTGGAAATGTTCCGTTCATTTTCTCTACTTTCAAGTGTTTCACATTTCATTCTGACAGTGACTTCAGCTGTGACAGGAAATAAATCCATTTTAAAAATTAATTCTGTAGGCTTTTCATCTCTTTTCCTCAAATTATTAACACCTTGTGAGTATAATTTTAAAAACTATGAGAGAAAATTCATGCCATTATAATTTTGTAGGAAACTATGAAATGATTGTCATAACTCCATATTAGATGCTTGTGAGAGGGACAGAATTCCTTGGCCTGAGTTCTGTGTCTCACACAGCAGGGGAGGGGCAGCTCTACTGGACGCTTTGCCTCGGGTGCTTCTGAAGCTGGAGATTTACCGCATGATTGAAGGTCAAAACGTCTCCCAACTTAACTGATCCTAGAACTCCAAGCAATCTAATCACATTTAGGTCATTCAGTGCTTACACGGCAGTAGCTTTGTTTCCGCATTGTAGAAATGTCTCTGCATTCACTATCCCATGAACTAGGCTGTGCCCCTGGGTAGGCTTGCTGTTCAACTCAGCAGCCAAGCAGTCAAGCCACGCCCTACAATTTATTGGAAAGGTTCTAGCTGGGTTGAGGGGAGGGAAATAGAGATGATGGTGACAGTGCTATTAATGATGATTAATTATTTATCTTAGTGCTCACTCAGGTTTCCGGAGAGTGGCGACATACACTGAGTTACAGACTGACTCCCCTCTGCCTGGGGACTGGCCCCTGAGTAAGGTACGCAGTTCAGACATGACGAAAGCCTTGTCCCACACAAGGTTGTGTTGATGATTTCAGAACTTCTTTTTTAATGTTTTATGAAATGTTTTGTTCCAGTGATTAAAGAGCCTTGCAATAGTACACATGTTTAGGTATATCTTCTTAGAAAAATAACAACTGAAAATGCAAGTAAGTAAACTATGCGAGTGTTTTGCCTAATTTCAAAGATGGTATTTGGTTAACTATTCATTCTTTCTTCTTCTTTTTTCTTTTTTATTCTTCTCTTATGTATTACGTTCAACTGCAGTTTCTCTTCCCTCCTCTCCTCCAAGCCACTCCCACCTTCCCTCTTCCCAAATCCACTCCCCCTCCATTTCCCTTCAGAAAAGAACAGGCCTCCCAGGGATACATATCAAACAGTCATTTCAACCCGTAACAAGACTACGTACCTCCTCCCTCACATTAAGGCTGGACTAGCAACCTAGTAAAAGGAAAACTCAAGGTTAGAGTTAGGGTTAAGAAATGGATAAAGAAACTGTGGTACATTTACACTATGGAATACTATTCAGCTATTAAAAACAAGGAATTCCCGAAATTCATGGACAAATGCATTGAACTAGAAATGATGATAATGAGTGAGTTAACCCAGAAGCAGAAAGACTCAAATGGTATATACTCACTTATATCTGCATACTAGCCCAAGGGGCATGTCCCACGAAAGCCTTCACTTACCAGGAAACTGGGACAGAGGGGAAGACATCCTATTGGGACTTTAGATGAGAAAAGCATGGGAGAATAGCCAAGTAGAAGGATCCAGAAGGTCCTAGAAACCTACAAGAAGAACATTATGATAGGCAGATTTGGGCCCAGGGGTCCTGCTCAAACTATGGCTCCAGCCAAGGACAATACAGGCCATAAACTTCAAACCCCTACTCAGATCTAGCCAATGGACAGGACATTCTATACAGTTGAATGGAGAGTGGAGTATGACTTTCACACATACTCTGGTGCCTCATATTTAACCACGTCCACTGAATGGGGAGGCCTGGTGGAACTCAGGAAGAATAGCAGGCTACCAAGAAGAGACTTGATACCCTATGAGCATATACAGGGGGAGGTAATCCCCCTCAGGAACAGTCATAGGGGAGTGGAGTAGGGGGAAAATGGGAGGGAGGGAGGAATGGGAGGATACAAGGGAGGGGATAACCATTGAGATGTAATAAGAATAAATTAATAAAATAAAATTTAAAAATTAAAAAAAAAAGAGGAAAACAGTCCCAAAAGCAGACAAAAGCTTCAGAGACAGCCTCCACTCCCACTCTGAGAAGTCCCACAAGAAGCCAAAGCTGCACAAACATCCGTATATGCAGATGAGCTAGGCCAGACCTGTGCAGGCTCCAGATCGTCTGTTCCGTCTCTGCAAGCCCCTATGAGCCCAGCTTAAATGACTCTGCAGGTTTTCTTGAGGTGCCCTTAACGCCTCTGGCTCCTCCCTCTCCTTCTTTCAGGATTCCCCAAGCTCAGCCTCACATTAGGCTGTGCACCTCTGCCACTGGTTCCAGTAGCTGCTGGGTGAAGCTGCCTGCCTGTGATTATAGCAGATTAGCATTAGGAATCATTTCATTGACTTTTTTTTTTTCTCGGCTTGTCGTTTGGGTCTATCCTAGGCCTCCGGGCTATCCAGCCTCTGGTTCCACCCTTCCAGGCAGTGTATGGAGTGGGCTCCCTCTCTAGCATGGGTTTCAAGCTGGACTGGTCATTGGTTGGCCACTCCCACAGTTTCCGGGCCACCTTTCCCCTGCACATTTTGCAGACAGGAAAAATTGTAGGTTGCAGGTTTTGTGGCTGGGTTGGTGTCCCAATCTTTCTACCGAAAGTCATGCCTGGCTATGGGAGATGGCTTGTTCAGGCTCCGTATCCCCCAAAGCTGACATAAATACATTCTTTAGAAATACTTCACTTGCCCTTGGGAACAGTAAGAGAACCGCAAGTGAAAACCGACATTCGAAAAGATAACCCTCTAGAAAATTCATCTTCAAGCAGACACAATACAAACGAGCCACTCACGATGCTGTCCCTTTGTCCAGGAATGGCTGATGCACGTGCTTCTTCTTGCCAGCGGTGGTCCCTTTCTCTAGCTTGAAGGGTGACAAAACTCTTGATATCAAGACTGCTCAGCCTGCTAAGAGAAGGCCGTCCTGTTTAGACAGCTTCCTGCAAAGCCACATGTAACTCTGGGGCCCCAAATGCTTCAAAGCCGCTGATTTTTCTCATTGTTGTTCAAAGGACATAATTTTAGAAACATTAAAAGCAAATCACTTCAATTTCTTCCCCCTTTGCTCTACTGGGAACAGTATTTGACCTCATCTCTGCTTGTCATTTGGGAACTAAATTGATGAAATCTGGTTGAGATGTCAGAGTGAGTACTGTACCCCCAAATCTCTTCTCCTGCTCCGTTTGTCAAAGCCAAAGCAAGCGTGTGTGAACAGCTCAAGTCCACTCTCTCATTCTTACCTGCGTCACTACCCTGCGCTGCCCAAGTCATCAGTGAGCACGCTCTGAAGCTTCATGATTAGACGCTCTTCAGCATAAGCGCTGTGATTACGTATAGCTCCTCATCTCGTTACTGATGAGCATTTGAGCATTATAACCTCATTTTATGAAAATAACCAAACAGTGCATTTTATTTCTATTCTTTAATGGGTCACATATGTTACCACTAAGATGTATCTCCAGAGCTTTTTTTTTTTTGTTTGTTTTCTTTTCTGTTCTTTCTTTCTTTCTTTCTTTCTTTCTTTCTGTCTGTCTTTCTTTCTTTCTTGTTCTCAGCCATAGTCATACCAATGCCCATCCAAGGGATGGGATGGCAATTGAGTTGTAATCTGAATAAATTAATAAAATTTTTAAAAACTAAAAAAAATAAGAATATTCCAATTTGTTTCCATCACTAAATTTCTATACCAATGCTGTAAACAAAAAGAAAGAAAGAAAGAAAGAAAGAAAGAAAGAAAGAAAAGAAAGACGGAAAGAAGGCTTCCTTTAACTAGCTCTGAGGCCTCCTCTCTTGGCCTCCTAAGCAGCTGGGGTTACAAGTATGTTGCTGTCTTCCTGATCTAAGTGACGAAAGTGAAACTCAAAATTTCTAATGTGTTTCTGCCACTGTAGTATATTTTTATGTATAGTAATATAAATATATATAAAATATGTGATGTTGTGGTCACTCACAGTCACTATTAACTCATTATTTTGTATTCTATTCTAGTATGTTTCTTTGGTTAAAACAATAAATGTTCTTACTTTTAAGAATAAAAAATAACTATCTTGCCACTCCATTACAAAACAAAAAAGTAAGGAAATCTCTCAAAGGTAAGGACAGAAAAGGTTATGGATACTTAGCATAGAAAAATATGTATATGTTTTACCATATTGTCAAGTACAGAAGTTTCTTCCTTTCTAATCTATGCATACTTATAGAAGCAAATTTATTCATATTAAAATACTTTGAACTTTCTTGTCCTTAAAATTACAACTGATGAAAAGCAAAGAAAGTGATAACTTGGCTACCAAGAGATAGTTTGGCTAGGTGCCTCAAAAGACATTTTTGCAGAATCTTATAACCTCATAAAATAAAAAGATTTTAGCTATAGACATATTCTTTTTTTAATCATTCACTTTACATCCTGGTTGTAGCCCCATCCCTCTTCTCATCCCATGCCCCCCTCTTTTTTCCTCTCCCCCTCCTCCTTCCCTATTCCTCTGAATAGGGGAGCCCCCTTTCCCATCCACCCATGCTCATCAAGTCACATCAGGACTAGTGTGCCCTCTTCCCCTGTGGCCTGGCGAGGCAGTCCTGCCAGAGGGTAGTGATTAAAAAGCTGGCAACAGAGTCCATGTCAGAGACAGCCCACACTCCCCTTACTAGAGGATCCACATGAAGGCTGAGCTGCCCATTGGCTACATCTGTGTAAGGGAGCCTAGGTCTGGTCCTTGGTTTGTGCTTCAGTCTCAGCAAGCCACTCTGGGCCCTGGTTAGTTGGCTCTGTTGGTCTACTTGTGGAGTTCCTGTCACCTCCATGTCCCCCACCCACTCATCGGCTTTTCCACAAGACTCCCTATGCCCAGTGTTTGGCTGTGGGTCTCAGCATCTGTTTCAAGGTGCTCCTGGGTAGAGTCTCTCAGAGGACAACTCGGCTAGGCTCCTGTCTTCAAGCATATAGAAGCTCTCTCATGGAGTGGGTCTTGGGTTGGGCCAGGCATTTTGTGGGTGGGTAGGTGTTTTCCTCCAGTCTTGTCTGGTTAGAGGCTGTCCTCTTCAGTCACTATGGCCCCGGCTACTCAGACTCTGTTAGAGTTCCCCTCATAGCCTCCCAAGAGCCTACCCTGACTTGGGTCTCCAGCTTGAAAAGATTTATTCTTAATTGTTGTGGCTCTATTTTTCATGGTGCTGGAATCAAAGCAGGGTTTTATGAATACAAGACTAGTATCCTGCTCTGATCTGCATCCCTAGACCACATTTTAAAAAAGTAAAAGTTAGTCAGGCATGGTGGTACACAACTGTAATCGCAGCACTCAGAGAGGCAGAGGCAGATGGATATCTGTGAGTTTGAGCCAGCCTGGTCTGCAAGGTGAGTCCAGGACAGCCAGTGCTACACAAAGAAACCTTGTCTCAAGACATAGATAGATAGATAGATAGATAGATAGATAGATAGATAGATAGACAGATAGATAGAAAGAAATAGAGATAGATAGGTAGATAGATAAAATTGTAGATAAATAAAGTCAAGTCTAATTCATCCTACAAAAGTAATGTTTTCAATGGTATAAATACCTTCTGCTGTGCTATGATGGTGCATGCCTTAGTTTAATTACTCAAGTGGCAGAGACATATGCATGTCTGTAAGTTCAGAACTACTCTAGTCTACATGTCCTTTTAGACCAGCCAATGCTGTGTAGTAAGATGTTGCCACAAAAATAAAAATAAAAATAAGATCCTAATTGTATGTAGTAACTTTTGTCTCTCTGTAACTCCTGCTATGTTGCCGTGTACAATTAAGATATGTAGAGACATACTGCACACCTGTTTTTCAAGTTCACTTATGTGTCTTCTTTTGCAGTCTCTTTCCAGTCACCTACTCATTTGATTATTTTTAATATTGAATTCCCTGTGGTCTGTGTAGGTCCTGGATGTGACTTCTTTATCAAAGTCATATACTGCTAAGAGCAGTTTAGAGTTTTGCTGGTTACTCACTTCCTAGCCCTGTGCTTTCATGATCAGAAACATTTAATCCTGTAAAGTACTATTCATTACTCTTTCATGGCTTTGTATCAAAATTATTTCCTATTCTTATCAAAACCTAAGTCACTCATCTCTCTCTTCTAAAAGACTAAAATTTTATTGTTTAAGTTTCAACTTATGGAAATTGTGTCCTGACTTTGTTATTTAATATGCAAATAAGCAATACAAAGCTCTCTCTCTCTCCCTCTCTCTCTCTCTCTCTCTCCCTCCCTCTCTCTCTCCCTCTCTCTCTCTCCTCCCTCTCTCTCTCTCTCTCTCTCTCTCTCTCTCTCTCTCTCTGGAATGACAGTGATTAAAAGTGCCTGTATGCCATTTGGCCGCAGCCAGAGGCATGTTCAGCTCTCAGCTCTCTGTGGAGCTACCACCGTGGAGCTGCCCAGTCGAGCTGCTGGATGCCATGGGAGCCTTCCTAAAGTAAAGACAAAGCTCAAAGCAGAAACAATGTGGAAGGAGGTGAGACAGGTTCCTGACGACACCTTGTGAGCCTGGGCGCCATCTTGCCCTTAACTGGACCAGGCACTGAGATGTTCATGGACTTGTTGTGTCTTTTAAAAACAAGCGCAATTTTGTCAAACGCTTTTGCTGCATCTATGGAAACGGTCATGTGACATTTAATCCTTAAGTCCATTTATGAAATTCACTACATTTATTGACTTGTACAAATTGAGTAATCCTTGCATCTCTGGAATAAAGCCAACTTGGTCATGTGGCAGATAATCTTTTTGATATATTCCTATATTTGGTTGTACAAATGTTTATTGAGGTAGTTTTTTCTTAAACCAATGCTTATCAATGATATTGACTTGTATTTACCTTATTTATTTTTAGTCCCTGTTGTTGAAGGTACCACAGTCTTGGACACAGGACTCAGAAGACTCAAAGTGAAACTGTCCTGAAAGCCTCTTTGCACATGTGTAGCTTTCTCTGCAGTCTAACAAGGGAGAACGCAGTAGATAATCCTATCCAGCTGTGAAGCCTGCAAACCTCAGTGATGACCATCAGAGTAAGATGTCCCTCATGGTGAAACAGTGGTACTCATGTGTTGGCAGTAACCAGAAGCTGCCTGCTTGGAGGCAAAGCCTGCTCGGCAGGAGGGAGATTGTGCCTGGTCCTGGGAATCTATTGAACTGTCCAGAGCTAGTGAACTCATTGATCTTAGAGAACCTTTACCAGACCAGCATAATCTCTAACTGCAATTTTAAAACTTAACCTTATAGTCACAGCTAAGTATAGCTCTCAACCCTCATCAAAGAACCTTCTGTTTGCAGCAAATACAGACAATTACAAACAACCACAACTGATCAAAGTGAAGAGGTCAGCTGACTGCGGGGAGACCAGCCCCAATTGATACATCTACAACTCAATGCCTGTCCCTAAGGATACACCACTGAAGAGAGAGTAGAAAAAATTCTAAGAGCCCAGAAGACAAGGAGATCTGCTGTGAGATCTCCTAGAAAGGACAAAGTCACACCCATGAAACCTCAACAGAGTGGCTGTCTAGTTAGCATGTGAGCAATGACAACACCAACAGATGTGCTTATATGGCATGGAGAAGTCTCAGAGGTGCTCTACACCAAGCAATGAACTACAGACAACTCATGAGCGCTGGCAGAGGGAGACTGAGTCTTTCCCGGCGGTGAGCCAGTAGTCAGTGGTCAGACGTGAAGTCACAGACAAACAAAGACTAAATGGGACAAAGACTAAGTCATTAGATGTATATGGGGGGGGGGGAGTGTAACAGTGGTCATCAAAGTCAAAGCCAATCTTATGCGAGGGGAGGGGAGGACATGGGAGAGGCTGGAAGGAAGTAGCATAACAAGAGGTAAAGGGGAAAGAGGAAAGTGGTGTAATTTTATTTTAATTAAAAAATAGTTTGAACTAGAGCCGTTTAAAACTTAAATAACCCTGGCCTCTGTAGCCTGTATATAGAGAAACCGGACTTTAGAGAAGGAAAGTAGCTTGCTCAAAGTTGTTCAATGTGCTATTAACAAACCCTCAGCCCAACCAGAAGCCTCCAGCCTTCAGCTAAACTAGCTTCTAGAACGTCTGTCTTTCAACATTGCAAGGATGTGGTTTCCACAACCCTCAGCTGCCTGGTGAGTGTGCATTATGTAATTTGATGCTTACTACTATTCTGTGAGAAAACTAAAAATTTTATTATCACTACTTATTCACAGACAAGCAAGTTAATGCCTCATGAAATTTAAGGTAAAAACCAGAAGTTAGTGATACGGATTTAAAAGTTAGTGGAAAACACAAGAAACACTTGAACCCATCTCGGTCAATTTTGATTTTCATTTTCTGTAGTAAGAAGTATAATATCACTTAGGTTTGTATATAAAGAACTGATATCTATAATTTAGGCAACTATAGTGGAAACGTTTGTCAACATCCATCACTACTATACACAGGAACACCACATTTTGTAAGCACCTGTATATGCAGGTACATGAGTATATCGGTGTTTCAGACTTCACTACATGTAGCACACTTTTGCATGAGTGATATAAAAGACTGTGACACATATCCATGGCCCTAGCCAATTTTTCTGTTTAAAAAAATAGTTATAATTGTGGAAATTTTTGTGCAAAAATCATCAAATCCATCAGAATTACAGTAAATCAATGAAATAACATTTGCTTCTGAATGACATAAGGCTGTGTAGTTTAGATTAGTGAGGGATTTGTTCTTTCTTTGCTATGTCTTCAAAAGTTGCCAGTATATGGCCATAAAACTAAACAGAAATTTATAAGTTGATTTATTTCCTACAAGGACTTACTTAAATCTAATTGAATACCACAGTTTTAATCCTTTCTTAGGTCTGTAATAGCACCATATGGCAGTTTGTAAGTAGTTCTGGTTATTGGCCTGGCCATCATTTTTCAATAAAATTTAGTAGAGGGAAAGTCCACCAAAAATTTTCAGCTTCCCAAGACAGTTGTCCCGAGAGAGTAAGTTAAGAGAATTGGTTTGGTGTTTTTTTTCTTTATTTTTTCTCCTTTATTAATTTATTCTTGTTACATCTCAATGGTTATCCCATCCCTTGTATCCTCCCATTGTTCCCTCCCTCCCATTTTCCCCTTACTCCCCTCCCCTATGACTGTTCCTGAGGGGGATTACCTCCCCCTGTATATGCTCATAGGGTATCAAGTCTCTTCTTGGTAGCCTGCTGTCCTTCCTCTGAGTGCCACCAGGTCTCCCCCTCCAGGGGACATGGTCAAAGTTGAGGCACCAGAGTATGTGAGAAAGTAATATCCCACTCTCCACTCTACTGTGGAGAATGTTCTGTCCATTGGCTAGATCTGGGTAGGGGTTTAAGGTTTACCGCCTGTATTGTCCTTGGCTGGTGCCTTAGTTTAAGCAGGACCCCTGAGCCCAAATCTGCCTATCATAATGTTCTACTTGTAGGCTTCTAGGACCCTCTGGATCCTTCTACTTTGCCATTCTCCCATGCTTCCCATGGTGTTTTATGTGATGGTCTAGGGCCAGCTGGGAGAAGCAGCTCCCTCCAGTGTGCATGGTTCATCTCAGTCCAGGACTTCGTGAGGTCTAGGGCCAGCTGGGAGAAGCAGCTCCCTCGGGTGTGCCTCTGGAGATTATCTAGGTTAACTGAGGAGGGAAGGCCCACTCACTGTGGTGGTACCACCCCCTTGAGGAAATCCTGAACATGAACTGAGAAATGGAACTGAAAGGCATGCAGCCATTTGTCTCTCTTTGCTTCCTGGCTGCTGTGTGATGTGATCAGTTACTTGATCAGTTACGTGAGCTATACCTTGAGCTCTGAGCCTTTGTAAAGTTCATCTTACCTTGACAGCAGGAAAATAAGCTGAGACACACTCCAACTGTGTGACTTTTGATGGGAAATGTTCGGCCTCAATTTATTCCTCTGTAAAATGGTAATAAACAATGCACAAAACAAGTACACTTGAGAATTTTAAATTAAGGTCTTATGCAGCTAAACAAATAGATCTTTGTAATAGCAATTTGATTTGCAGCACTCATTGGAAATTATTTGTGAGGTGTGGTAGGAAATAGTCCGTTTTCCACTCCTATCCATGCCCAAAGATAGCAAATGAGAAATATACAAATCTTTGAACATTAAGACATGAACAGGAGAGCCGCATGTGGTGGCACACACCTTTAATCCCAGCACTCGGGAGGCAGAGACAGGCGGATCGCTGTGAGTTCGAGGCTAGCCTGGTCTACAAAGTGAGTCCAGGACAGCCAAGGCTATACAGATAAACCTTGTCTTGAAAAAACAACAACAAAGACATGAATAGGAGAACAGAAATAATATTAAGAATGGACTGATAACAGAAACAGATTAATACTTCTAAAACAGAAGAATAATAGCTCTACTTATCAGATTGAAATTTGATGCAAACAGATATTTCTAAATTGAGAGTTATCTGTCAATAGGGATTTACAACCCACCCAGCTTTTCCCTCTACCTACCCAATTGCCTAATTTCTCCAAAAATAAAAGATCTTAGGGCATAAAGCAAAGCTAAGAAATGTCATCTCTACAGCTGTAGAGACAAATCTCAGAACTTAGTTTTGTTTGGTTTCAACACTTACCTTATTATAAGATCTTCTGGAATTGTACCCTCACTGCTCAAATCGCTAAAAGTCATTCATGATTGCATAAAAGTTAGTTAATCATTTTCATGAACCTAAAACATTGCACTGTGTAAGCTTGTGTGTTTTTCTGTTGTTACTTGTCTTGCTTCCTATATTTGTTATGAACAGAGCTGCTAAAATTGTTGTGGCTTAATGTGTAAAAGCTGACATTTATCTGTATCTTTTCTATCAAATGACAACTTCCTATTTCTCAATTTTGGATAGCTGAACAAGTATTAAATAATATTTACCTATCATTTTCTGAATTTTTTATTAATTTATTCATATTACATCTCAATGGTTATCCCATCCCTTGTATCCTCTCATTCCTCCCTCCCTCCCATTTTCCCCTTACTCCCCTCCTCTATGACTCTGACTGAGGGGGACCTCCTCCCCCTGTATATGCTCATAGGGTATCAAGTCTCTTCTTGGTAGCCTGCTGTCCTTCCTCTGAGTGCCACCAGGTCTATCATTTTATTTTTATCTCTTATTACACTGTTAAAATAAACATTAATAAATGTCAAAATGATTATTTTTCTTTTAATACACTTAGAATGTTTCAACCATTTGATGCTTTATAAACATTTTCAACTTCTTAACTTTATTCAGCAGTCACATTGCGAAGAATTTTAAAATGTTGTTAATTTGCTTACTTTTCTGTTTTAGTAATAAAACACCATGACCAAAAACAACTTAAGGAAGACAAATTTTGGCTTTAGGCTCCAGAGAGTATAATACACCACAGTGGAGAAGAGGAGAAGGTATGGCACAGTGGCAGGAACAGGAAGCTGGCTGGTCACATTTTCATCCACACACAGGGGATGGACAGGAAGTGGAGTGAGGCTATGAACACTCAAGGCCCACCCCCATGACTCATCTCCTCCAGCAAGGTTATGCATCCTAAAGGTTGATAATTTCCCTAAACATCTACACCACCTGGGGACCAAGTGGTCTAACACAGAAAGAAGCCTCTGGAACACATATTCAAATCACCGCTGGCATCAACTCTGACTTTTAAAAAAAAATCAATTCAGTCCATTATAATATCACAGATTCTTTCCTATAAACAATGTCCTTAAAAATATTTTCCAGTTATTTTATAGTATTACTAGAAATTACTAGAATGTAAATTAATAGTAAGTATTGCCGCATTTCTATATTTCCTTATTTTTAAGCATCTCTTTCTCCTTTCCAAGGTTAAATACAATATATCATTTTCCTCTTCTCATTCTTCCTCCCAAACTTTTTCATATACTGCCTTTTGCTCTTTTTCAAATTTGTGGCCTATTTTTATTATGTGTGTGTGTGTTTGTGTGTGTGTGTGTGTGTATGTGTGTGTGTGTGTATTACTAAATACATAAAGGCAACTGTCTCTATGCAATGCTAGTCATCCCTGAAAACATATTTCATGAAATCATTTTTCCTTTCCAACTGTTAATTACCTGCTGTCTTCTTATTGCACTGACAACAGCTCCTTGCTGTATAATCTGTGGACACTGCAGGCATGTTTCTCTTTTTCCTGATGTCTGAAAAAAAAAAAAAAAGAAAGAAAGAAATGCTTCCATCCCTTCCACATGTAACAAACCACTTTTTATAAAAAGTTTTTGACATGACTTTTATTGAGTTAAATTTCTCATTGACAGTTCCTAAGAATTCTTGTGAATTCGCACAACTTTTATCAATGAAGCAGCAGGAGGTGTGATATTCCCACGGCTAACACGCTGTGGGGTGGGGGTTATCTCTTTTCCTCTTACTCTATAAACTAATTGGCTCACACTTGGGATGGATGAGCTAGGTGCGGAGGTACCTTTTTAGGCTTCATAGAAGTGTGACTTAGCAGCTGGGAACAGATACGTGGTCCTTGAGGGAATGATGTAAGCTCTGCTTTCCCCGTGGAAGAGATAGCACTCTTCTGCGCTGGGGCATGGATATGAGCAAAGATAACTTAGACTCTTCCAGTCAGGTTCTGTTGTTTTCACTGAGGCGATGGTTTCAGAATATGGTCTCTGAAGCTTTAATGCCCCTCTTTACCACTTCCTGACTGTGGACCTAGGGAGCTTATTTAATCTTCTGTGCCTCATGTTCCCCAAATACACAAAAGTCACGTATAATGAAGTTACATTCTCAAGAGGATTGTCTAGAACACCAAATCAAACCCCCCCACTTGTTTAGAAGCACATCTGATACAGAAGTTCTCAATAATACTTGGCCACCACTACTATATTGTTGTACAATAGGCAGAAATTTTCGCTAAAATGAAATGATGGTCCTGTTTGCAAGAGCTTCAAACAGTGCTAATAAATGTAAGGTTGCGTTATCACAGCTGCAAAAAGCTCACCAACCTGTTCCAGCATCATAGCTGCTCCCTCCCGTCACTTCACTGTCTGATGATTGTCAGCTGTCATAGAAGGAAGAAAGAGATAGGTAGCTTAGCTCTACTCGTTTTCATTGTTTAAAACAGAGCACAGTGTGGTGATAGTGCTGCCTCTAAAGGGGGCAACAGCGTATCATCAAAGCACAACCTGATATATTAAGGGGTCATCAATTACTAAGTTCAGGGAAGAGCGAGGCCAAGGATAGTAAGGATGTTCTCCCAGGAACAATTCTTAACAGATGTTAATGTCTCCAGTAAATGTTGATTGGTTGTTGGTACATGAAAAAAATCAGTGCAAGTGGACTACTTTTTTAAAAGAAAATAGAATTGGACTCTCCACACAGTTGGTAAGCACATTTTAGAGCCTAAACAGAAAAAAGGGAAAGATGATAGACACTGTGAGTTTTCCAGATGCAATTTCTTCCAGGCATTGAGCAACTGGACCTGAAACAATTTACAACTAGACTAATGTTTTTAATGTGTGAACTCAAGTCTTCTAAAGACATAGCACATGCTCTAGATGAGTGCCCTTAGAGACAATCATGTCATCTGGAAGACTTTCCACATGAATGACATTACTGACACATGCCCTGACAAAGTCTGTCAGACGGAAAAAATCTCAAGTGCAACACAAGAACCATCTGGTACTGTAGCAAAAGCTTCAGATCACTGTAAAGAAAATCCAATATTTTATTCCACCCAAAACATAGGTAAATTCAAAGAAAACAATTTTAAATTTTTGGTTACTAGAGTGCTTCCTCACTCAAATTATCAGATGCAATTTCATATATCTATATATGATATTATATCTGATGTTTTATTGACATAATAGATATAAAATGTTATATATCTACCAGATAGAATTATGTACTGATTGCTCTCAGAATAGCTTTGGACAGGTGGGTAGTCCCAGTACTATTTAAATAAGAAACACACCTTCACTTGGACACAGGTGATTATACTGAACACTAATTTTAAGACACAACATGGTAAAGTGCACTTTGAAAGCCAAAATATACAATCTGAAAAATCAAAGGAAGATGATACTAACATCCCAGCATCACCTGAACAAGTTTTCATTCTCACTGGAACATTAACAGAAAACTCTCCCAAATGTTTACTTTAGGCTAATAGTACAGGCAGCTCAGTTGGAAGAGAAGGTGATTTGATATAGACAAACGTGAATTTTGCCATAGACAGCTTCCAAAATCATGAAGCCATTGATGTTGTGCATGCATAGGAATAGTTTAAATAAAATTAGTTTTAGGAGATATTGTTGTAAAGAGTGCACAGGAACATCTGTGTCCTGTACGGATGTTAGTTTAATTTGATTTTATTTGAACCAGTGTTCATGAATTTCTCTTTTATTTAAAATTGTAAAGCTCTCTATAATAAATATTGTATCTATGAAGCTAACTTCTCATTGCCTAAGACATGATTATAAGACTAAAGTAATACACATTTATTCTTGAACATAAAATGGTCATATGGTCATCTTGACACTTGCCACAGAAATGGTACCATGGAGTGTCTTTTGTGTTTGTGCAGCCACAACCAATAGATGATTCCTTTAATAGGGAGGGGTGTCTTTACCTGGATTTGCACTCTCCTAGAAAACAGGAAACCAATCACTGGTTGTAAGACAGAGCAATGCCAAGTGAAGCATCAGCACTGACACAGTTGCTAAATTCTGCTAAATTCTGGAAGTGACTTGACTATCACCACGTCTCATTAAACTCCATTCCTTAGAAGGAACTAAAATACTATGAGCCTATTGAAAAGTTATTAAAATTTCCATTTCTTCATTCAGTTGTGACACAAAATGTGAAAAGTGGCTCAAAAGGATTTAATAAAAAAAAAAAAAGAAAAAAAGAGAAGTAAAAAGAAAGAAAAACTGTGAAAAAGAGGGCAGGGAGTAAGAAGTTCTGGGAGGAGAGGAGGGAGAGGAATCTATGGTCAAGAATCTATGTAAAATAAATAAATTAATTAATTTTTTAAATAAGAAAAAGACCATTTAAGTGGCAAACTCTCCAATACAGCTAGCTTTCATCACTCTGTGTAAATCTGGTGAAGTAAACACTTTACTAAACAGAATTCTAAGCTTAGAATTTGGGTAGGTAATTAAAATAAAGAATTCTTCAATTAGTCTTAATTCTCAATCTAAATTCTTCTACTTTGGGGGTTTTTTAATATGGGGTTTCTCTATGTGCATCGCTGGCTGTCCTGTAATCATTCTGTACACCAGGATGGCCTCGAATCACAGAGATTTGCCTGCCTGTGCCTCCCAAGTGCTGGGACTAAAGGTGTGTGCCACCATGGCTGGCAGTTATACTTAGATTTTTAATGGCTCTCTATTGTATGCTAGTCTGGTGTGGGATACCTGGGTGGATAGTCAGAATAAACAATATGTTTTGAGATACTTATTTTGTTTTTACTTAGACAGATGGAAAGGTCAAGCTCAAAATTTAAAAGTATTATGTTTATTAGAGGAATCCTTGAAATTCACTCTGCCTTAAAGCCAATACTTCTCTGAAACTCCATGAGGAAGGCTCAGGGCAGAAGCTAGTGGGGTGAACGGCTGATTTCTGGTAGTGCTTAGTCAGGATCTCTAGTACCCATGTTCTAGCAGTTAAAAATGATCACATGGGATTCCAAGATGGCGCCGACCAGTAGGCACCATAGCTGATCTTCTCTGAGGAGACCAGGGACTTGAATGGAACCACAGACTGCTGGATTTTGAGAACTGTAGGTGAGTGGGACCCCAAACTCCGCAGACCACCAGGGGGTCCAACCCCGGGACAAGCGACAGCCCCGAGGGCTAAACGCACTCCCCAAACTCTGAAAAGGAATCCACAATCAAGCTGTAGCCAGCACAAAAAACCCAAATTCGCCATTTGGGGAGGAGATTTTCCGGAGCCCCAAGCCTGAGGAGTCTCAGCGAATAGGGTGAAACTACCATTGATCCTGTACATCCACACCGCGCCGAACTGCGGACGGCACCTGCCTAACCCGGGTGGAAACACAGGCGGCGAGTCTCACCAAAACCAACTAGATCTGGGGACCGCGTCCGCGTCCTGCGCTCAAGCTGAAGCCAGACACAAAGGTTTGACCCTGCAAACTGGGGCAGTTAGCAACCGGCGTGGTCTGCTCCCACAGCCCAGTGGGTCCGCCCACGTTATAGGGAGCCGAGGGTCACGCTTGCAGGGACTAACTACTGCCCTAAAGGGAACTGGCAGTACTCCGGCAGGAGATTCACGCCAGCGGTCTGAACTGCCTTTGGCGCCAGCTGCGTGGCCCGACTGCCGGCAATCCCCAAACAACTGAACTAACTGGGCCCATCTTTGTGGGCCCGCGACAGATCCACCCAGGTTATCGGGAGCTGTGGGTCTTACTGGCAGGGAATAACTGCTGCCCTAAGGCGACGCACGCTGCCTTTCTCTAGCAGAAAGGGAAAATACAGGAGATTTGTCGCCAGCCGAGGGGAGGAGCTGCTGGCTCTGACTGGGCTCTACCTGATCAATAGACCTAGCAGGGGTCATTCTTGCGCACCCTCGTTAGGACCGCCCACTTTATCCGGAGCTGTGGGCCTTGCTGGCAGGGAATAACTGCTGCCTTAAAGCGTCTGGGAGCGGTCTAACCTGCCTTTGTCCCCAGCCACGGGGACGAGCTGCTGGCTCTGACTGGGCTCTACCTGATCAATAGACCTAGCAGGGGTCATTCTTGCGCACCCTCGTTAGGACCGCCCACTTTATCCGGAGCTGTGGGCCTTGCTGGCAGGGAATAACTGCTGCCTTAAAGCGTCTGGGAGCGGTCTAACCTGCTTTTGTCCCCAGCCACGGGGACGAGCTGCTGGCTCTGACTGGGCTCTACCTGATCAATAGACCTAGCAGGGGTCATTCTTGCGCGCCCTCGTTAGGACCGCCCACTTTATCCGGAGCTGTGGGCCTTGCTGGCAGGGAATAACTGCTGCCTTAAAGCGTCTGGGAGCGGTCTAACCTGCTTTTGTCCCCAGCCACGGGGACGAGCTGCTGGCTCTGACTGGGCTCTACCTGATCAATAGACCTAGCAGGGGTCATTCTTGCGCGCCCTCGTTAGGACCGCCCACTTTATCCGGAGCTGTGGGCCTTGCTGGCAGGGAATAACTGCTGCCTTAAAGCGTCTGGGAGCGGTCTAACCTGCTTTTGTCCCCAGCCACGGGGACGAGCTGCTGGCTCTGACTGGGCTCTACCTGATCAATAGACCTAGCAGGGGTCATTCTTGCGCGCCCTCGTTAGGACCGCCCACTTTATCCGGAGCTGTGGGCCTTGCTGGCAGGGAATAACTGCTGCCTTAAAGCGTCTGGGAGCGGTCTAACCTGCTTTTGTCCCCAGCCACGGGGACGAGCTGCTGGCTCTGACTGGGCTCTACTTGATCAATAGACCTAGCAGGGGTCATTCTTGCGCGCCCTCGTTAGGACCGCCCACTTTATCCGGAGCTGTGGGCCTTGCTGGCAGGGAATAACTGCTGCCTTAAAGCGTCTGGGAGCGGTCTAACCTGCTTTTGTCCCCAGCCACGGGGACGAGCTGCTGGCTCTGACTGGGCTCTACTTGATCAATAGACCTAGCAGGGGTCATTCTTGCGCGCCCTCGTTAGGACCGCCCACTTTATCCGGAGCTGTGGGCCTTGCTGGCAGGGAATAACTGCTGCCTTAAAGCGTCTGGGAGCGGTCTAACCTGCTTTTGTCCCCAGCCACGGGGACGAACTGCTGGCTCTGACTGGGCTCTCCCTAGCTGTATCCCACAATATAGGGAGCTGAGGCTCATATGTGCAGGGTATAACCGCTAATTTATAGCAAGCTGGGAGTGGCCTGGCATACAGGGGCGTGGAAACTGCTACCTCCTCAGATACTGCCAGTGGCCTGAAACCGTATGGTTACAGGCACAGATCCTGTAATCTCCAACAGGCAGATCCTAGCTGTGTCAGCTCCTGCAGACCCAGCAAGAACTCCCAAATTCATGGGAAAGGCTGAACGCTCCTAAGACAGCTACAACCCAGAAGATCTGATCCACCTGGGGTCTTGGCTACAAAGCAACAGGAAAGACAGACAGCTGGGATCAACCTACACAACCAGAGAGCTTGTGTGCTGACCTTACTCTAGATCCCAATACTGCTGACTTGAGATACAGCAGTAAGGGGAAAAGGCCCAAACAGAAACCTACTTCGCGGGACTCAGCCTCGAGCCTAAGGTGTTGAGAAAAATCTACAGGAGTAGAATCTGAATCACCAGCCTGGTCCAGGGAAGTACTCCCTGTTCCCCACAGATAAGGGCACCCTACCTATAAGCAGACATCAACTATCCACTCCCAAACAGGGAAGGTCACTACAAACCACCTCCCAACATTAGACTCACCAAAATGACAAGGGGACAACGAAAGAATGCTAACAAAAACCAAAACAGGATGGCATCTCCAGATCCCAGCAATCCTAATGAAAACAACCTGGAGAACCCAACAACAATGGATATAAATGAAAACCACCTCAAATCCTTAGTAAGTAAGATGATATTGGAAGAATCAAATAAATTTTGTAAACAAATGCAGGAGGAAGCAAACAAGAGGGCTGATGACTTAAAAGAGTCATATAAAGAGGCATTTGAAGAATTTCAGAAAAACACAAATAACCAGATGAAGGAAATTATTAAAACAGTTCAAGACCTGAAGATAAAAATGGAAGAAATCATAAAAGAACGCACGGAAGAAAAACGCGATCGAGAAGCATCAGAAAAGAAAGCAAACATCTCAGAGGTGGCCTTATCTAACAGATTGCAAGAAATGGAAGAACGAATATCAGGACTTGAAGATACAATCGCACAATTGGAAACAATCATCCAGGATAATGCTAAATCTGAAAAGTTCCTGACACAAAGCGTTCATGAAATAAAAGACAACATGAAAAGAAGAAACTTGAGAATAATAGGGATAGAGGAAAGAGAAGGTAACCGACTCCACAGCCCAGAAAATATCTTTAACCGAATAATAGAAGAAAATTTCCCCAATTTGAAGAAGGAGATGCATACGAACATACAAGAGGCCTACAGAACACCAAATAGAATAGACCCAAAAAGAAAATCTTCCCGCCACATAATAATAACAACACAAAATATACAGAACAAGGAAAAAATATTAAAAGCGGCAAGAGAAAAAGGACGAGTAACATATGAAGGCAAACCTATCAGAATCACTCCTGACTTCTCAGCAGAGACCATGAAAGCCAGAAGGGCCTGGACAGAGGTTCTGCAAACGCTAAGAGAACACAGATACCAGGCAAGACTACTATATCCAGCAAAATTATCAATAACCATTGGAGGTGAAGACAAGATATTCCATGACAAAAACAAATTCACACAATACCTAGCAACAAATCCGGCTTTACAGAAGTTACTAGAAGGAAAACTCCACCCCAACCGGTCAAACTACAACCAAAAATACATAAGAAATAAATAACTACACCATTGCAAAATCACAACTTCACAAAAACTCGATTGTTATAAATACCAAAAATGAAGGGACTTACCAATCACTGGTCATTAATATCTCTCAACATTAATGGTCTCAACTCTCCAATAAAAAGACACAGACTAACAGAGTGGATGCATAAACACGACCCAACATTCTTCTGCATTCAAGAAACACATCTCAACCACAAGGACAGACATTGCCTCAGAGTGAAAGGTTGGGGAAAAATATTCCAAGCAAATGGTCACAAGAAACAAGCTGGGGTAGCTATTCTAATATCTAATAAAATAGACTTTCAACCAAAATTAGTCAAAAGGGACAAGGATGGTCACTTCATACTTGTCAAAGGTAAAGTCAACCAGGAAAACATCACGATTTTGAACATCTATGCTCCGAATACAAGGGCTCCGACATTTGTAAAAGAGTTATTAACAAAGCTTGCCCCATTCATCGATACCCACACATTAATAGTGGGAGACTTCAACACCCCACTTTCACTCAAGGATAGGACTTTGATTTCAAAACTAAGCCGGGAAATAACTTCATTAACCAATGTCATGAATCAAATGGATCTAACAGATATCTACAGAACTTTCCACCCAAACGCAAAGGAGTATACCTTTTTCTCAGCACCCCATGGAACGTTCTCTAAAATTGATCACATAGTTGGTCACGAAGCAAACCTCAACAGATACAAGAAGATTGAAATAATACCTTGTATCTTATCAGATCACCATGGTCTAAGGCTGGACTTCAACAACAATAGAAATAACAAAAAGCATACCAACACGTGGAAACTAAACAACTTTCTACTTAATGACACATGGGTCACGGAAGAAATAAGGGAAGAAATAAAAGACTTCCTGAAATTCAATGAAAATGATGGAACAACATACCCAAATTTGTGGGACACATTGAAAGCAGTGCTAAGAGGAAAATTCATAGCACTAAGTGCCTTTAAAAAGAAAATGGAGTCATCCCACATAAACAACCTAACAACACATCTGGAAGCCCTAGAAAAAAAAGAAGCAGAAACACCCAAGAGGAGTAGACGCCTGGAAATAATCAAACTCAGAGCTGAAATCAATAAATTAGAAACAAAGACAACAATCCAAAGAATCAACAAAACCAAGAGCTGGTTCTTTGAGAAAATTAACAAGATAGACAAACCGTTAGCCAATCTAACTAAAAGACAAAGAAAAGCTATCCAAATTAACAAAATCAGAAATGAAAAGGGAGACATAACAACAGACACCGAAGAAATACAAAGAATCGTAAGGACCTACGTCAAAGACATTTATGCCACAAAATTTGAAAATTTAAGGGAAATGGACAAATTTCTCGACCGATTCCATTTACCAAAATTGAACCAAGACCAGATAAACAAATTAAATAGCCCTATTTCGCCTATAGAAATAGAAGCAACCATTGATAGTCTTCCAACCAAAAAAAGCCCAGGGCCAGATGGTTTCAGCGCAGAATTCTACCAGTCCTTCAAAGAGGAGCTAATACCGATACTATTCAAGCTATTCCGAAAGATAGAAATGGATGGAATATTACCAAACTCCTTTTATGAGGCCACAGTCACATTGATACCTAAACCCCACAAAGACCCAACAAAAAAAGAGAATTTCAGACCAATTTCTCTTATGAACATTGATGCAAAAATACTCAACAAAATACTCGCAAAGCGAATACAACAGCATATCAAAGACATCATTCACCATGACCAGGTAGGCTTCATTCCAGGAATGCAGGGATGGTTTAACATACGGAAATCCATCAATGTAATCCACCATATAAACAAACTGAAAGAGAAAAACCATATGATCATCTCTTTAGATGCAGAAAAAGCATTTGACAAAATCCAACACCCATTTATGTTTAAAGTTCTGGAGAGATCGGGAATACAAGGCACTTTTCTAAACACAATAAAGGCTATATATAGCAAACCAATAGCCAACATTAAATTAAATGGAGAGATACTCAAGGAAATCCCTCTAAAATCAGGGACCAGACAAGGCTGCCCACTTTCCCCATACCTCTTTAATATAGTTCTTGAAGTTCTAGCCAGAGCAATAAGACATCAAAAGGAGATCAAGGGGATCCAAATGGGAAAGGAAGAAGTAAAATTATCCCTATTTGCAGATGATATGATAGTGTATATAAGTGACCCCCAAAATTCCACCAGAGAACTCCTACAGCTGATAAACACCTTCAGCAAATTGGCAGGATACAAAATAAACTCAAAAAAGTCAGTAGCTTTCCTATATACAAATGACAAACAGGCAGAGGAAGAAATTAGAAAAATTACTCCCTTCACGATAGCCACAAGCAATATAAAATATCTAGGAATAACCCTAACCAAGCAAGTGAAGGATTTATTTGAAAAAAACTTTAAACCTCTGAAGAAAGAGATTGAAAATGACATCAGAAGATGGCGGGATCTACCATGTTCGTGGATTGGAAGAATCAACATAGTAAAAATGGCCATCTTACCAAAAGCAATTTACAGATTCAATGCAATCCCTATCAGAATACCTACTAAATATTTTGTAGATATTGAAAGAACAATTCTCAACTTCATATGGAGAAACAAAAAGCCCAGAATAGCAAAAACAATCCTTTACAATAAAAGATCCGCTGGAGGAATCTCCATACCTGATCTCAAGCTGTACTATAGAGCAACAGTAATTAAAACAGCATGGTACTGGCACAGCAATAGGCTAGTGGATCAATGGAATCGAACTGAAGACCCAGAGATGAATCCACACACATTTGCTCACCTGATTTTCGACAAAGAAGCCAAATCCATTCAATGGAAAAACGACAGCATCTTCAACAAATGGTGCTGGTCTAACTGGATGTCTACATGTAGAAAAATGCAATTAGACCCCTATTTGTCACCATGCACAAAACTCAAGTCCAAGTGGATTAAAGACCTCAACTTAAAACCACAGACATTAACCCAGTTAGAGGAAAAAGTGGGGAAGAGTCTGGAACTCATAGGCACAGGAGACAACTTCCTGAACAGAACACCAACAGCCCAGGCCTTAACATCAACAATTAATAAATGGGACCTCATGAGGCTGAGAAGCTTCTGTAAGGCTGGTGACACTGTCAAGAGAACAAAGCGACAGCCTACAGACTGGGAAAAGATCATCACCGACTCTTCATCTGACAAAGGTCTAATATCCAAAATATATAAAGAACTTAAGAAATTAAACACCACCAAACCAAATAACCCAATAGAGAAATGGGGCGCAGAGCTAAACAGAGAATTCTCAACAGAGGAATATCAAATGGCTGAGAAACACTTAAAGAAATGCTCGACCTCCTTAGTCATCAGAGAAATGCAAATCAAAACGACACTGAGATTCCATCTTACACCCATCAGAATGGCTAAGATCAATAACTCAACTGACACCTCATGCTGGCGAGGGTGTGGAGAAAGAGGAACACTCCTGCATTGCTGGTGGGAATGCAAACTAGTACAACCACTTTGGAAAGCTATCTGGTGCTTTCTCAGAAAAATGGGAATAGGGCTTCCTCAAGACCCAGCTATTCCACTCCTTGGAATATACCCAGAGGATGTACTACCACACAACAGGGACATATGCTCAACCATGTTCATAGCTGCCTTATTCATAATAGCCAGAACTTGGAAACAACCTACGTGTCCCTCAACAGAAGAATGGATAAAGAAACTGTGGTACATTTACACTATGGAATACTACTCAGCTATTAAAAACAAGGAATTTCCAAAATTTGTGGACAAATGGATTGAACTAGAAATTGTCATAATGAGTGAGTTCACACAGAAGCAAAAAGAGCTAAATGGTATATACTCACTTATATCGAGACACTAGCCCAAGGTGTACGTCCCCATGAAAAACTGTACCTACCAGAATAATGGGTAAGAGGGGAGGACATCCTATTGAATCTTTAGGTGTGAGAAGCCTGGGAGAAAGAGGAAATGGAAGGATCCAGTGGGTCCTGGAAAACTACAGGCGAGTCTGGGCCCTGGGGTCCTCCGCAAACTGTGGCAACAGCCAAGGAAAAAATAGGCAGTAAAAACCTTGAACCCCTACCCGGACTAGCCGATGGACATTCTCCACTGTTGAGTGGAGAAGAAGATCTAACTCTCACACAAACTCTGGTGCCCCATATTTGATCATATCCCTTGGATGGAGATGCCTGGTGGCACTCAGAGGAAAGATAATAGGTCACCAAGGAGAGACTTGATACCGTATGAGCATATTCAGGGGGAGGAGATCCCCCTCAGACACAGACATAGGGGAGGGGAGTAGGGGGGGGAAGTGGGAGGAAGGGAGGGATGGGAGGATACATGGGATGGGCTAACAACTGAGATGTAATATGTATAAATTAATAAAAATGTATTAAAAAAAAAAAATAAAAATAAAATAATAAATCTTTTTAAAAAGAGAAAAAAAAAAAAAAAAAAAAATGATCACATGTAAATGTTAGGTTCCTGAATGCAAATAGTAATAATAATGATGATGATGCAGCTTCTTATCGCTTCTGTAAAAACAAGCCTTAATTATTATATTGTTGAAATGTTTTATTAGTGCTATATTCATGGAAACACAATTCTGAACAAATGCAACCTGAAACTGTAGTTCCAGGATCAATGACATGCCATGTAATTTTATTACTAGGGAAGCTGGAGGCAGGAGGATTACAAATTTGATTGATTGGGCAATTTACTGAGAACCTCTCTCAAGGAAACAAAGTTTGATTGTGCAATTTACTGAGAAACCTATCTCAAGGAAACAAATGTAACAAAAACAAACAAGCAAAATCCAAAATTAAAATACAACCAGCAAATAATAATAATAATAATAATAATAATAATAATAATAATAATAATAATAATAGTAGTAGTAGTAGTAGTAGTAGTAGTTTCAGATTATCAGCTACTTCAAGCAACAAGTTAGCTTGCCGTGGGGTCCTGAGCTGTCTAGTAGAAATCACAAAGCTGGGTCACACAGGCCTTCATTGCTCACAACAAAGCAAGTAGCAATGTCAATTACCCCAGGAGTGTTCATAGTTGGCCTACACACTGGATTTCCTTCTGAACAGAGGTACTAAACACAGGGAAACTGAGGCTTTTATAGTAGAGAGAAAGACCACCTGCTTTTGCTCTTTCAGGAAGACAAAGTATTTTCCAAAGCCATGGAAACATATTTGGAAATAGAGATCAGAACAAGGGCAGCCAATGGATCAGTGTTTCTTGTGAGATATGCAAAAATGCAAGAGACAGGTAAGTGTTGCCGTGCCACGTTACCCACCTCCAGTCTCTGCTTTCTCTAGACGCACGTTCCTTAAAGACAACCATGCGCTTATGAGTCTCTTTCATTTTCTCTTATGCCCAGTACTAGGGATCTAACACAGAGCTTCGTTTATATTAAACCAGTACTCTATTACTGAGCTGCATCCCTAGCCTCTGTCGGTTTTTCCCCCTTTATCATACTCCATGCTTTTTCCTGCATCATGGGCATGAGGACAAGTCATAGAGACTTTGCTTGACAAAGTTCCAAGGATCTCTGGCTGATCACCACTGCCCTTAAATATTATGTATGGTCCAGGTGTAATTTGCCTAAAAACTACTTTGAAATCTACCTTTTCTCCTAAAACTGCCTTTCTATTTCTAAGCTTCAATGAAATTTACACTGGAAAACTTTTTCCTGCAGAGAATATTGCAAGAAGGCATGTGGCCAAAAGGCTTGAGACAGTGAGAGGGATTTGGTTCTGACTGTGAGCATTCAAGCAGAAACTGATTGAAAGAAAGTGAGGACCTTAACATAACAGTACCTGGATAGACACTGTTAGCTGTTGAATCCTTTCTTTAGAATATGTTTTGAAAGCAATAGAAGGTGGGCTTGGAAAATCATGCTTTACAGATATTTTACAAAACAGGACCCCTTGGTAGTTAGCCTTGGCTCCGCTAAAGATGGATAGCATACCTGTTGGTTTGGAACTGGAAGTAAGTAAAATATTTTCTGTGTTGAGAACATTTAGTTTCAAGCTATATTGCTATGCCAATCATGTAAACACAATGGCTTTAGCCCAGGGAAAATTATGACTAAACTTTCCCAGGTATTGTTTAAGAAATAATAATCAGGTCCTGCTGACCATTGCTTAGACAATTGATTGATCCTTGCTATATGTTTTATTTTAGGTTATACAGAACTATTTGTATTTCTTTATTAGATTGTTTTCCTGTTCTATTGATTTTTAAAGTCTCTGTTGATTGCAAAAGATCAGACTATGATGATGTAATTTGTAATGAAAAAATTGAATTTTACTTTAAGTAAAGTACTGGGGTTGGACCGAGGAGAAATGGAAGAAAAAGCAAAGTTCTCCTAATATTTCTTTTCTCCTCTGCTCTTCAACCTCTCCTCAACAATTAGCTCCTTTAGGTAGTTGTTCAAGCAGTAGTTGGTTTCCGTTAACCAGCTATTCACCACCTGCTCAGTTCCCCTTCCTGCAGAACCAACAGGGCTCTCTTCTCTCCCTTCACTGCTTCCTGAAGCTGGCCTGTGGAACTCTTGTCCATGTCAGAAGCTCTGGGTCAGCTACTCGAAGTCCTTACCTAAAACGTGCAGTAAGCAACTCACATCCCCTAGGCATATCTGCAATTAGCAGAGTCAGATTTTTAGAAGCATCAGTTCCTGTCCAGTGAAAGAATATGAGGGGTTGGTATGGAACCCTATGGAGGAATATATGTGTATATTTTCTCTTTCTATTTCCATTCAACTCTCAAAAGTTGACAAAAGGCTATTGAAAACCCTATTGTTCTCAGACTCTCTACTTGGTCCGCTATCTATGTGACTTCATCTGAACTCTTTACCAGGCTCCCTCAACTGGTACCCTTTCTAAGTTCCCTCCTCATGGAGCGTCCTGCCCAGCCTTAGGGAACATGTATGGCTGTATCTTTTAGTCCCTGTAAAAAGTACTGGCGTTTTTACTGACATTTTAAAATTTATTTGGTTTCCTTTTGGACACTTAAGAAAACAATATTCTTTCCAGAAGTTCATCCCTGTTGCCTTTATGTAATTTAATATTAGTATGGAAAACCAGAGAGTACTTGGCTCCATGCAGTGTCGATAACAGCTTCTAGCATGCACAAGTGAAGATGATCCTAGGAAACTAGCAGTAACATTTGTGACTGAAGTGTAGGCATGTTCTGCATAAGTCCAGGCACCAGTCACTAACAGGATTAAAGTGGTGCTGGGTTCAAACAAGAAAAGGAAACAAACATAGATCTAAGGTCTGGAAACAGACCATGCTCTGTCTTGATTCACATGTAATATCTGCTCCTTGGGTATAAAAATACAAAATAATATATTAGCCATTGTCCTTATCTATATGAATATAGCTGTTATATATTGAGATGAGGGTAAGAGATAGAAGGGGCAACTAAGAAGTCAGTACCTCAAGCAGAAGGAACTACACCATTTTAGGCCTCAATATGCCTTTCATGAGCTTTCCCTCTAACCTGAAACAGAAACTCTGCTAACCTCTTATGAACCCTGCTCTACTAACCAGACTCAGGTCAAAGACAGGGAGTTTATTTCAATCTATTCAAGTAACACAGGAGATCTCCAGAGCAAATTACCCCAGCAGAAATTTAATAAGGTCAGTTTCAAAGACAGCTCAGGGAAGTCACTGGCATAAAGTTCTTCTTGGGCTTTCTAGGGCAATTCAACATCTCTCAGAGGACATTTGTGCACCAGAATCCATGGCCACTATTGTACACAAAGCCCCGATTGTGTTCACTTCTGAGGAGAGAGCGGTCCCTAGGAAACTGCATCTGACCTTATTGTTAGATAGGTCATATTTAGTCTTTTAAAAAAAGGTTTTGGGAAAAACATATCAAAGAGAACATGCAAGTAACTAAAGTCTTTTTATACTAGTCTGCTTCTCGTGTAGTCATCACAAATTTGATTTATGTACCTTTTAAGGAAAGATTTTAAAAAAGAATAGTAACTCACATGTAGGTCTTGCGAGATTTCTTTCCTCAAGGGGATTAAGGCAATAATAAACAAAGTTCACATGAATACTTCCCCACGGAAGATTTCTACAGTTGTTCTCTGCTTCTCAAAAGACCTTCTGATTTTTTTTCAGGAGTCACATAGATCATCAGGATTTTACAGAACAGACAGCTCATGGTGTCAGAGAACCCAGGCACAAGTATCCAGAAACATCACAGCTCATGATGACAGAGAACCCAGACACAAGTATCCAGAAGCTTCACAGCTCATGATGTCAGAGAACCTGGGCACAAGTAATCAGAAGCTTCACAGCTCATGATGTCAGAGAACCTGGGCACAAGTATCCAGAAGCATTAATTTACTTATGAGTGAAAGGAGAATATGACAGGCAAGCTTGGAACTCCACCACGGAAAGCCATTTGTATGCACTCATTATTTGTGTATATATTTCAGTCTATGATTTACGATTTTCTTAAGCTTAAAAGTAAATAAAAACAAATATAAGAAAAATATTTTAAGAGGAGTGTTTTTTTCTTTATAGAAAGACACTTGTGTTGGTTTTAGGTGAGAATTATCTCATAGCTCATTTTTTTAATGTTTGGTTCCCAGTTCGTGGACTCTTAGGATAGGAGGCATAGCCTTGTTGGAGTAGGTGTGGCCTTGTTGGAGGAGGTGTTCACTGGGAGTAGGCTTTGTGGTTTTAAAAAAAATCCTTTCCAGATGCAGTCATCTTTCTGCCTGAAGATCAGGATGCAGGCTCTTGGATACCACAACAATGTCTGCAACCATGCCTACTTGCCTGGTGCCACACACTTTGCCATGATGGTCATGGACTAGTCCTCTAAAAATGTAAGAAAACCCCATTTCCTTTCTTCTTTTTGTATGTTGCTTTGGTCATGATGTCTCCTCACAAAGTAGAAACCTTAACTAAGATAGGAGATAGTACCAGAGACTTCAATGTTGCTGTGACAGGCTTGACCATGCTGATTACTGAAAATATAGAAGATTTTGGGACTTAGGACTAGAAAATCAACTGAATACTGTAAGTGGAACATTGTAGTAGACAATGGAAAACAATAGCGCTGAGAGAAATGTGTACTGGGGAGGCCCAGCTCAAGAGGTTTCAGAGGGGAAGAATATCAGAGACCATTCTTGTGATATTTTAGCAAAGAATATGCCTATTTTGGTGACTTGAGTAAAAATAGCCTCCATAGTCCTCAAGGAGTGGCACTCTTAGGAGCTGGGGCCTTGTTGCAGTACGTGTGGCCTTGTTGGAGAAAGTGCTGTTGAAGATCAGCTTCAACAGGTCAGGACAGACTGAGGAAGTGCATAGAGTTGGCAGGAGCCAAAGACGGTGGCTCCTGGGACCTGGGAGCCAGTACAACTTATAGCTAGCAAGAGATTCTGAACTTTCTGGACTCTTAGGAGGCTGTCAAGAAAGAATAAAGAAAAGGAAAATTCACAAGCTCAGTGCTTGTGACAAGCTGCAACAAACAAGTTCCAATAAGCTTCAACAACTTCATACATACATATGTACATACATACATACATACATACATACATACATACATACATACATAACTTCACACATACATATACATACATATATACAGACAGACAGACAGACATATGCACATTCATACATTGAGTGGATAGAGCAAAGCTTCAATGGCTCCAACCATTTTATACACACACATACACACATGTATATATTGAGGGGATAAAGCAAGCACCAAAGAGCAACTTCCAACCATTTTACATACATATACATATACACATATACATGTTTGGTGGATGAAGCAAACTCCAATGAGTGGCCTACAGCCATTTTTTCTCCCATAGCTTATGTATCCCAGAAAAACCTTTCAAGGAGTAGAAATATTCACAATGTGGTTACATTCTATTTTTCTTCAAGTGAATGAGTACATGTAGAAGAAAAAACAACAACAAGAAAAAACATGTTTCCCAGTCCCTCATAAGATCAAATGTTTTATGTATTATGGGTGAAAAACAAATTATTCACAAGAATCCACATACATTTGTAACATTATAAATTAACAAAGTATAAGCAAGCAAGGTAAATTTTTCACTCGGTCTTTCTTTACTGGCAGGCTGTGATTTGTGGTTGCAAAAAAAGAATCAATTACCTTAAAAAGTAATCATAAAAATCTTAAAAGAATCACAAACCTAAACTTCAATATAAAATAAATCAGCCATTTTTATTTTAAATCTTCAAGATGCATATCTACTCATTAATACTTCTTATTAAATTATATCAGGAATCTGAGGGTAAAAATGGGTACAATAAATTAATCACCTTAAAACCCAGCTACAGCAAGAGAGTCACCTCAGCTACTGCTAATGGGGTATAATTCTTGCTTGCCAACCTCAAAAAGGCCCCACCTCAACTATTAAGAATGTACTTTTCTGAACTTCAAATTGCTCAAGATTTTCTACGTCACAGCTGTAGAAACATCCAAACATCTTAACCTAACTTTCTAAAACTATTTAAATTAAATCAAGGATCCTGTAAAATCACTAAATCATCTAAACAATATTATTTTCTGAAAGTTCATCTTCATGTTGACCCGCAGGAAAATTGCCCAACAAAGCGGAAACAATCACCCCAGAATGTAGGCAGCAAGGGCCTCCCCACAGAGAGGAAACAATCACCCCAGAACGTAGGCAGCAAGGGCCTCCCCACAGACTATCACACCATGCCAGATGTACATGAGGAATACAGCAGTCACCAACATGACACAGCAGATGTACATGAGGAATACAGCAGTCACCAACATGACATGGCACATCAGCAACAAGCAGCAATCTGGAGATAGATCCTTTGCCTCTCCAAGGCACACCCTTCTCAGCCATGCAAAATGGCAGGGCATTTCCAGGAAGCTCACTTGTCCACACTTGCCCACTGCAGATGCTCCCACATGCTGTCTGCCAAAGTGTGTCAACGGGGGTGGGCTTTGAGCACTGAGCCGTCCAAGTCTGGCCAGTGTGTCACTGTCTCTTCCCGCTGCCTGCTCATCCACGTGTGGAATTCTCAGCTCCTTCTCCAGCAGTGTGCTTCCCACTATGATGATAATATCTCTGAAACTGCAAGCCAGCCCCAATAAAACATTTACCTTCATAAGAGCTGCTGTGGCCAGCCACAGCAACAGAAACCTAACTAAGATATGTTTGCCCTTCTCCTAAAATCCTGCCAGAGGCTAAATTGAAGAGTTTAGTGCTCATGTCGCTGGCAGAAGAGATTTCAAGACAGCTTGATATTGACTGTGCCATGTGTTATTTAGTGGTCATTCCATGTAGATCTGCAATTTAAAAAAAAAAAAGAAAGAAAAGAAAAGAAAAACACCAAAAGGAGCACATAGAAATACTAAATATAATATAGTTTGAGATGGAAAAGAGCACCAGAAAATGTAATGTTGGTGCCAAGTCCTGCGTTCAAGGACATAAGAATTTTAAAGAAAGGCCTGATGTTCAATGGAATAAAAGGAAGTCATAACTTTAGGGCAAGACCTGGCCCAGGTATTCCTTCAGTCTGTGAAAGGAAAATGTGTGAGGGATTTCCTAATCCTACACAGCAACAATAAAAAGCAGAAAGCTAATGCAAGTGTAATTTGAGGAGGGGGCCAAGTTCCAGGCCCAGCAGACAGACAACAGAACTTGGCAGTCTTGCCCACGTGGTTCTTGCTTTAACAAAAAAAAAAAAAAAAAAAAAAAAGATGCTGGTGCAAAGAGGTTGTGAAATCTTCTTCTGTGGTTAAGGAAAGCAGCAGAGCCCAGGCAGCTGACATGAGAGCCCCTGAGATGAGACACACCCGCATGGAGGCTAACAGCAGCCACTGCAGGAAGCTGTGAGGGTGGAGCCTGGGTTGCTTTGGAGCCCCCATGATGTTGCCTGTGCTGGAACCCTGGGATACCTACCAAGGAGAGTGGCCAGCAGAGAGGGGAAAGCTGAGCGAAGAGAGAGAAGTGTGCTGCAGACAACAGAGCTGAAAGCAGTTGGAGCTCTGAAGAGAGCTTTGACCTCAGACCTCAGGTGCAGAAATTGAAGTTTGCCTACTGGTTCTTTGACTTGCTTTGGTCCAATTCTTCCCATTCCTTCCTATTGGAACGATAATGTATATTCTGTTGAACTGTGTGTTGGAAGTATGTGGTCGGCTTTTTCGTTTTGATTTCACAGGGCTTACAGTTAGGTACATTTACCTACAGCCTTGAGTCTCAGAAGAGACTTTGGACTTTTGAACGGTGAAAGACTGTGAAGACATTTGAAGTTGGAATGGATGCATTTTTTATTGCGATACCTACACAAGACTGTGGGAGCCAGGAAGTGTGATGTGATTGCTTGAATGAGAACTGTCCCCAGGGGCTCATGCATTTGCATGCTTAGTCTCCCAGTTACACTGTTTGGAAGGATTCGAAGGTGATGCCTTGTTGGAAGAGAGGTCACCAGGAATGACTTTTGAGATTTCAAAAAGTCCTATGTATACTGCTAAAGTATAAAATACTGAATGAGTATGTACAATAGATTAATGTGTGAATAGTTATAATTTCTGAAATTATGAATGAAATTTTTTCTTCCCAGATATTCTTCATTTCATATGCATTCCTTAAACTACTTTAAATATATGTAGTTTATTGAGAATAAATCAGAATCTGGAGATGTAATTCAATGGTAAAACATTTATCTGAAGACTGGGTTCAGTTTTCACTGACACTGATAAATAAAAATTAAATTTAAAAGTTGTTAAATGCAGTTTTGAAATATATATATATATTATTCATTTATTCATATTACATCTCAATGGTTATCCCCTCCCTTGTATCCTCCCATTCCTCCCTCCCTCCCATTTCCCCCTTACTCCCCTCCCCTATGACTGTGACTGAGGGGGACTTCCTCCCCTTTTATATGCTCATAGGGTATCAAGTCTCTTCTTGGTAGCCTGCTGTCCTTCCTCTGAGTGCCACCAGGCCTCCTCTTCCAGGGGACGTGGTCAAATATGGGGCACCAGGGTTTATATGAAAGTCAGTCCTCCCTCTCCACTCAGCTGTGGAGAATGTCCTGTCCATTGGCTAGATCAGAGTAGGGGTCTGAAGTTTACTGCATGTATTGTCCTTGTCTGGTACCATAGTTTGAGCAGGAGCCCTAGGACCAGATCCGCCAATCATAATGTTCTTCTTGTAGGTTTCTAGGACCCTCTGGATCCTTCTGTTTCCCCATTCTCCCATGCTTCTCTCACCTAGAGTCCCAATAGGATGTCCTCACCTCTGTCCCACTTTCATGGTAAGTGAAGACTTTCATGGGACATGCCCCTTGGGCTTTTCATAGGCTTTTTGTCTCAAATTGCTTTGTTTGGGCATTGCTTGTACTGACCTTTGCTTGTATAATATGGTTTCCAATTTGTGTTTTTATGTTTTTTGCTTGTGTGTTTCTTGTATTTCTTTACTTTAATTTTATTATAGTTGATTTGTTTTTATTTGTTTGCTTGTTTTCTATAAAAGAAAAAAAGGATGTGGAGTTGGGTGGGTGAGGATATGGGATCCCAGAGAAGTGGATGAAGGAGAAACCTTGCCTATAATATAATGTATGGATTTTTTTTTCAATTAAAAAAAATACAGGTGAGAAGTGATGGTGGAAAAAAAAAAGAAAGAAATTGGTCAACTATACTGACCAACTATTGGTCAACTATACTGAATCTAGCAATGATGAACTCGAACTGTCTTGATACATATAAATTAAGACTTCTTTTGTGAAAAAAAAGTAGTTGCCTGGTCCCAAAGCAAAGTTAGTAAGCAGTCTAGGTCACAACTCATCTTTTTTATTACTATTTCATGGAACAGGAAAATAATGACATTTCTCAATTAAACTGAAAAGGATGCATATTTCTAGGCTCCTACAAGAGAGGCAAATTAGTGATATAAATTAATCCTACATAATAGACTTAACCCTTTGTTATCATTCAAATCTGGATGACACCGAAACCTCAGGTGTTAAACTCTTGGTTGAGAGAGTATAGCCAGCTCATTTGGTAAATGATCGGATGTAACATCATTAGTGGGCTAATTCATTAATAGCAAATTTTAATTGCCTTGTGAATTTAGAACCTAGTTAAAGGAAAGAAGTTACTATGTATGCTTAAGGAGTATGTTTTCTCTTTGGTCCCTTGATGCCTTTGATGGTTTTCTGCCATGTGGTAGGCAAATGCCCAGCCTTCCAGTAGGCCCCTATGGAGTAAACCCACCCCAGTATGAACTTAAACCTCTGAGTCCTTCAGCCACAGCAAATCATTCCACTTTTCAATTGTTTGCCTCAGATGTTTTTCATATCAACAACAGCAACAAGGCTAATATACTCTTACACAGGCGTTAGGACTTAGAGACTTACGGGAAGCAGAAGGAAAACATGGAGGAAATCCAGGGACTTAACATTTCAGGATAATGAATCCACTCACTAGTTATTTCCCTAATCTGACTAGAGCTGTATCCAAAAGTTATACGCTGTCAAAATATATGAGAACTCAAGGAGTAATACTGACTTAACATGATTTTACTTCAGATGTTGGGTTTGGAAGTTATCTAAGTGTGACATTCAGGTTTAATTTTCAAAACTTCTTCAGGTCGTCTGGTTTCACACCACAGGAGCTGTTTCATCTTCAGAGTGTCCCACTTTGCAGCCTTCAATCAGCACACATGCCACTGCATGCACTTTATAGTATCCTGAAAATTAATCTTAAATATTTATGACTTTCTCCTTTATATATGCATACAACATGTTTTAAATAATCATTATCAAACCATTTTCTCATATTCAGGCAACAAAACGAATGGCATACAAAATACAGTAATTAATGGCTTTGAATTTCCTATGAGTAGTAACTAAAATAGTATTACACTGTTTCTAGCCTATAATTCCAGCATTGGGGAGGCAGAAGCAGATGGATCGCTGTGAGTTCAAGGCCAACATGGTCTATGTTAAGGTTGAAGTCTGGCATTTCCAGATAACCTCTGAGCTCCGTAAAAGATGACAGTTTCCTTTCATAGCTTAGTTCCCTCTCTCAGCTTAGTTCCCTCTCTCCACCTGATCTAGGGAATCCCAGATCCTCTAAGAAGCTGTCACACAGCCCTCAGAGAAATTACAGGCCTCAGCCCTTTCTGATAAGAAACCCATTGAGGGTTCACCTGGGGATTCCAGGAAACACCCACCCTATGCTAATGAGATATCTTAGTGTCTTGGCTTTTAAACAAGGACCTTTAACCGTACCTGGATTTCTTCCCCCACCCCCAGGATAATTAAGTCCTGCTTCCCCCATCTTATGACAGGTCTGTGTTGTTACATGGATATGAAGCATCCTTGGCATCTCTGGTCCCAGCAAACCAAACACATTCACCCTCAAACCTACTCCAACTGCC
This sequence comes from Acomys minous, assembly GCF_964271855.1. Lineage (NCBI taxonomy): Eukaryota > Metazoa > Chordata > Mammalia > Rodentia > Muridae > Acomys > Acomys minous. The sequence goes on from NC_140487.1 coordinate 4,119,811, forward strand.
CAAAGTCTCTAAGTCCATGATTTCACATGCAATAAACATAAACTGTGCTACCATCGGCTTTTCACCACGACCATCTGAGATTCATCACTGATTCTTGGGAAGGAAGGGCTCCCCTCCTCCCTGAAGAATCACCAACGGACACCAGGGCTTGACTGCCAGTCAGCCACATGCCACATGCTGCTGGCCACCTTGAGCCTCCACCGTTCACTGGTGTGCTGCTGTCATCTTTATCACATTACTCCACAGCTGGCTGTTCTTGAAGAAGCCATTTTGTCTGCCGGCACAAAACTGGGCTCCTGCTTTGGCCTCACTTGGTTTTGGAGCTTCAAGCAAACTTCTGTTACCAGCTGCTCATGAAGCAGCCACCAACTGGCCCAGGCAGGGCCTTCCTTACCACTTGGCATAGCTTTGGAGCTCTGAGCTCCTTTGACCCTGCATTTTGAGAGTACACTTCCAGTTTTGTGATCCATGAGGCCCAAGCTTCACAGAGAGTGCCCTACCAAGCTCAGTCTCTCAGCAGATACAGAATGACACAAGGCTACACAGAGAAACTCTCTCTCAAAAAACAAAAACAAAAACAAAAACAAAAGTATTACATTCTTTATGTATTCACACAAGCCTATATATATATAACTTAGGATATTATATAACTGAATAAGATAGAAAAACAAAACAATAGCCATTTGATGAAACAGAAGATTACATTCCTTCATATGAAAAAATTACATGAAATATAACTCATCTTTTTGTACAAAGAGCCTAAGGCTCTTAATGTAGATTTTCAAGTGCTGTAGGGACATTGCTCTGCTGCTAACTGAGCAACTTTGAAACCAGTGTACCATTCACATTCCATGTAAAGAAAAGAGAGTAAGGCAGAGCTACTCCCCAAATACGCCACGCAAAGTTCCTTCCTGGGTGAGTCTATGAGTACAAACAAGGTGAGACCATGGAAACTCTGTTTTTAGAGTTCTGTGTAGTTTTCCTTCAAGGCCACAACCTGTATAGTTAGATGCCTTTCCACCTGTACCAGACATGAATGACCACTCTTATCCAGTCTGAAATACTTGATACAATGTTACAATGCCAATTCAGTGTGACTTGCACCACAACCATAATGTCCAGAATTCTCTGATGGCAGAGAAAGTCTTTTTTAAATTTAGATTAGCCTCCAGTGCCAGTTAACTTCACAGTACACAAGCTATAAAGCTAATGGTTCCCAGCATACAAAAAGAGGTACCTAGCCTATATTGGAAAATGCCTGCTTTTATTAAAATTTTAATAGTTTAAAATAAGCTGTAAATAATTCAATCAGGTGCTTTCAGCTTCTCCAAAACATCTAAGGCTCTGGGAATTCGGTAGGAATGACGGCTTCAATGTCAGGCAATAAGGGCTGCAGACCCTACTGAGGTTTGTGTTTGTGATTAATGTTCTCATTTATTCCCAAAGCAACCCTCTCCAGAGCGACAGCCTCCATTTCCACCGTTTTCTCTTGTATTCTGAAACTTGTATTCTTAGCCAGTGTCACCCCATAGCTCATGAGGTAGCTACAGAGCATGTGAGCTCCTGCCCTCTGCTGGCTAGGACAAGGCTCCATGGCCATCTCAGTAGTTAGCAAGCACTCAGTCATGAGTTTTGATGCCCGTGTACATCACGACTGCCAATGGAACACGTGCTTTAATGTTTTTAATCTTAAGGCAGCTGTCCAAGACAGAGATGACACAGTAGCAGGAGCAGGTGGGACCTGTCGAAAGCTCTCTGCCATGTTCTTCTCTGGGTAATTTGACTCTGGAGAAAGTATCAAAAAAGAAAGCAAGGAACATGCAACATTTACTTGTCTGCAATATTACACATAACCGACAAGTACTTTGGCCCTGTTGCTGCTGGTCATGTATATGCCATTGAGCGCATACGTGCTCATGTATATGCCACTGCACACATACATGGTCATGTATATGCCATTGAGAGCATACGCGGTTGTGTATATGGCATTGTGCGTATACATGGTTACACACTGCTACCTCAAAACACTAGTGTGGTCCGAGGCTGAAGTACTGAGGGTAGAAAACAGTTGAGACCTGAGTATGTTAATATGCTATCTGGGACTAAAGACCACAGTTTTATTAAGTATAAATTGCCCCTTGAGGCATTGTAGGTGTGGATGCTGTGTCACTTGTGCATCAGTAGGTGGCAGAGAGGACAGAGGCTGTGTTCTGGCCTGTGAAGAGATGAGTGATTAGTAGCCTAACACTCCCTTTAAAAAAGCAAGCCTGAGATGACCAGCAGTCTGGTACCACACAGGCCCATACAGGCTCCAAGGGTGAAGAGGAAGCAAATCAAGAGACTAGATTTGCCTGTGTGGGACCAGGACTGGGCCTGAGACAGAATACCCTTGCACAGGATCACTCAGGTGGGCTGTGCAAGGAGCGAACAGGAGAGGACCGACAGACCAACACCAGGGGCCTTGAACAGGGAGCTAGCCCGAAAGGACAATCAGTCTGGTACCATGCAGGTCTGGAAGAGGGGCAGACCATAATACACCAGCAGGGCATAGCACTCCTGAGACCACTCCTGAGATGATGACCCCAGACACCCAGAGACCCTGGGCACCACTAAGGGGGAAGCAGATGGTGGGGAAATGGGAGAGAAACAGAAACAGAAGGATGTGGGCACAATAGAAGGAGGCAGAATTGGAGGAATGGAGGAACAGCCTGGGGAGAGGAACTGGTGATGTCACGTGGGTCGGTGGTGAGGTCCTGGCCTCTGCTGCCACCAAGGGCCACATCTGGGTTCATGGTCCTTCAGTAGCAGGAGGCTCCAAAGGCTAAGTGGATGTCCCTTGTCTGGGCTGCAGACCAAAACATGGCGATGCCTGACTGCTGTGCAGAACTAGATACAACCCTCACCTATCTATGGTGGAATACCTGGCCCTGGCAACATGAGAGGAGGAGAAGAGCTGACCCCATCTCTCCCCAACTGCAATAGTCTAGAGAGCAGGCCTTGAACGTTTAGGGAGTTTCGAGTGAGCCAGCTGTGAGGGTATGAGTGTGGGCAAGCTGGCCCAGCCACTCATCTCCAGTGCAGTGGCACGGACAAAGGAGAGATACCTTTCTCCCTCCTTGCCTCTCCATAACTGTGGCAAGCGGGAAGACCTGGCCTAGGGTCATTAAAGCAGGAGAGCTGTCTCTGCCCCTCAGCACCTGCAGTACTCAGGAGTGCAGGCCCTGTACCTTACCTGGGCAGCACAGTAGAACCAACCCTGATGACAGGGGCACAAGCCATCCCCAGGGTGTAAGCAGAGGAAAACTAGTTCCACTACTTATATGCCAGGAAGTAACATGGATGTGGGAGAGATGACCCTCTCTCAACCCTTGTCACATACAGCATACAGGAAAGCCGTCCCAGATGTCATCAGAGCAGGAGAGCTGTCCCTGCCCCTTACATAAGGCAGCACTCAGGAGAGCAGGCTCTTCCCCTCACCTGGGCAGCATAGTAAAACTGACTCTGGATGTGGGAGCTGACCCTGGATGTGACAGCTGTGGGTGAGCCAGCCCTAGGGGCATGAGAGATGGAGAGCTGGTGGGCTGACTAACTCGGATATCTCTCAAGCTGAGATCCAGGGCTTTGAATTGGCCCACCCCAACATCTACCCCATGGATAAACTGATGGAGTGCATGAAGAGGCCAGTCCTATAGATCAAAAACTACAGGATCTCCATGACACAGGGCAACAACAGGATACTCAGGAGGAGTCCCAGTGAGGTTCCAGGATTAACAGAGTAACAGAAACAAGAGACCTCATACCAGACCAAAAAGTCATTGCAATGAACATTTGCAAGCAAATAAATGTGGACAAATGAGTATACTGTGGGACACACTACAGCTCCCACAAAGATTTGTTTTTCTCTGTTGGGGGTGAGGGCAAGGGTGCAGGGCAGGTAAGAAGGGAGGGTGAGATGTGTGGGTTTTGGGTGCATGCTGTGAAATTCACAAGGAACCAATAAAAAGCTTTTTTTTTTTTTAAAGAAATAAGTATAAAGATTAAACTGATGTGTCCTTTCACATCTAGTGGGTGGTACAGATGTTAATGTTTTCCTTATTTTCATCATAACTGGCAAAAACATTTGTCCAAATAACATTTACACTATAGACAACCATGATATTTTGGTACCATACAGACTTAATCCTAAGAGAAAAAAATATTTCCAAGATTAAAAATTAATAGAAGCTTTGGAAATCTGACAGAGAAAATTCACTCTGGCCAACAGGAGGAAAACCCTTGGTAACCCCAACTTAAAAGACTTCTAACAGAGTTGTTCCTCTGGGAAGAATAATTATAAATGCAATGTGTCTCTTTAACCCAAGGCCAGAGGCTTCTTCTGTTAATCAGGAGTTAGGGAATTCTGGGAGAGAGTGAGAGAGAGGCTAAGGTAAGCGGTGTCTCCAGTGAGGGAGGGAAAAGCAGGCACAGAACTGAATGGAATAGAATGGTACTGGGCTAACATGATGGAAGATGGCTTCTATGCAGAGTAAGGTGAGAGGCAGCCGTGATGTCAGGCAGGAACTGAAGGAAAAGATTGAAGTGAACCGTGGCCCCGACGGGCTGCTTGGTGGATGGCTGCCAGTACCAGAATCTTAGGAGGACATTCGCCAGGCTCCAAGGAACAAAATATAGTACTTTGCACATCCATTCCACAGACAGCCTTTTGAAATATCCCATGGGCCAAGAATAATAGAAGAACTGAATTTAGCATTGTGATTTCAGGGGCATCACTTTCAATTGCTCTAGCACAAACTCTCTTATTTTGTTTTATTTTGTTTTGTTTTGCTTTGTTGTAAGAGAGACAGTTTTTTTTGAAACTTGCATTTTCAATATTTTATTTCTATAAATAATAAGAGAAGCTTGCTAACATAAAAATCTTGCTATTAATATCATGCATTGTCGTCGACAAAACAGGAGGGAAGAGAAACCCCTACCAGGTTTAACCTAGTAGACATCTTAATGGGAGCTTGAAATTTCCTGTGATAGCAACAGAGACTCAGAAAGAACATGCCCCACGTGGTTGGGATAGAGGGCAGGGAGGAGGTAAAATCCTTGTCACACTCACTCCTCTCTGCTTATGTTTTGGTCACAGCCTGCTCACACCACTGGGGAGCATCAGCACTGCACTTGACTCATCACTGAAGCTCCTGGAACTGAGTAACAATTTAATAAACTAGCCTATTCTCCAATAACATCAAAAGGAACATTCTTGATAGAAGAAAGTAAACTTCGGACCTTAGAGGAAATGTCCAGATCCAAATGTGTGTGTTTTTCTAGAAATATAATATGAAGTTATAAAAGATCTGTACCACCTGACACTCACATGCACTTGGGGGACACGTAAGAAGCTTAGGTAACAAGGGTGGGCGAGCTCGGCTGCATGGAGACTGTGATGCCGAGGCAGGAGGAACAGAGGCAGGAGGCCCCTCTGCATCCACAGGAGGGCAGAGGGAAGAGGGCAGAGCAGAAACCATCCTAATAAGATGCTGCACCCAGGAGGTCATTTTGGGAAGCCTTGGAAATAACATACTCACTAAAAGCAAGAGCATGTGTGTGCCCTTATATGTGCGTAGCATTTTTAATGCCTTTAAGCTTTAAGACTATTGAAATACTAATTGTTCATGTATTTCCTATGTGAAAGATCTGATACTTGAAAAGCATATATTTCTTTGTATTAAATGTGTATGTTTACATATCTCAAATATTAGCCCTATAGAGGGTCTTTTTCTGTAGCTAAAATTAAGTTGCTGCAATTACCTCTGTAGGAGCAATGCCTTTATTCTATTCTTTATAAAGAGATTTTCCCTAAGCACCTTAAAATCACTGTTACCCCTGTGTTCTCTGCAGTGAGTGACAGACAACTGAATACAAAGCAGATCAGTATCTAGGAAGCTGTTTCACCTCTTGTTCCTTCTCTTGATCCAAAGATGCTACAACTACCCACAGAGGATGCTACGTGCAACATAACCTGTTCCTGTCTGGGACTATGGGACTGTCTGCCTTGTGCAGGTTCCAGCCCACAGGACAAAGGACTCTCATGCTGTGCTACCTCTGAAGTTCTGACTCTGTTGCCACCAAGAGAATATTGTTACTCTTTGCCCCATTCCTCAGCATGTTGGCATTCTTGCCACTCAGAAACAAGAATGTTGCAATGGAGCTTTAATTATAAGCATGAGTGCCTGCCAAAGTCTGTGACGAAGACACCAGGTTGTAGTAGTGGTGAATCAATGGTGACTCCATTCAAATGCTGATGAAAAAGTGTGTGTGTGTGTGTGTGTGTGTGTGTGTGTGTGTACATATATATGAAAGGCTCTGAGATTTAACAAAGCAGTGAAGAGCTACTCAGAGGCTTGTGAAATCAAGTGAGCCCAGAGTGCTGCTTTTCTGCAAATTCCACAAGAAATGTCAGAGAAGACAGATTCCGCTGTACCTCATGAGACCACTCAGGAGTTCCAAAATAAAAGTGAAAGCTGTAAGAATTCCCAGAAGGAAACTAAATACTGTATCCTAGGAGGAAGCATAAATTGTTTCAATTCTTAAAATAAAATTGAAGTGACTCATTATTGTAAGAAACCCCAGGAAGTTCCAGTCTGGAAGAAATAACACAGATTTCCTCTGGAGAGACATCATAATGAAATATGATTGGTTCCACAAACAATTTTACAGTCACAAAGCCCAATATAATAACAAATATCACAGTATATTTTCACAATAAAAAGGAATAATAAAAAAACTATCCAAAAATATAGATTGACAATAAACAAAAATGCATGTCTGATGGCCAGCGAGTCCCAAATATACTTAAATCTGAACTATAAATATATACTCAACTTTTTTAGTAAATGGAGAAAAACAAAATAAATCTTCTCATCAGAATTATATATATATATATGTGTGTGTGTGCATGTGTTTATATGTATGTATATATATATATGTATATCTGTATGTATATATGTGTGTGTGCATACATATGAAGAAGACACTATTGGATAATACCTGGGTATGTTCATAGCATCCTGAAGAAGGCTCATGTTTGGTACCATCTGAACACTCGTGTGTGAGACAACAGAAGTTTTACTGACTGACAGGCCTCCTTTGTGTGAGATGCAGGGTACCAGGCCGTTCTGAGAATCTGTGTGTGTTATCAGGGTACCAGGGTGTTCTGAGAATCTGTGTGTGTTATCAGGGTACCAGGCCGTTCTGAGAATCTGTGTGTGTTATCAGGGTACCAGGCCGTTCTGAGAATCTGTGTGTGTTATCAGGGTACCAGGCTGTTCTGAGAATCTGTGTGTGTTACGGCAGTAGTGGTCATCATCACACTTTATTAGTCATTGCCTTCACTCGGTTAAGGATGGTACTAATCCTACCTGGTGTGGAATATTTTGATCCTTATCCATAATACCAGCAAGATTTGAGGAAGGTGATTCCTTAGCTGACTGTTAAAAGGTATGCACAGCAGATCATACAGGACATCTGAGTCAGCCTATGAAAATAAACCAGTGAAGTTACTGATGGCTGAAATCCCAAAACATGCACTTATAGTGTATTGTGAATAAATAACACTTTCAGAAACTGAAGTGAAACCCAGTGACCTAATAAGCAAGAATATGAAGATAAAATTTTAGAAATGTTCACAAGATCCGTGATGCAAGTTACAGTGAGAAGCAGACTTCAAGAACCATGGGTTCCAGGAACAGATTTACCATGTTAGACAGGAGAACTTGGAAAAATATGCCTCTATTTCTCATTTCTCTGATATTTTTGGAACAGGAGTTTAAAAATATCAATCTTATGATACTGTGTAAAATTAAATAACCTCCATGATAAAGGTAGAAAGTGTATGAATTGCATCTGGCTCTTCACAGACATAATTATATTATCATTTGTATTGTTTACCAAATGAAAGCCACTTTCCTTGAAAGACATGAGGGAAAATGACATAGTGATGACATACTCTTTGAATAAAAACCTTCAGTATTGATTAATAACATTAGAAAAATAATGTTATTTTTTTAAACTATTTTTACCTAATATTGGCATTGTTGTGCTTTTGGTTTGGTTTGGTTTGGTTACTTTAAGCTTACAATGAGCATGAACAAGATTAAACATGTTGATATCATAGAATTATGTTTAATGCAAAAGAAATTCTCCAAAAATATTACTCATGACTTTATGTGGCAACCACCATTGTTTACTGCTGTAGAGGCAGTGGGACCTAAAAGAATGGAGCCAATTAATGAGGCAGACTCATTTCATGTGATAAGACAACTTTATTCAGAACATCAGACAATTTATTCTCCTAGAGTTAAGAGGAGGCACATTGGTAACGTGTACAATCACAGGGGCAAGCCATGTACATTGGGCAAGCCACACAAGGAAAAAACATGTTTTTTCCATCAAAGCACGTAGACAAATGACAATAGCCAGTTGTGACGAATAATCTGAAGTGAACTTACTCCTAACCACTACACCCAGGTGGCAGAGAAGCATAATCCAAGAACAGTTCTGTATTTTTGAAGAAACAGAGGTCACATGACACTTGGAAGATTTGTGGGCATTGGTTCTGTTTTGGTTTTGTTTTCTTGAGTTTTCTCACAAGCAATGAGAATTCTCATCACATAATGCCATTCTTGGACCGTGTTCCAACACACAACATCATGTACCTTCTAATGATCAGGCTGCTGTAACATATTACTGAAGACCAGTACCCAAGACAACAGACTTTTATTTCTTACAGTTGTGAAGTTTAGAAGGTCTATGAACAGTGCTGACAGATACACTGTGCTAATGACCACTTTCTTGTTTGCACCGGGTCATCTTCAGATGCCAGAGAAAAGTGTCACTTCATGTCTCTGAATTACTGTGGTGCTTTTGTCTTGTCTTGTCAGCATGAATAGATCTCAAGACATCTAGGTCTGGGAACATACCTGTACATGTGTCTGTAAGAGCACTTCTGGAAGGATCAATATTAAAGCACGTGACTGTGAAAACCACTCCCCTGAACGTGCTCAGTGCGTGCCAACAGGCTGGAGAGCCCAGTGAAAGACATCACAAAGTAACACACCCATGCCTCAAACCCTTTCTTGCACCCGTTCTTTGTTTGTTTCTTTTCTTTTCTTTCTTTCTTTTCTTCTTGTTGTTGTTCATTTGAAGTGGAAGTTTCTGATTTCTTTGAAGACTCAGTTTGTGTCGCATGGTGTTTTGCTGAAAGCTGTCTTATGACAAGTCAGGTGATGATTTTCTGGAAGATGTCTTGTGAGAGGGCATGTGATGTTTTGCTGAGAGCAGACACATGAGAGTGCATGGGACGGTTGTAAGAAGTATAAAAGAAACCATGGACAGTGGGGCGAGGCTTTCTGCATCGGTGTGCCTTGGAAGGCTTCGCTGGTCCTTGCTTCACGGAGATACATGGTCCAGAGAACTTCTCTTGGTTGATGCTGGCCATTGGCTCATGGGGATTCGGTGGAGCCTTGCGGTTTCTGCTGGATTTGCCATCTCTACGGATTCCTGTTGGTGTTTGGTGTTGGCTGTTGGCCTGGAGAGCTGGTATCCTGACAGTGCAGAGTGGAATTGGCCCAAGGCACTACATCTAAACAGGTCCACACCTCCTTTTTCCTGTTTACATTCCTTCTGCCCTTCTTCTGGTCAGTGGGTTAGAAGTGAGGTTGAAGTGTTTAAGAGCCCTAAATAAAGTAGGTTTAGAAAAATCTAAGCCCACATTTGTTTGTTTGTTTGTTTGACCTACTTGGGATGGAAGCCAGAGGTCTCCTCCCACAAACCTTGCATAAGGCATGTATTAATCATACTATGAGGCTTCCAATCTCATGACCTAATTAATGCCTCTTTCTGTGATCTGATGTCTACATCACCCACAATTCATATGTTGAAATCTATCACCAATGAAATAGAATTAAGAAAGTGAGAATTGGGGCGTGGTTATATACTGAGGACAGAACTCTTATAAATAAGATTTCTACCCTTATAAAAGAATCCCAAAACAAGTCTTCTTCTTTCAATCATGGGAAGACAGTGAGAAGTCACCACTTATGAATGAGAAAGCATACCATCACTACATATATTCCAGGTAATCTTAGATGCCCAACATGTAAAACAGTGGGAAACAATCTCTACTATAAACCACCTAGTTGCTTATGCTGTTACAAACAGACCAATACATCCCTCAAATATTTCATCCTAAGTATCATCAAGGTGGGGACTCAGGTGTCGACATACAAATTTGAGGGAGACACATTTTGTTCACAGTAACATGTCTTTTAATCTTGTGTTAGATACAAACAATTATAGTTTTTTTCTTTCTTTTTTGTTGTTTATTTGTTTCATTTGGTTTTTGTTTGGTTTGTTTGTTTTGTTTTTCGAGACAGGGTCTTTCTTTGTTAGCCTTGGCTATCCTGGACTGGCTTTATAGACCAGGCTGGCCTTGGACTCAGCAATCCGCCTGCCTCTGCCTCCCAACTGCTAGGATTAAAGGCATGTGCCACCATGCCCGGCTCATTCATTTCTGCAGTTTTAGTCAATAAAGTAAAGTTTGTATTTGTGATGATTCAGACTAGTTTTACTCATATTATATTTTATATTAACATATTAGATTTTTGTGGTCTTTTTCCTGTCTACCATAGGATTGAAAATATTTTTTTGTCCTTTTACATTTTTTAGGGCTTCATACATGGATATTGTATTTACAACATTTTCACCTCTCACTCCCTATAATTCTTACAATATACCCCCAGCTCTCTCTCAAATTAAAGACTTTTTTCTCCTTGAATTATTATTTTATGTAGTTATAAACTCAACATGCTAAGTTTATTTAGTCTTGCTCATATACCCATGTATCTAGGGCTGATCACTTACGATCAGATGGCCAATTAGGGGACTCGTTCCTGGAAAACACCAATTCCTCCCCGTTTAGCAGCTGTTACTTGCCTGTGACTCTTCACTTAGGGGTAGGGTTCTGTTAACGTTTCCCCTGTCCACTTTGAGATGTTGTCTTTGTGCAGGTCTCACTAGGCAACTATTGTGTTAAGTTACAGTGTTACGGGTGAAACCTCAAGGTGGGCTGTGCGGCTGTCCAGTTCCAAACTGAGCATGCCGCCATTTGTTATTTTAGGTACTTTCATCAATGATGAATCTCTACCTTTACCCACTACCTGATGCCATAGGAGGCTCTCTGAAGGAGGCTGGCAATAGCATTAATGTGTGGATATTTAGAAGGCAGTTTGTCCACACGTCTATTCAGTAAAATGCTAGTAGGCGATTCCCTCCTTGGACCTGTGATCTCCCAAGCCTCTACCATGTTTATAATCCCAAGCATGAGTTTCTTCCTTGAGGAAGTCTTGAGCCCTTGAATCCAACCCAAAGGTGGCCAGCTACCTATAGGACACTCATGCCACCACTGTACATCTTCCCAGGTGGACAATCACTGTAGCTCAGAGTTTACAGGTGACTGGTGATGACTTTTCTTCTCCTAGCGTACCGCAGAGCAACTTTAGAAATTTTGAAATCTAGCCAGCAAGCAGGAAAGATGTTTCCAGTTCACTTCCTGTTTAATTTCTTAATATCCTGTGACCTAAGTACATGCTGTGTACTTAGTAGTACACTAGTAGTGGTGGGGATAAAACAGCCTCTATTGCTTGAAGGTTCTGGGACCTCCCTGAGCAACCACACATAGGAGGGTATCCCAAGCCCCGAACTGAGATTTTTCTTATTAATCTGTGAATTCAGGAAGAAATATTACTTTCCATGTATAATACCTCCATTCAGCTTAATCTTAAAATTATATTTTAAGTAAGTGTATAAAGTACACTTCTATAGTGTATTTGTACATCATTAAATGCATCATATTACTCATTGCTCAGTTATTTTCTTTTTGTATTCACTGTTCAGTTTTCTCCATTTTGTTTGTTTTCTTTTTAATAGTTTAGCTGGCTATAAGTTTTTGAAATCTTAAGGCTATAAAGAACAATATATTATTTATTTATTAAACTTAGTACTTCAAATTTTTCTTTAACATAAGGATTTGTGTTTCTTCAATCTTAGATATTGTTTTTCTTTCTGAACATTGTAGATTATACCACAAAAATCTAAACATATGACATTTATCTATACTTTACTTTTAAATATTTTTATAATTTTAAGGTCTACTCTATGTCATTTTCAAAGTTCTATATTATATTTTCCCTCAACTGTCTCAAATAGAACATTTATTGTAGTTTCCATTTTAATTAGTTTTTAATTATACAGAATCTAACAGGCTCACAATTCACAAGCACCTGTTTCTGTTCTAATATTCCCAATGTTATGTGATATTTTTTTCTTTATTACTTCAAAGACTTTAAGCATGTTCATTTAAAGTACTTTTCTAGATCACTAAATTTATCATTGTTTTCATAAGTGAACTCATTTTGGCATTGTTTGTGAGCAGATTTTTCAATGAGTGAGAATTTATAGCATGAGGTTGAAATTTTCTGTTTTTAATTCTTTTTTCTTTAAAAAAATTTTAATTTATTATAATTTATTCAGATTACATCCCCATTGTTATCCCCTCACTTGTATCTTCCCATTCCTACCCTCCCTTCCTTTTCTGCCCTATTCCTTTCTCCTAGACCTCTGACAGAGGGGATCTCTTCCCCCACTGTATGACCATAGCCTATCAGCTGATCTGGATAGCCTGCCTCCTTTTCCTCTGAGTGCTGCTGGGCCTCCCCACCAAGGGAAGTGATCAAATCAGATCAAATGAGAGTTCACGTCAGAGGCAGTCCCTGCTCTACCCACAACTGTGGAGAATGCGCTGTCCATTGGCTATATCTGAAGATGAGGTCTAGGTTTACCACACGCATTGTCCTTGCTTGGTGCAACAGTTTGTGCAGGCCCCCCTGGATCCAGATACTCCTGTCTTGAGGGGCTCCTGAACCCTCTGGGTCCTTCCATCCCCAAATTCTTCTACACCACTGTCACCCAGAGTCCAGCACTGGGCCCCAGCATTCTGTCCAGATTCCCCCACTGAGTGAAGTCTCTCAGAGGACATTACTTTTCCTATGTCTCCTCTCCTGTAGCACTGAAATAACTTTAGCACCATTCCACATGACTCTACAAAAACAGCTACGTTAAGGAAAAAAATCTCTTCATGGCTTGCACATTTCCAGAATGCAAGTATTTCTCTATTTGTCTAGTTTCTAATCATTTTGGAGAAAAAATGGGAAGAGCTTGGAACACATTGGCACAGGAGACAACTTCCTGAACAGAACACCAACAGCCAAGGACTAAAGGTCAACAATTAATAAATGGGACCTCATGAGGCTGAGAAGCTTCTGTAAGGCAGGAGACACTATCAACAGAACAAAGCAACATCCTACAGATTGGGAAAAGATCTTCACCAACCCTACATCTGACAAAGGTCTAATATCCAAAATATATAAAGAACTGAAGAAATTAAACACCACCAAACCAAATAACCCAATTGAAAAATGGGGCTCAGAACTAAACAGAGAATTCTCAACAGAGGAATATCGAATGGCTGAGAAACACCTAAAGAAATGCTCAATGTCTTTAGTCATCAGAGAAATGCAAATCAAAATGACTCTGAGACTTCATCTTACACCCATCAGAATGGCTAAGATAAAAAATTCAAGCAACAGCACATGCTGGCGAGGATGTGGGAATGCCAACTAGTACAACCACTTTGGAAATTTATCTGGTGCTTTCTCAGAAAACTGGGAATAGGGCTTCCTCAGGACCCAGCTATTCCACTCCTTGGAATATATCTAGAAAACGCTACACCACACAACAAAGACATATGCTCACCATGTTCATAGCAGCCTTATTCATATTAGCCAGAACCTGGAAATAGCCTAAATGTCCCTCAGTTGAAGAATGGATAAAGAAACTGTGGTACATTTATACTATGGAATACTACTCCACTGTCAAAAACAAGGAAATCCCAAAATTTGTGGACAAATGGATGGAACTAGAAATGATCATAATGAGTGAGTTAACTCAGAAGCAGAAAGACTCACATGGTATACACTCACTTAAAATTGAGCATTAGCCCAAAAGGCATGTCCCACAAAAGTCTTCACTTACCAGGAAATTGAGATAGATGTGAGGATATCCTACTGAGACTCTAGGTAACAGAAATATAGGATATGGGGAAATAGAAGGACCCAAAGGGTCCTAGAAACCTATAAGAAGAGCATCTTGATGGGTGGAGTGGGGCCCAGGGAGGTCTGCTCAAACTATTGCACTAACCGAGGACAATACAAGTAGTAAACATCGAATCCCTACTCTGATCTACCGAATGGACAGGACATTCTCCACAGTTATGTGGAGAGCAGGGACTGACTCGGACATGAACTTTGGTGCCCCATATTTGACCACCTCCCCTTGGTGAAGAGGCCTGCTGGCACTCAAAGAAAGAATAAGCAAGCTACTAAGATAAGACTTGATAGTCTATGACCATATAGTGGGGTAGGAGGTCCCCCTAGCTCTTAGTCCTAGGAGAGGGGAATAGGGTGAAAGCGGGAGGGAGGGAGGAACAGGAGGATACAAGTGATGGGTATAACAATTAATTATAATCTAAATAGATTAATAAAAGTAAAATTTAAAAATTGCAGTTAAAAAACAAAACAAAATATTATTTTGGTTTCTTTGCCTCCCTCTATCTTGGTTTGGAGCATAACCTCAAACAATAAAATGGCGGTTGTTCAGCTTCCACGACAAAGAAGAGAACATAGTTTCCAGGCCACTGTCTCTCATGCATTTGCTCTGTTTTGTCCTCAAGTGTTAACATCTGGGATCTCTGGGTCATACCCATGTACCAGTTTGCTGTGAGATTTTGTCTCTGGTGACTCTCTGACACCATAGGCTTAGCTCCTCTGTGTATATCTCTGCATTTGTAAATAAGCTGCAGGGTTTTTACTACAATCATTTTATGTGAGCTACACATGTTGGGCATGCAGAAGAGAAATTAAGAACAGTCAGATCTCCAAGGCAGCATAGCTACTAGGAATGCAGTCAGGAAAATCATCCCCCTTGTCTTTTTAGGTCTGAGTTAATATACTATGTTACCTATTGGTCAGTCATTTTCTTCTTGCTATCTATTGGTTTTGTTTCTCTATAATTTGGTTACTTTTTCTTAATGTTTTTGTATTAGTCTATTTTCCATTTCTGTAAAAAGTAACACCAGAGGCATACTAACTTTATAAAGAAGAGTTTATTTAGTTCACAGTTCTGAAGTCTAAATCCGGGATTGTGTGTTCTCATTGTTTTGCGTTGGTTAGTTGGGCAACACAATGAAAAACACATAGGAAAAAGAGATCACACTTCAAACTATGGAGTCAGGGAAACTCAAGGCTTCTGCTTGGTCTTTAACAACTTAGGTCATCAGACCATAAGAGTCTCATTAGAACTATCTTAACCTCCTATAAAGGTTGTGAACCTTCAACTGCATCCCACCTCCCAGTAGTTCACACTACAACACAATGCGGCCACAACAGAGCTTCCAATGTAAACTAGCGAGTTATAAAATGCATTTTACTCTAGAGCATCTACTGTCAATAAAAGTTAAGTATGTGTCCAGGCTTTGTAATGTGCCCCTTCTTCATTTGTCAGCTTCAAACAGCACTTAATCAGGTACAGAATGCTTTTCAATGTAAAATTACAGTGCATTACCAATACACTATTTTTCTAGTCCGTTAGTGACAATGCAAGATAATAAAAAGATGATAACTATATTATTATTAAATGATAATAGATAATATGGTGAGCGTATGTACATGTGTATGGTTTTATAAAATAAAAATCTGCCTAAACTTCATTTCTAGGTTCTCGGGAGCAGAAATCTGGATCCTTGGAATTTAAGAGGGGGTTATCCAAGAATCTTTATTGAGGTAATAAGAAACTCCATGGAGAGCCCAAGTGTATCTTCAGGATAAGGTAAGCATGTTGGAAAATCAATTATGTGACCATAATGTTGCTCTGTATGACCTATACATTAGTCCAATTTTCCAGCCATAGCAGAAGATAGGATTAGGAATTGAGCTCAAGTATATGGCCAATCATGTGTATAAAATGACATATGAGAGAAATTTTTAGATTCCAAGGCGCAGTGGCACTTTATATGTGCTAAACATACTACATGCTGGGATGGTACTGGGTCCTGATGGCATGAGGGAGCAACTATGTGGAAGAACTAAATAGTGGTTTGAATAAGAACGGCCTCCACAGGCCAGCACAGTCTGCATGAGCCTAAAAGAGAGATTCAGAGTGCTTTAACATCAGACAGGAAACTTGTCCTGCTGTTTTTCCTTTGCTTTGGTGCAGTACTATTTCCTCACTGTGCTCTCCTGCCTCCCTGTTGGAATAGGAATACACATTTCATGTCATTACACTTTGGAAGCATATGGTCTGCTTGCAATTTTGATTACACAGGGCTTACAGTTAAACGATCACCACAAGTCTCAGAATTATGGGGACTTCTGAAGTTGTACGTCATTTGGCATTATGATGTGACTACAGATTTATGGGGACCCCAGAGTAGAATGTGGTGGTTTGACTAAGAAGGGGTCCCATGGGCTCATATATATGAATTTTTAGTCATTAGAGGGTGGCACTATTTGGGAAAGATCAGAATGACTGAGAAGTGTGGCCTTGTTGGAGGAAGTTTGTCACTGGGGATGAGCTGTGGGGTTTTAAAGGTCAGTGGCTCAGTCTCTCTGTCTCTGTCTCTGTCTCTGTCTCTGTCTCTGTCTCTCTCCCTCTCCCTTGCCCCCTCTGTGTGTGTGTGTGTGCGCGCGCGCACGTGCACTTGTGCACCTACAGACCATGATGTAGCTCTAACCCCTATAGCACCATGTCTGCCATGACTGCTGCCATGTTCCCCACCATAATAAAAATGGACTAAGTCCCTGAAACTCTAAATAAACCCTCAATTAAATGTTGTGTTTTTTATTAAATAAGAGCTGTCATGATTAGGGTGTCTCCTTACAGCAACAGAACAATGACTAAGATTTTCTCCCAGGCTTTGTTCATTCAGATCTCCGTCTGTCTGTCCTTCCTGACCTTCAGTCTTTATAAGGAGCTGTAATCTCAGGGTAGCACTTCCTGAGCTTCTTGCCAGTCATCCTAGTGAGCCGTCTACACTGTAAGTGCCTGTGGGAGGCACTGAAGTGTTGTCTAGTTAACAGGACCTGTAAACAGGTTAGACACCCTCCCAAACCTGTGGGAAGCCATTCCTTATGAAAAAGCAGATTTTTAAGGGACTGTGGTCTTAAATTTATACAGTCTGACAGTAACATCAAGTTAGTATAAAAAGTAGTTATTTCTAGAATAATTAAAGGATAAACGATAAAGTAATGTATTTAATTAAAGATTATCAATAGTTTATAATGCAGTTTATGAAATCTGATTTTATAAAACTTAACATAGAAATTTTAAAACAAAAACAAAAGCCAAGAAGAAATACCTTTCCCAATTTTAGTAGCTGGCTGCCCCCTGCTGACACTGTCTGTCCCTACTCATGGCCAGATCCACAAATTTAAGGATTTTCTTTAGTTTGAAATAAATGATCTTAAAAATTAAAATTCTGTTGGAAGATTTTTTTTTGGTATTTATAAAATTCAATGACAAATCTCTGAATTTTAGAGGTTATTGATATCCATTAACCACTAATCAACTGAGCATGGAGATAGAGAAACTGTTACTCATTTGCAATTAATCCAAAACTCTAATGCTAACTCAGATGACTTTGCTTTTTCTACAAGAAGGAGCAGTAAGCCTGGACTTCTCTGTATGATCTTAGACAAGCCACATTAACACAAGCTCATATATTCTCACCTGTAAATTAGGAGTATTTAACAAAATGTGCTCAGATTTCTTCTCATATATAATTGTCAATAAGACTTATGGGGCTTGACATATCAAAACAGAATTAATCGATGGTTTTATACTGAATAGGTAAAAATTCTTAATATTCTAGTTCTTTGTTTTTAAAGCTTCGAAGGCTTCTGTGAATTTAAGACAATATTTTATCCAGTGACACTCAGAGATAAGTCATGTCAAACTACTCTGAGATCTGGGACAGAACGGTGACGTGATCAGGCCTACGACTCAATCCACTCCCAAAGGGACAGTGATCTAGGGCCCAAAGGTTCAGCACTCAGTCTTTAGTCCAGTGAAGAGTTGGCAGGATGGGCCCATGGTCAGTACCTGAGCATGCTGCCTGGAAGACAGCGGCTTGGCAAGAAGAAATAATGAAAATGGCATGACAGTCCTGGATCGTAGGAAGCCTAGACTTGGCAATTTCCAAAAAATGAAGTTAGGACACTCCTCCCCACCCACCCACCCCCGTCCCCGATATTGAACAGAAAAAGTAACACTGAAAGACCAGAAAGAAATTTGATCACCACAGCTGTATCAGGAAGATGAGGGCCATCTTCATGCCCTGGTTTTGGTGGTGTGGGCAAGAGCTCCAACATCAGCTGAAGCTGAAGGGGGGACAAGCAGTACACACAGCCACGCAGTCTTGGTCAAACTGTGCTCTAAGGACCGTCTCAAGAGCCTTGACAGACCAGTGTGGCTCTGGTTTTGTGATGACCTTTTTTTCTGCTTACAGAAGTGGTCACAGATTCTGTAATGGGGTGGTGGCTTCTGCTTTGGGGAAGAGAAGTCTCCTGCAAACTTATTCCTAAGACTCAAGGTGGCTTAGTATTTAGGGGAGTGCTGGAGACTTCTGAACATCTTTTTGAGGGTCTGGGAAGAACTCTGTAAAAGCAAAGCACACACACAAGAAAAAAAAAACCCATCACCACCATTACCAGCAACAACAACAACAAAACCCGAAGTTGTTCTTATTATAGTGAAGATGAGGACAATTCCCAGCTTCAGATTGTGACTCTTTCAATGGTTAACAAGCCTCTATCTACAACTGAACAGAAACCTGTCACAAAGGTCGCAGAGTCAAAACAAAGATGTACCCAAGACTCACCATCCTTCTAGGAGCCCACCAGGGATCTGAAACTAAACATATTATATCATCTCAGTGACAGGAAAGCTAAGGCATTGAGAACAGCCAGACCTTTTACCCCTATCATAATAGTAGCAAAACCTCCCTCAGCACACATTAACCAGAGAAATATATGATTGCATATTTCTTAGATGGTTATATTGCGTTGTTGTTGTTGTTGTTGTTGTTGTTGTTGTTGTTGTTGTTGAATGAATGGGACTAGCCTGTGTCTAATGGCAGCCTATGAAGTCCAAGAGATGGAAATCCACAGCGTTACATGGGTGAAATAGTAGACGGGTTGCCATGCAATAATTCAGACTGTTAACAGAATGAATTTAAGGCTCCAACTTAAAAGGTGGGCAGGTGTTGAGGCATTGTGATCCTGTATAGTTGAAGACAGAAGACCTGGCCACACACAGGGTTCATGTTTCAAGTCAGAATTGGACCTGAAGTAGAGGTAGGTTAAGTCTATAGATGGAGACTTCAGTGAACCAAGCCAGAGGAGAAAGGGAAGAAAAGTGGGGTGGGGAGCCTGACCAGAGACTGGCAACATCTGGAAGCCTGAAGCTAATAACAGTGCAATGTGAGTCTGTGCAGCTAATTCTAAGGCACCTGATATGGGGGGAAGTTTAAAGAGACTTTTAAAGTATTCTGAAGAGAGCTAAACATCTTCTTTCAGATACCATGCTGATATAAAATGAAAAAATGCCACTTGGCAATCTTAACAGTCCTAAACAGTAATGAAGTAGGGAGAAAATATGTCCAAAATAGTGCTTTATACAGTCATGTTCATTCTCTAAAATGAACACCAAAGCATACTCTTAATTTTCCATAAATCTGACACTATGTGTACCATATCTCATCTTTGACATTTACTACGTTTTAGAAATATTTCAGTTTGTCAGACATAAATCATATGCCACTGATGCATTCTAGAATCCTTAAACATTTTCATGATTTCAAGTATGTGCATAAAGTATGCAATAGCAAGTCTTTATATGGTGTAGAAAAGAATTTCTACAATGGCTCATTTTTTAAAAAAAACTGTAGTAAGTTGAGATTGTCAGTCTCACTTCTGTTCTGACAGTCACTTTGGGACTGTTACAAAGAATGTCAACACACAGCACTAACTGTTCACTACCCACGCAGAAGCATGTTCGCAGTGCCTCCCTGTGAATGCATGTCTCTAACACTCTTGCAGGGGGAGCGTTGCTCATCAGTGGAAAAGTACACTGCATTGGTGATGAACACAGATTGCTGGCTCTTTAGGATTGCAGAGGGGAAAGAGAACTGGGAAGTTCTTCACCTGCTACATATAGGGATGGT
Source organism: Acomys minous (assembly GCF_964271855.1). Classification (NCBI taxonomy): domain Eukaryota; kingdom Metazoa; phylum Chordata; class Mammalia; order Rodentia; family Muridae; genus Acomys; species Acomys minous. The sequence goes on from NC_140487.1 coordinate 4,140,191, forward strand.
CCAGGGTCTGCTTCCTGACCTTTGGAAATGGCTCCATCTGATCTTTTGTTAATTGAGCACCCGGAGAGGCTCACCCCATTCCTAATTTCAGTGCTGATCTTAAGATGCTTTCGTCAGCAATCCTCTTGGCAACTAATCTTCCAATGCTAACCTGTTCCTCTAAGAATTTCAAAAGTCACAATGTTAGTTCTAACTTTCTATCTAAATCTGCAGCCCTCAAGGTGACATAGCTACTCTAACTGGATCTGCGTACAGTTTCAGACAGAGAGAACGGAAAGTAAAAAGAGCTTCATTGTTCATGTTTTGTTTCTCATGTCAACACATGGCATGAGCCTGGAAACATTATTGTCAATATGCTTAAAGTTTTAGGTAAATTATCAGCCACTATTACAGCAAGAAAGAAGCAACTACTTGCCAATAGCAACCTTAAGCAACTTGATAAATGATGTCATAAAATCCTAAGAACTTCCTGTAGCTATGCTAGTGCCCAAAGTGTTTTAGGTATTTTCATTATTGAAATCTTGCCTCTCCTAATTACTGTTGTCTGTATTGTTTTTATAAGCTGAGCAATCTTTAATAGATACTTCATCCATCTGATATGTAAAGCACACGTAAAACTTTTAAAAGTTAGGATATATACATATCCATCTTCAGTTCCTTTTAAAAATAAGAATAGGATTGGTAGGCTGAACAATAAAGTGTTGATTAGAGAGGTAGACCTTGGTCTCATAGTTCCAAAGCTTATTGTCTTCAATAATTGCATCAGGGTAGAAGGTGTTCTTTATTTGTAATAACAAGTATCTTGAATATATTCCAATCACTTAAATTTCACATTTAATAAACTATTTCATTAATTCCATCATCCATCCAGTCTCTACTCAGTGCCTATCTCTCCAGAACCATTGTAGCCACCGAAGACCTCAGCACTGATGGGTCATAAAAACACATGAAATAAGCGAGTAGCTACACACCTGGTAGCCCTGAAGCTGCAGGAGAAGCATAAGGCAGAGTAAGGAAGTGTGCTGAGGTCTTGAAAAATGTGATCCTATTTTAAAATAAGAGACCAAGGAAAGCCTTCAAATACAGTTATGTTTGTATAAATAATTTTGCAGGCAAAACCAGCCATATTTTTATCTGCTTAAAAAATATGACTATCTACAGACAAGCTTGAGGCTCAAATCAAAGGTATCTTTTAGTAGGGTGGATTTCTCTTCCCTGGGGTCATGGAATAAAGTCGGTATAAACGGAATAAATAAAATAGAGAAAAAGGCAATCAGATACTGGAAGGCTCTGGCATTTGATATGTTTTCTTTTATCCACTGCCCTGGAGAGGTGCATGAGGCAACAACAAAGGCCACTACAGACTTCTGTGACTCTTTGAAGACTTTACAAAGGCAACAAGATCCCCACTCAAGATTTCTGAGATCAACACTTGTTTATAATAGTCTACTTTTTGAAAGTGTCAATTTCAAATCCTTTTCAGAAAAGGAGAAGAGGGTAGTTAGTATACAATACCCTTTATGCTCTTTCCATATAACACTAAAGAAAATGTAAATATGTATTTATTTCGAATGTTTCAGAAACAGGAACTCATGTGGTCAGCAAATGTTTGAATATATGTTTGATCTATTATCTTAAACAGCAACTAACCCAATTTCTATAGTGAAAAAATTCTACATAATTCTTTTTGTTTCTGAAAATAAGCTGCTAATAACAATTATGGTGTTGCCAAAATGGATGTTTATTCCAGTGATGAAAAGGAACAAAATGTTGCTCATTTTCATGGGGAACTCGTCACTCCCAGGGTACCACACTGGAAGCACAAAGTTCCATGTTCTTCTCTGTGACATTCTCAGCCTCCTCAATGTAACGTGAAATTCTATTTAATATTTTCATTCTTCTTTGATATGTAACTGCTTAATCCATTGAAAAGAGCAATCTAGGTACATTCACATAACTTTTCGATCAACTTATGCATCAGTATGCTCTGGGGAACCTTACCCTGCAGAATGCTCTCCTACCATTTAGACAACTTGGTGAATAGCTGAGCTGGCATTTGAAAATAATATTCTTTTATTTTTATTTTTTTTGAAGGGGAATGTTACCAGAGCAAAAAAAAAAAAAAAAAAAAGTATACAAAAGGAAGATGGTAGTAGTCTCTAGAGAACAACAACAAAAAAAAACAAACAAACAACAATAAAAACAAACAAACAAACAAAAAATCCACAAACAAGTGACTATTTAAAACTAACCCTGTCTTCTTGCTGCCTTTCCCCAACTTGCAAGGTCCCTTACGACAAGATCAAAGCAGAGCTTCCAGGAATATTTCATAACTGGATATTTTCTGAAATCATTTTGAACTCATACACATATTTCTCTGTTTCATTCAAGGGAAAAGATGAAGGAGGGGCCTGACGTTTGTGTCAGTGGTATAGTCACAGAAGCTGCTGGAAGGCAACGACACAACATGGAGCTCATTCCAATTGCTACACAGCAAACAGATACCATGCGGTAAGCAGAGGTTAAAACAGGTAAGATGCTGATGGGCTAGTGTATGTGAGAATTTATAAATCAGGATGATGACACATGCAAGACAGCATGTACGGATGCTGTCAGAGCAATAGCAGATGATACCACAGGGAGAATGTCTGCTTTGAAATAGGACTTACCTCAGTCATGATGTTTAATAAGAGTGCAAATGAGCTATCATGGCCCACTTGGAATCATCAAATAGCATAACCACGATATATCCAAGACAGCTGTCCCTGATATGATATCCACTTTAACCTCATGTATGGACATGACAAGGTATTGAATGCCCAATATTTGACCAAACATTATTTCTAGATGTGTTTCCAGATAAGATCAGCATCTAAACCAGAGGACTGAGTAAAACAGATGGCCCAGCAGTCTGTCTGGATACCATCCAACCCACTGAAAGCCTGAACAACAACAACAAAAAGGCAAAAAGCAAAAGAGGAAAGAATTTACTTTTTTTTCCTGCCTGGCAGCCTGAGCTGAGACACAGCACCTCTCTTTCCATGGGACTGGAATTTATGTTGCCATTTCTCAGGCCTTCAGATTAAGAATGAAACATACCACCAATTTTCCTGAGTCTTTAGATATCAGGTGGCAAATTGTCTGACTTCTTAGCCCCCATAAGCATAAAAGCCAATTCCTTACTATGAATCTCTCTGCATTCACTCTTCATTCATTCATTCATTCAGTCAGTCAGTCAGTCAGTCATACATGATGTTATATGGTAAAATGTCTACAGGCACTATTGCATATAAATAGTAGAGATAAACATAGTTACTCTTAAGAAGTTTTGCATGTGTATGGTTCTCTGGGGACTGCTGGAGACTGCAGTACCAAACACCTTGAGGAGGCTCACTTATAAGTCATTTGACACTTTTGTATGAATCTGAAGCGCATATATATATATATATATATATATATATATATATATATATATATATAATGATTTACTCAGTGTTTACCTCAACATTTGTGGCATCACGGGAAGATGAAAATGAAGGCAGTGCTCACTGATCCTTCCTGTGAACATAAACCACTTCATAATTTCCACATCCACTTCTCTTTCCGACTCTCACCTTATGGCTCGCTCCCCACGCAGACATGGCCTGTTAGGACAGCACTCATCTCTCAACCTCATTGCCGTGACCTAGGCACATGTGGTGGTGGTCATTATTTGTTGCAAAGGGAGAGTACAGAAATATGTCAGTGTAGAAGCTATGCATAAAAATTCTTTTCAGCCAGGCACGGTGGTGCACAATTGTAATCCCAGCACTCAGGGAGGCAGAGGCAGGTGGATCTCTATGAGCTTGAGTCCAGCCTGGCCTACAAAGTAAGTCCAGGACAGCTAGGGCTACACAGAGAAACCCTGTCTTGGAAAAGCAAAAAGCTAAAAAAAAAAAATAGTTCTTTGCTTTTCTTACAGTGTATTTACTAAATGCATAACTATGTTAGGGCTCAGATGACAGCATATCTATAGGAATAATACATGTATGCATGTATTTATATATCTATATTATACTATCATATAGAATTTTCACATCAGTAAATCTGTAAAACATAAAATGTAATAGCTCCATATTATACACCAGAAAGCAGAAGCTTAACAAAATTAACAACCATGCCTAACGGTGCAATTTTTCTCATCTATCTCAAAGTCTGTGTGGTCAAGTAGCCCACCTGATCCCACGTGTCCACCTCCACCCACCCTGCACACAATCACTTTCCTCAAGCCTGGCCCTCCTCACTTAGCTCTTTCTCTACTTCTGTTTACTCTTTTCACAACCATTTTGATTTTTATTAAGTATGGTATGGTCTCAGATGACCTTTGAGGAGACCATGCTAAGAGTGTCTCCAAAACTGGTCCCTAAATGAGAAGGGCACTAAAAGGACTCAGGAAAAAAGTGTTTGCTAGTAAACAGGATTATGATGGGAAACACCAAAAGAGTAGAGGGGGCATGACCTGAGACGGATCACACTGCCTTCCAAGTGCAGTAGAAGAGAGCCTGGGTTCATGTGTTAACAGAAAACAACAACAACAACAACCCAGTGCATTTACCACCACAAGTTAGAAAAACAGCAGAGATGGGAAGAGGAGGCACTTGAAAGCTCCTGTGACTCCACTTAAGCCAAGCCGCTGGCTATCACACGGCCTTATGACGGAAAATGAATCCACACCCACTAGAGCAGTGGCCTCAGGACGCGGCATTAGCTCCTCTTATTGCTGGTTCTAAACAGTGACTGTGGAAGCATGGGACCCATGCCTGCTGGGGCCACCACAGCTAGCCAGTGCAAGACACAACGACAGTGGCTACTGTCTACTTATGCAGTGCCTGAAGCAAACCATCTAAAAAGGAGCTGTAACAGCATTCTATCTTGTCCTCTATTTTACAAAGGAGGCAGGCAAGCCAGAAAAATTAGGTAAATTCCAAGGCTTGCTGTTTTTTCTTTTTAATTGGAAAGCCTGGATTGAAACCCAGAATTTTTGCCTGCAGAGCCTAAATTCTAGAAAGCATCCCCCTTTACAAAGTATTATCACCTCAAGAGTTTCAACTTATTCCTCAACCAAATGCTAAATTTTATGGGGGTTTTGGAATAATTAATTAAAATACGGCATATGACATTCTAAAGGACAATTACAAAAAAAAAGTGAAAACCAATGTTGATGATTAAATTGCAAGTCTTTTCTTTTTTTTAAGAAAAAAAAAAAGGAATTCCAAAAGTATCTGCAGCAAAGGTTCCTAAGAAATATGTGAAAATCTTAAGATAAAGGAAAAGTACTGGGAACAAGAGTGAGATTTACTGGAACCAAAGAAATAAAGCTAAGACTTTGACCTCATTTAAACTGAATAAACAATGTGCAGAATAAAATCCAGTGAGTCAGAGTCCACTCTCCTGTTCTCTGAGAGAACTGCTCGCTGCTAAGATGGCTTGAACTTGCTAACAATTTGTTCTCAAGTATCACAGTGTATAAAGGCGGTGTTCTCATTTGTACTGTGAGTTCTGTTAGTCAGACAGAAGCGAGGAGCACAGACTCACTAAACACAACCTATAAAAACAAGGCTTATCAATTCTGAGATTACATTTCTCCCCAGCAAGCTACCTCATGGTAAGAATAAATAAAATAACATAAAATTGTATTCAAGCTGCCAACACTGTTTCCCCAAATTGATTTATAGCATAAACCTTGGAGAATATTATATAAAACTATAGTCAATTTTGCAATCAAATTGAATTTCTCCAAGATTCATATGGTGAAATCCTAGCTCTACCTGCTCAAAATGTGATGATATGTGAGTATCTTCAAAGAGCATCTAAAATAATGAGACCTCATCGGATGGGTCCTAGGTCTGGGGGATAAGTCGGTAGTACAGCACTCACCCTATCATCTGTGACGTCCTAGGTTCAGTCATTAGTATTAACTAAGAAAAAGAGGAGGAGAAGGAAAAGGAATGATTGCTCAGTGGCTAAGAGTTCTTACTGCTCTTGTTCCCAGAACCCACATGTCAGCTCACAGCCACCTGTGACTCTGTTTCCAAGGGACCTGACACCCTCTTCTGGATGCTTTCCATTCATGCATGTATATAGTACTCACGTAGACACGTGTGCACAGACTTATGTTTACACATATACAAAAGCTTAAAATTTTAAATAAAAAGCGAAGAAAGAATGAATGAGAAAATAAGATTATGACTAGTTCCTAATTCCACGTAAGTATGTACACCTGTCACTCTAAAACTCTGGTGATAAAGGCAGAGAGATGGGAATTTCAAGGTCATTCCAGGATAGACAGCCCAGGCTAGAATAAAGCCTGTTTTGTTAGTTAGTTAGTTAGTTAGTTAGTTAGTTAGTTAGTTAGTTAGTTAGTTAGTTAGTTTTAAAAAGAAGTAAGAAAAGAGTAGGATATTACAACATAAAGAAAATAAAGTCATCTACATTCCAAGAAAAAAAGGCATCAGAATAAAGCAATTGATGAATACACAGACTTGGGATGTCTGACTTCCAGAACTGTGGGAAAACACATTTCTGTTCTTAAGCCCAAAGTCTGCAGTGTTTGTTATGGAACTGAGAGTGAGCGTGTATACCATTGTATAAATGATTGGTTTATTATAGTAGTTGATCCAGTGGCTAAGACAACCAAAATTCTGTCTTAATGGGAAAGAAATGACCTGGTGAGAGGAATGGATAAATTTCACCTGTCATACTGCAGTGTGTATTTCATGATACACATCAATTTAATATGTGAATTTATAGATCAGTAAAGAACCTAGAATTGTTCAATTGGTGCCAATTGTCTGAGGTGAGAGATAAGAATGCTAAAAAGGGAGATTGTCTACAGAACGGTTAGAGCGCCCCCCCCCCCCAGATGCTGTCAAAGTAGCCAGATTTGAAACTATCATTGCCTGCAGAAAGATTTGATTTTATAGACTGCAGATTTTTGTCATCTTTTATTTATCCTACAAAATGCAGAAGCCCATGTTGTGCCAGGGACCCTACAAGTCCTAGGTGATAATGGTGGTAAGCTAGTGTCCCAGCTAGTGCTGCCATAACAAAGTACCGCTGACTGAGTTGTCTCCAACAACAGAAAGTTACTTCCTCCCAGGTCTGGAATTGCAAGTACAAGGCACCAGATTAGCATCCTGGAAAACCCTCTCCTCTCAGCTTGTGGCCGACCACCCTCTCACTACACTGCACAGCACCTTTCCTCTGGGCACATTCAGAGAAAGGGCTCCTCTTAGGCAAGCACCAGTCAACTACTGGAGACCCACTACTTGTCACTTAACTTTAATTAGTTCTCCAAATACAATTCCCTTGAGGATCATGGCTTGCACTAGGCTCTTTCTCATGCTGTGACAAAAATACCAAAAAGAGCATCTTGAAGGAGAAAAGGTGTGTATTTGTCTGACAGTTGGATGGTATAGTCCATCCTAACGGGGAAGCCATGGCAGCAGATGCTCCAGACAGCTGGCCATAGAATGTCCACAAGCAGGAAAGAGAGCAATGGGTGCTGTGTTGATCTCTCTCTCCCCCTCTCTCTCTCTGTCTCTCTGTCTGTCTCTCTCGCTCTCTGTCTCTTTCTCTGTGTCTCTCTCTCTCTCTCTCTCTGTCTCTCTGTCTCTCTGTCTGTCTCTGTCTGTCTCTCTTGCTCTCTGTCTCTTTCTCTGTGTCTCTGTGTCTCTCTCTCTTCCTCTCTCTCTCTCTCTCTCTCTCTCTCTCTCTCTCTCTCTCTCTCTCTTTCATTTAGCCTAAGACCTGAACCCATGGAATAATACCTCTTGTATTTAGGGTGAGGCTTTCTGTGAACCCAATCTAGATAATGCTTCATACATTTGCCCCTGAAATTTGTTACCATGGTAATTCTAAATCCCATCAAGCTGACAATCAAGATTAATCACCATACTGTTTTATCATATAAATTGGAGGAAATACTATTTAGTTCATGACAGACTAGTAAAACCTTTGTCGGAATCATTTCATAGCCAGGAAGTAGCTCACTAAGCATGTCACTCCTTAAATTACTACACAATCAGTGTGTTCCAGGTAAACTCATTGTAGAAAAACAGTCTTGTAATATACATAAAGAAAATAAGCTTGCAAAAAAATGAAGTTTGATCAAACTAAATTCAGATGTTGTTTCCTTGTAGTAATCTACAGTGCTTCTAACAAAGGAACTTGCTTGTTTAATTGCATGTTTAAATGAGTTGTACGTTTTTAAATGTGTTTTATTATTTTTGTTTTATGTGCATGAGTGTATGCCTATATGTGCCATATGCATGGCAACTGCTTTCTGAGACCAGGAGAAGGCGTAAAATCCTTCGGACCTGTAGTTACAATATGGCTGTAAGCACCATGTGGGTGCTGGGAACAAAACGTTGGTTTCTCTGGTATGTTGGCTGTTTGTCACAGCATGAGAAAGAGCCTACTACAAGCCATGATCCTCAAGGTAATTGTATTTGGAGAAGTAATTAAAGTTAAGTTCAGTCACAAGTACTGGGCCTCCAGTAGTTGACTGGGGCTTGCCTAAGAAGAGCCCTTTCTCTGAATGTGCCCAGAGGAAAGGTGCTGTGCAGGGTAGTGAGAAGCTGGCCCCTGGCAGCAAGTTCTCTTAAGTATCCAACCATCTCTATAGCCTGTAGGTAAACTAAAGAAATAAATAATGAAAATTATTACACATGCCAAAAAGAAGTTCCATTCAAGTTGCTCAGGATAGAACAAATGGTTGTTTTCATAACGTTGGCAATAAAAGCCTGAAGCACAACTTAAACATTTAATTTCAGCAATTAAAGGCCGAGTAGAGGAATAATTCACGAATTCGTCCATAATCCATTCCTACTGTAGCTATTATCGAACCATCAATAAATTACAGAAGTTATATGTTTACTTGTTATATTCTAATTGAATTATTAAAATAGTACTTCTAGTGTTGGAGATAGAACCTTTGTTATACTTCCAAGCTACAGATTTCCATTTAGTCTTTGGAGAGGATCCATACTTGAGAAAGGCTTCATAATCACTGTGTGCTTGTTGTCTTCATTGGCAGCCATGAAAAACAACATGGAACTCTAAAGAACTGTATCTAACAAAGCCCCAGTGTGGAGCAAGAAAAAACTACGGACAGGAACAGCTTCACAATATTTCTGTGTTAATAACATCTGAAATCCGTATCTTATCTAGTTAAAAACAACAGCAACACAAACCCCTGTCACATTTTGTCAATACCTTTTAAATTATTTCTAAAGGTTAAAAAGCAAAGAGCTTTTAGTACATTTTGGGATTTTGAGTATAAACTCGATGGCATCTATTTTATGATCAGCATTTTCTTAATTCCTTTTCCCCGATGTTATTCAATACATGCTCTTGCATGCTTTCTTCCAGGGCAGCCGTCAGAGCAGCGGCAGCTAGCTCCCTTAGGAAATTGCCTTTATGTGCTTGGTAATTGTAATGCTACTCATGCTGCTGAAAGCAAATGTGCCTCAAAGTTCTCCAGCAAAGAACAAGCCTGACTTGCTCTAAGCCAAAACCCATCACATCAAATTGCCAAGCAAAGGAAAAAACAAGCACAGGCTTTGTTTGTGAAGTCAGACTCTTGCTCTCGCTCTATTGGGGTCCTTTTCCTATCCGCTAACAGAAGCTGACCACAGGTACCCCTCAAGCAGGTACCCCTCAGGCAAGGACCCCTCAGGTGGGGACCCCTCAGGCAGGGTTGTATCTGGAGACTCTTGAACAACAGCAAAAAAAAAAAAAGAAAAAAGAAAAAGAAAAAGAAAAAAAAGAAAAAGAAAAAGAAAGCTCCTAAGGACTTCAGGACCACCAGCTGGTCCAGCCCCATTCCCTGTGGGATGAATATTCTCAAACCTCCTTCTGTCTTTTCGATAATTGAAACAATAAATAATTCACACTGAATGCCACCTTAATCAGTTTGCAATGTTATCTGGAACTAGCACTGAGATTTTCTTCACTTTATAGATGATTGAAATGGAGACATTTGGCTTGCCATGTGTGGTGGTATACAACTGAAACTGTAGCACTCATTGGCTGGGGCAAGAGAATCAAGAGTTCCTGAGCATCTGGCCTTACCTCAGTAAGAACTGTGTCTTTCTTCTGGAAACAAAATTCTAATACATAAAAAGAGAGTCTTTTACAATCAGATTTATTTCACTTAAAACTTATTGACATCAATATGATTAAAAACACATCTTTATGGGGTTGGAAAGATGGCTCAGAGGTTAAGAGCACTGGCTGCTCTACCAAAAGTCCTGAGTTCAGTTCCCAGCAACCAGATGGTGGCTTACAACCGTCAATAATGAGATCTGGTGTCTTCTACTGGTGTGTAGGTGTACATGCAGGCAAAACACTGTGTACATAATAAATAAACCTTTATTTTAAAAATGGTCAGAATAATTTTTTAAAAAGACATGTTTACCCTCTCTCTCTTTCTCTCTCTCTCTCTCTCTCTCTCTCTCTCTCTCTCTCTCTCTCTCTCTCTCTGTGTGTGTGTGTGTGTATATATATATATATACAATTTAAATAAATAATCTCAGAGAATAAATCAAGTAAGTATACCACCGTAGTCTTAAGTGGCTTTTAAAATACCACTTTCTAGTGTTCAAGGAGATGTTGCATTCTAGCCACAGAAATGTTCAAATCATTTTAACTATTTACAGTCAACATTGTATATAATCTGGCCCCAGGACAGACAAGGTCATATAATAGACTCTATTATTGTAAACCTGTCTGATCTTTGGCAAGATTGTTATACTGTATAATGTTGTATAACTGAATACATAGAAGACTCTAACATGAATTTCATATTCTACATGGATCAATTCAGTAAACAAGAGGCATGGGTGACTTGCATGACCCAGTTTTCTCAAGAATCTGCTCTTTAAGCAGTGTATAATACCACATACTAAGAGGTGTGCAGCACCTTAAACATGAACATCAGTGTTATCATCTTGTTTATTGGACTGTGAATATTAGCACTGGACTTGGACCACTGTAGTATACATACTAATTTGAAAGCATACAGGCTTAATGTAAAGGAAATATGCAGCCTTACCAGAATAAACTACAGAAGTCTTACCATCATGGAACAAAAACATAAATTGCATCTGTACTAACCTATCATGAAAACATATTATAAAAACATAATGAATGATCTTTTCTTGTCACTAACTGAATAACATAGGAAAGAAAACATTGGTGTTTCATTTTAATGGGAGTCAAATCATGTGTTTATATGATGTCACTCCAGAGAGTTGATAAGACATCAATATCCATTTCTGTTCCATGGCATATGTGCTATTACCCTGTACAATCACGAATGTGAATTAAATATGACGTAATAAGTTTGCCAATCATTTTCATTTTTAAATGAACATTAGGTAATAGGTAAGCTAAAAGCTATAGTATAAATGAAAACTAACAGAAATGAAAGCATAAGAAATAAGATGCACATCTACAAAGCTCAGCTAGTTTCTAGCAGCTGCCTGAACTTGGGGTCTACAGAATGCATTTCTAAAGACAGCTACTGAGGATCCAGTATGGAACTCAGAAGTAGAGACAAGATGGAAATAAGAAAAGGAGGAGGAGGAAGAGGAGGAGGAGAAAGGGAAGGAGAGGAAGAAGAGAAGGAGGAGGAGGAAGAGGAAGAGGAGAAAGAGATGAATGAGGAGAAAGAGGAGGAGGAGAAGGAGGAGGAGGAGGAGGAGGAGGAGGAGGAGAAAAGCATAGGTAGAATCAAGCAGACTCCAGTCAACTGGGCATAAAGCAGAATCAGGTGTGGAGGAGAACCAGCAGCCTCTAGGCTCAGGAATTAAAAATTGGGATGTGCTTTGGGTTCCTATAACCTGTGTACACTGGAAAGGATGCTTATAAAGACGGCATACCCACTAAATCATTTCTAATGGTTAGTTTTCTTTTCTTCCCAGATATTTTTAATTGGACCTGGAGCCAAATGGAGGGCAAGAAGAAAACAGAAAGCACATCCAAATGTAATTGAACACAAGTGAAGAAAAAGTTGTGAAAAGACAGGTAATAGCAGGGTAGTAAATGGTGTTCCATCTGTAGGCATGCGCATTGCAGAGCCACAACGTGGACACTAACACCTCTGGTCCCTGAGTTTCTAGAGCCTGTGCTCTGAGGAATATCTTCTAGCTACAAAGCTTGGGCTGCTGAGGTTCATTCTGCCAGAGGAAACAAGACTATAATATGATTGCAAAAGAGCTCCTTGGATTATTTTTGGAAAAATTATCAAAGAATATGTGAATGGTTGGCTTGTGTCTACTGCAGGTAGCTATTGCTTCTTCGTGATTTGCTTTCTTATAGCTAATAATAAGAGCATTCAGTGAGAAAAGCCATTTTATCGGTTTGAGCTGCCATATTCTAAAAATAAACAGGAAATATTATTTTAATGAACTATTTATTAAAATATATTTTATTACAATATATTTTGATCATATTCTCTTCCCAGTTCTTCACAGATCCTCCCTCATGTCTCCACCTTCCTACACACGCAACATATGTTCTCTTCCTCTTGGAAAATAAATCCAACAAAACAAATGGAATGAATAAGACAACAATGCTCAAACAAAACTGACAATAACCCAAACAAAATAAAACCAAAAGTGCGCAAGAGAACATGGAGTCTGTTTTGTGTTGGCCAACGGCTCCTGGCCATAGGGCCTGCCCTGGCATGTGGTTGATATACCCAGTGACACTCCAGTATAGAAAATGATTTTCTATTTCCCAGAATGCATCAGTTGTAAATAGCTTCTTGGATAGGAGTGGGCTTCATGTCCACTTCATCTTCTCAGGGCTGGGATTTTGTTTGGTATAAACCTGTGAAAGTCCTGTGTGTGCTGTCACAGTCTCTGAGTTCATGTGTGTGTCATCTCAGCCCTGTCCTAGAAGACACCATTCCTTAGAGTTATTCCCCACTTCTGGTTCGTTGTTGTTGTTGTTGCTGCTGTTAAAAATCAGGTGTTGATAGGTATGTGGAATTATGTCTGGGTCTTCAATTCTTTTCCATTGACCAACATGTCTGTTTTTATGAAAATTCCATGTCATTTTTATTACAATAGCTCTGTAATACAACTTGAACTTGGGGTTGATGATGCCTGTGGCTTCCTGACAGTTCTGTGGGTTGGTGGGAATCACAAAGGAATGGCAATGCCCTAAGAGGAAAGACTGGGAAGGTGAGCAAAGAGCCATCTATTTTTAACATTTGTTTTTGATGGGTGATTTCAGCTGGCATTTTAGGAATTCTGCATTTGCACAATTTAGAAATTAGGTATAATCATGTAATTCACTGTAATAAAAAGGCAGTTGATCAAACTGGCAATTGTTAATGTTCCATAAGACTAATTATAATTCATATAGACAAAAGAATGACACTTCTTTTTGCCTGTGTGCTGTGAGCCAGACTTCCAGTGTGAACTGGCCTCCCAACCCCTTCCTCTGCCCCCAAACATTCCTATGGTCCCCGACACATTTACCAGAGTCTATCTCTGACATTCTTTGAACTGTTGCAAAAAGGGCAGACAAATAAGAGGAAGAGGAGACAAACTAAATGATACAAGAAAGGTCAGCAAGTAGGAAGAGACTGCACATAGAGAAAATAAAATTGTTTTTCTGTGTGTCTAGGATAGTCTATAAAGGCTATGCTAGAAATGAAGCTCCCAAAAAGGTATGAATGGGATGAGAGATGGAAACTCATTCCCAGGCCTGGGACCAGAATAACTCCCTCTTCCTGGAATCTAAAATAGGGACACAGACTTTGTATTAGCCTGATGAAACCTGAAGTAAAAAGCCAGATGTAAAAAACTGATCTCTAAAAAGAAAAGAATAAAGCAGATTACATCCAAAATGAAAAAGTGTGTGTGTGTGTGTGTGTGTGTGTGTGTGTGTGTGTGTGTAATGTACAGAAAATGGCTGAGAAATATAGAGATATTTAAATGTATTTTCTCTTGTACCTTTTTTGTATTTTCATGTGCAGCTTAACTTAAAGCCAGATTTTGTGAAAGTCTCATATTTTAAGGAATTTCCTTAAATCCACCTTGATTGGTGTAATTCTTGCTCCTTGGAGCATCTGCTTAGCTGCAGGACTCATGCCTCTCCGTTCAGCAGTGAGGTGCTTTGCTGATAGGAATAATAAGACAACGACGCTCTGTTCATTACTGCTATTATGCCATCTGTAAGGCATCAATTCTTCAGCTTCTAGAATCTAAATAGTCTTTATTTAAATTTGTTATATACATTCAACTGGAAAAGCAAGTATCAATTCAGTAAGATTATTACATTGCTGACCTAAATGTCCCGGAGGACAGAGAAACACAGCTGGTTTGGTTCGACAAAGATTAAACCAGTAACGTCCTGCTAACCAACCATTCCACTTAACTATCATCACACTTTACTTCCAGTGGGGACACATCTGTTGCCGAAGACGTTAGTGGGATAAAAATACCAAAATGGATATTTTCCAGGGAAATATGCTCTAAGTATAAACTAAAAAAGAAAACTTCATGTAGATTTAATTGGAATTAACTCTCGCTCTCCTCGTTCACTCTCTTTCAATTAACTATTCTATCTAACTTTATTACCTGTCATAGACTGTTTTAACAATGGAACTATTTCACTGCAATAAATCTAGTTTCACAAATGAAAAGTATAATTCTAAAAGTGAAGGAAGCACTAACTGACTTTGAAACTTAGTGTAGCTACTATTGCCATAAAAATTCAGTGCAGAAAAGTCACTTATAAATGTAGGTGCTGGCACAACTGGATAGCTCCAGGTAAGTCAAAACTGAGCATTCTCCTTAATACTCATCAGTTCAATCAAAATGGATCATAGACCTAAATATAAAATGTAAAATTCCAAAAGGTCTAGAACACACGTGAGACCCCACCTTACCTTAGATACAGTATGCCATAAGAACACCACCCAAGAAATAGTCCATCAAAGCTCAGTAAACTCAACTGGAGGAAAGTTTTATAAATTTCTTCTTGCTAAAAAGAAAATGCCAAAGCAATGATTAAATGATTTAAAAAAATTGTAAAAGGAGGCATTGAATAAAATATTCACAAGAAAAATATCCAATTTCAAAGATTAACCACCTCAACAGATATCTCAGCAAAGGAAATGCAGAATAGCATAATAGTGTAAGAAAGTGTGTTCCATGCATGTTCCATGTGCAAAATGAAAAATGTTCTGAAAATGAGAAACTTCTGGGAATGATCAGTCTGGACCACTGACACCACCAAACGGTGATGAGAGGTGAACAGCAGGGATGCTATTCAGTCTTTAGTCACAATGGGAATGGAAGATGTGCAGCTACATTAGAAAATAATATTAAACATACTTGTGGCATGCTCATGTATCCCAAAGGAGTTGAAAGCTTGTCTATACAAAAATTTACATGTAGATGTTTATAGCACCTTTGTCCATAACCGCCAAAACTGGAAGTCACCAAGTTACCTTTTAGTAGGTGACTAGAGCCCTACATTATAGTGTAAGCAGATGGAAAGATGAGCTGTCATATAAGAAAGAGATATGAAGGAAAGTTAAATGCACAATACTAAGTGAGATATATAATATGAAAAGGCTACATGCTATTATATGATTCCAAGTTCAGAACATCCCATAAAAGACAAAGCTATGGAAACAGTACAAAGATAAACAGGGGTTAGGTCTTCGAAGATAATAGGCAGAATAGAAAAGTAAAAAAATCATGTATACAACACTTGAATATGAGATAGTTATCAATATGTATTTATCTAAGTCCATAAAATGTACAACACAGAGAGTAAACCCTAAACCAAACTGTGGATTTTGAGTGTTGCTGTATGTAGGGCACTATGACATGAGAATTAGGAATATCAATTGGAACACACAAAGAGTGCTCCGTTCTTTGATGGAGGATGTTGTTGGGGAGGTTACGCACACGTGGGCTGAGGAATTATATGGGATATCTCCAGAGCTTGCTTTTTCTTCTAACCTAACATTGTTCTCATAACATAAGGTATCAATAATCACATTTCTGAATAATGAAGCATGACATAAGCACATTTTTCTAATGGTGTTCTTATAACTTAAATAATGCATTCCAGACGGCTTGTGCTTTGAATATTAATACACGCATTAACAAATAAGGTGAAACTTAAAGATGAACTTACTGTGACAGGATATAGTAATTTCTCATAGAGCAAATTCTGAACACCAGCTAACACTCTTAATGCAGGAGTGTTAATCTAAATCAAATCTAAAAGTAAGTGAAGTCAATCAGCTAACACTCTTTGACTCATCAGCTCTCCCTTTAAATCATCTTCTAACACACTACTGGGTGATTACATGCAAACAGTTGCGATGTGCAGATTGCATCATTGTAAAATATAGTTACACAAACACATATTGAAATATTTACCAGGTGGACTTTGTCCAGCATACTGAAAATGATAACCTGAAAATTCAGCTGACTAGAAGTTCTTGAAAGAATCATAAACGTTATCAATGGATTTACATGTCTGAAAAGAGCACCTCTCTAAAGACAACTATGAGTAGCTCTCTGCCTAGAGATACAACCCTCTGGACACCTCTCTAAAGACAACCCTGAGCAGCTCTCTGCCCAGAGATACAACTGTCTGGTAGGAGCCAAGACACTAAGTCACGTGGTTCTGAACACAAAGCAGCATGTGCCAAGGCTTCATCAATTATGCACTGTTATTCTATTCCCTAAAATAATTGGAAACATACCTGATCACAGTCCCAGGGTTTGTGTATGCAATATCATCTTTTGGTGCAGCTTTACCACCAAGCCAATAGTGTAGAACATCAAGTAATTTAGTCAAATGATACAGACAGGATTTCTTCCTTGCAAAGTACAATGTTAAATACTAAACACTAAGAATTTAAAGATTTCTAAGACTTCTAAGGTAAGATTCTGTTTCCCCTTTGACATATTTTAATAATTTCTTAGATTATAGCTTAAATATCTTATACCAATAAATCAATCCATTAGAGGCATTGCTAAAAAGCTACCTAAGATTACATTTAAGGTAACAGATAATTAAACTAGGGATCATCCTTTCTTTCAACCTTTTCAATGAGATTTAGGGACTCAGAAACTCAATCTATTTGATGATGGCTTATTTTTCCTCATTTAAAATGAAAAAAAAATTTTATTTGAAATTAAAGACTGAATAACACAACAACTTGAGTACAAAAGCCTACTTGTACCTCAGGAGTGGTGAGACGGATCTCCAAGAGGGATAAGTAGGCATTCCCTAGCAGAAATAAATTGTATGAGGGAACAAGGCTAGAGAAACTTGAAAAGTTTCATTACGCCACCCAAGGTAAATATTCTGGAACAAAACACTATGTCTGTTTAACTCTTGAGACTCTTGTTCCTTTGAGATGCCTTGTCCAGTGTCAGTATGTGGGCTTTCACCTTGCCTTCTTGTGTCTTATGTCCTGCTGGTATTAAGGCCTGTTCTTTCTGAAGAAGAAATGCAGGTGGAATAGATCCGGGGAAGAGGGGAGGTGAGGGGAGCTAGAAGGAGTGGAGGGAAGGGAAATTGTGGTTGGGATGAGAGGAAGAGAGAGAGAAAAGAAGAAGAAGAAGAAGAAGAAGAAGAAGAAGAAGAAGAAGAAGAAGAAGAAGAAGAAGAAGAAGAAGAAGAAGAAGAAGAAAGGGAGAAAAAAGAGTGAGTGAGGTGAGATTGAGCTGAAATCCAAAATAGTTCCACCATAAAGAGCATAATAGTCCATAAATGATTTTATACCAAGAAAGATTCAAGTCGAGTAGCTTAGGTTCCTTATCTCCCATAACGTTCCAGCATACATGTTCATGGCCTTAGAGAACTTCCATTGAGCTTTGCATGGCTCAGAGCAAAGATCACTTTCTGCTTAAACAAGATATGAAGTGTTACTTTCTACTGAAGATGGTAGAGAATTTATAGGAATCTGTGACTATTCATTACATCTCCATGTCACTGATATTAATACTTATGAGTAAAATGACAGTGATGTCATCACAAAATGTGCACTCATGCATCAGTGTCCATTCCTATTAAATCATGGATCCCACAGAGTAGCATTTCAGAAGACAACACGTGAGCTCAAAATCTTATTCTAGGAAAACTAAGGAAATCAATGTCTCTGTGGGGTTCCAAACACCATTTCTAGTCTGTCTTCTTCAGAATACATAGAGCAACAATTGAATTGGAGTCACTGATGTAGAAAACTAAAATGCTAGGAAGGAAATGATGTTGTAAATAAAGAACTAAAGCCACGTCATTTAAAAGATATTAAGAAAAAACATTAGCAGAATTTGGCTTTCTGATAAGCAGAAATTAAGAGTGCTGGTGTGGATAAAGGGCCATAACATTTTTTTTTAACTTTAAGACTTTTCATTCTAATCATTTTAACATGTATGCATGAGTCATTTTTAGAGTGAAATCAATGTCCAAATATGACCCAGGAAATACATATATTTTAAGTAGTATTCTTTTTTAAAAATATCATTTTGCTATCAATAGAAACCAATGTCTTTTGGTTTTTTTAACATTTACAGTAATTTTATTATACAGCTTCTTTGCTCGGAAAATTCCATGCTTATCAAACTTATCAAAATAGATGGCATTTCTGTTAGGAAAGACTGTCTCAGCTAACACATCTTAGTCCTCTTGTCATCCTGGAACATCTGTCTCTAATAATTGGTTTTTTAAATGAATGCTTTCCCTAAGACTTTTTGGCTAAAAACCAGGTACGGGATGTTGATTACTACCCCATGGTCATGAAGCTTATGTAAGCCATCATTATCAACACTTCAGAGAACCTCAGTAATATTTTTCTTTAAAAATATAGATGTATCACTCTGTTAGTTGCAGCAAAAAAGCAAAAGAAGGGACTGCCTTGTATTGACACTTGACAGTTTTCTACAGAGTCATTAGAGCCAAAGTTTATTTAGAATAACAGAATGAAAGATAGGTTTACAACAACAGGAAACTAGTGAACCCTATGTGCTCAAAATGCAGAGAACAAGAAAGTGCAGGGTGCCAGCCTCAGATGACACATCAACCACACAACCCGTGCATCTGAGGCTCAGGAGACACTGCAGAAGAGTGGCCAGACAAATTGTATGAGCCAAGACCTTCTGCAAGACCTTGCCTTTTATACACAACAAGCAAGTTCTACCTATGAAATCTCAACAATATGGCTACCTAAATAAGACCAAACAATGACAACACTAGTTGTCACGTCAGTGTGGATAGGGAAAGTCTCTCAAGGCCCCACACCTATAAAAAGAACTCTGAACTTTAGGCAAAGGGCTATCATGTAATTCAAAAACTGATTTCTGTACCACTGCTTCCCTCCCCCCCATATCTGTTTGCAGTCCTTGTTCTGAGAATCTCCTGCTTCAATGTTATATAAACTCTGCTCACCAAATTTTCCCTGATGTGTCAATATAACAGCTTACAGCCCATTGCTGAGCAGGGGAGAGAGTAAGGCTGGACTTCTGGTCACTCTGGGGAGAAGGAGTTAGAAGAGGAAGTAGGAGGTTGAGTAGGGGATTGAGCCACAGGAGAGGTCCACGAGATATCAGGAGAGGAGCTGGAGCAAGGATGCTACAAAGTGCAAGTATCTCTGGGATGTACACTGGGAGGAAAGCAGATTAGCTTGGAGGGTTAAGAGTAATTATTGTGTTGTGAAGCTTATTATTAAACAAATATGAAAGTCTCAGTTATTCTGTAATATCTGGTTAAAAGAGAAACTGAGAAACAAACACTGTTTTGTTAAAAATAACATTAACACTAAACAATTTCTGAGAGAAGGAGAGTTAGTTTTTTTCAAGACTCCTAATTGGTTATCTAATACCAAATGATAGGCTTTAAAGCCAATTTATATTAGCAACACTAAATGAATTCAGCAGATTATATATATATATATGTATATATGTATATACACACATGTGTTTGTATATGCTACAATAATTAAAGAAAAAGAGGTCCTAAATTTGTTGGGGTACTGGGGATGGCATATATGGAGGAGTTGAAGGGAAGAGAGGGAAATTCTCTAAAAGTTAAAATTTACAAAAAAGAACAATTAGTAAGTTAAATTTAGCAAAATGCAAAAGACATAATCTATCTAGAATAAATGTGTTTATTATAAGAATGCAAGCTTAAACATAAACAATCCCTTATTCTAAGCACTTTTACTAGTTACGTAACCTCTGCCTACTCCACAAAGAACTTCCACAACATTGGATCGCTCTAGCCACCAGCTCTTGATCAAGTCTGCAGTACTAATCATTCGTTTCTTCCGAGATACAGGTCCTGAATTCCATCATAAATTGGTTGGTTATCATCACACCATTCATGGCACCATTGCACCACTTGTCATATCTTGCTGTGCTGCTCACTATTCGAGCAGGCAGGTTAACAGTGGGGTAAGACTGTTGGTGGATCTGTCTCCTCAATGCCTGCACTGCACTTTCTGGCACAATGAAAGCTTCCTAGCAGAGAGGAAGCTTCTAGCTTAGTTCCAGATTAATCTCTCCAGGCCCAGGGCCCATGAGGGTGCTGTCTTCAGCAAGAGTGTCTTGGGCGTTCTGGTAAAATATCCTGATAAAAGCATCTTAGAGGAGAAGGTGTTCACTGCCTGGGAGTACAGAGGGTTAGGCATAAAACAGCTTGTCACACCCGTGGTCAACAGCAAAGAGAGAGAGTGAACACGCATGTGTGTGCTCTGCTCCTTCTCTCCCTCCTACCGCCAGGGGCCCAAATCCAGGGAATGGTGTTGACGTCTTTTGACACCACCATCGCAGAAGGGTTTTCCTAAATTTAATAGGAGACTTAAAAGCATTTACTGCACTTAATGGCAAAAGGTTGAAAACTTGTTTTCTAACATCAGAAATGAGCCAATGATGTCATTTTTTTTTTCAATTTTCATTTCAATTTGTACTGGCAAACCTAGTCACACTGTAAGAAAGGAAAAGAAGATATAAAACTAAATTGTTGTTATGTATATACAAATACATATAATTATGTATGGTGAAACCATCAAATAATAAAGTTATAAATTATAAGAACTAGAATAATTTGAGTTGAATAACAATTATTAATATTCAAAGTAAAGTGTATTTCTCTGTAGCGGCCACAAATGAAACATTGTATTATAACAAACAAACAAAAAAACCCGCTCAATTTCAGTATTTATTCATTCAACAAATGCTGTGTATTTTTATACCTTTTGATACTTATTAAATAAGAGTTCATAGAGAAGAACACACATGCTTAAAGAATTGAAAGTTGTACAATCTCTGCTGGAGCAGTGAGCCTGTTTACTGTTAAGTTTTGCCTTCTTAATATCAGGTCAGACTTCTCCTGGTATAATAGCTTTCTTGGGCATCAAAGGTAGAATAAAGAAGTGAAAACAATGTTTACTTCATTTTCTCCTCATTGTAAGGAATTGAGGCCACTAGTAATTTTAAAATTAACATGATGCTTAGTTTTCTCATAAAGAAAGCACCAGCCAAGGACAATATATGCAGTAAACTTCGAACCCCAAGCCAGATCCACCCAATGGACAGGACATTCTCAACAGTTAAGTGGAGAGTGGGGACTGACTTTCACATGAACTCTGGTGCCCCATACTTGACCACGTCACCTGGATGGGGAAGCCTGGTGGCACTCAGAGGAAGGACAGCAGGTTACCAAGAAGAGACTTGATACCCTATGAGCACATACAGGGGGAGGAGGTCCCCCTCAGTCACAGTCATAGGGGAGGGGAGTAAGGGGAAAATGAGAGGGAGGGAGGAATGGGAGGAATCAAGGGATGGGATAAAGACTGAGATGTAAAATGAAGGAATTAATAAAAAAAAAATTAAAAAAAGAAAGCCCTACCCAGTTTAATGTGTGTTTGTTCACTTCTATAAAAAAATTTACATGATTTGTTTTGTTAAAATAAAAGCCATTTTATGTAATCCAATGTTTCTGGGTAGATATAAGACCTTATAAACTTTTCATACAGTATAAAGAGAGAAATGGCTCATGCCAAGATTAGATGTGGGGAGAGTATAGAGAACACACAGTTCTGATTTACTCTCTACCTGCATTTTAAAACTACTAAATACGGCTGCACCTTCACTTCCTCGGTTCCATGTGAGAGATAAGAGTATAAAGAGCCTCAGGGATAGAAAACACATCCTGTGCCATCCAGCATTTAAGAACATGCTTCTTAGGTAAATATGTAGACTTGTACTTGCTTAGTAGCTTTGATTGGTCAGCTTTTTTATCTCTGGGTTGTTTTCTAACTCAAAACTTAACTTTAGGTTCTTGTAGGTTGTGATAAGGAAGTTAATATTTACCACAAACGTTGATTATTTCCTCTTTTCAAACAACTGTTTGTTTGTTTGCTTGTTTGTTTTTAAGAAAGGTCTTTCAGTGATGGAGAATAGTCATTCCTACCTACTCCCACATTACAAAGGTGAAAAGTGACAGCATTTACCAGTCAGTGCTCTGCCATAAGCTATACAGAACATTAGCGGTTTGGGTGCTTTTAGCTTGTTACCCCTGGACATCTTCATCAGAGTAGGTGGCTGAAGAAAGGAAAGTTGACAAGACTCTACTTAAACAAGAATAATGTAGCTGAAGTGTTCCCAAGGTAAGGAAACAATGAGCAAGAACCATAAAGGGAGTTTTGCTTTCATTTGAACCATAACACCAGTGTGTGACTTGATTTCAATCTTATCATGTGTTGTGTAAATTTCCATTTCAAAGGGATGGACCTGTTCAGGTAGTCAGGAGAGACAAAGCCGTGCTCATGAAGAAGAATGTCGAATTCACACTTTGTGTACAGGTGCACACCAATACAACATTCTCAGCAATGACACAGAAGTCAGAACACAAAGACAAGTGGATCTCTAGAAGATCTAAGCGCCAACTTGTTTGATTTTAATAGTATCTAGATAGCTAAAGAGAGATCTCTCTTCTCCCAGCTTTCAGAAAAGAGTATCATAGTTAAGGATACGAGATATATATAATAATAATACAGGGCCCTGAAAGGGGCATCCGAGACTGTGTCCTTCTAATTAACTGTCTCATTAGGAAAGCCTTTCCCTTCATATTATTTTACATCAGCTTTTGAAAGTAGGCTGAATTGAAAAGCAGCTTCACCTTGCTCTGGGAAAATGAGGATTTGAGTGCCCAGTTGGGAAAAAGGAAGCATGTACAAGCCTTCATTATTTAAGCACACCTCCAGCTTGGGGCCTGATTTAAAAGGTGAATGGAAGGGAAAGCACAAAAGAGCCTATTCTTTGTGCCTTTCTAAAAGCAGGAAGTGAAGAATCCCACGGGACAGAGCTTCATCCAGCTGGTTCCAAACCCAGTTTCTAGATGAAAGGGTCCGGGAGAGGTAGACTTCTGCATTGCTTTGTTAAGCAAACGATGGGCTCACCTCCAAAGCTTCATCCAGCAGACATTGCTCTCTGTTCCTTCTCTTCTGACTGAGCCAGTTTCAGGAGCAAAAGGATGTTTGTTATTGCAGAACTAGATGCCCTGAGAGAGCTGTGGAAACCAAATAGTCCCAAGAACAGGCTCTTGCATTTCAATGACCACCGCACTTAGTCTGGCGTTCACAGATAATTTGGGATTATATAAAGATATCCTAAAATATCTGTCCATTTCCTCTCCTGCTATGGCATCTGTATTTAAACATCATTTTTTTAAAAGCCTGAAGATGATGAGGTAAAAAATTAATTCAAGTCATATGAAAGAAAAAAGAAAAGGAGAATAATTCATCATTGTTTTGTATTTTGAAGAGAAAGGAACCATAAAAAGAAAAGGGTTATGTTGAACGTGGAATGTTGGGATTCAGAGCAGGGACAAGTGGCTGAGGGAGTCTGTTTAACCAAGTTGAACCTGGCTCCAGGTTCTCCCAGCATCCCTCAGTCCCTACAGGGCATGGCTGACACGCCCAACCCTCTACCCTAAACTTTCCAGGCCAGGGGTGGGGGCTTCCTCTGGGAGTGCTCTCTGTGTGTGTGTGTGTCTCTCTCTCTGTCTCTCTGTCTCTCTCTCTCTCTCTCTCTCTCTCTCTCTCTCTCTCTCTCTCTCTCTCTGTGTGTGTGTGTGTGTGTGTGTGTGTGTGTGGTGTGTGTGTGTCTGTGTCTGTGTCTCTCTCTATGGGTCTCTGTGTGTCTCTGTCTCCATCTCTCTGTCTCTGTCTCTTTCTGTCTCTCTCTCCTTTTCCTCTCTCCTCTGTCTCTGCTTTCCCTCTCTCCTCTCTGCACACGCACTTTCCCTTTGCCTCCACTCCCACTTTTCTGTCTCCCTCTGCATAGCAACTTCTCTGACCTCCACTTGTGAGATCAGTGAAGCCATCAAGAGCTGCCCCAAATAAGCCTACATGTATATGCTCTTGAAATGGCTTGAATTGGCTCGATTTTTATTGGCAGAAGAATGCCTAGCATGGAAAACAGAAGAAGAAAGTGAGAGACACTCAAAATCCAGAGAACTAGGCTATACCAAAATGAAAGATATATATACTAAATTATGCAATGAAAAAAGTAGTACATAGATACATCTCTCTGTTCTTGCCTACCTGTTAGTGTACACATGATTCAGTTGGACTGCCTTCAGGGTCCTAGCAACGTCTTACATCATCATCTGCCACCATTGCCAGGTGCACCAAGTATGTGCAATGATAAAAGGAACCCCACCCCCACACCTCCGGGCCCTCTGCTACTCTCTGTATTTCTGTCTCTCTGTCTGTCTGTCTGTCTGTCTCTCCCTCCCTCCCTCCCTCCCTCCCTCCCTCCCTCCCTCCCTCCTTCTCTCTCACTCTGTTTCTCTCTTTCTCTGTCTGTCTGTCTGTCTGTCTGTCTGTCTCTCTCTCTCTCTCTCTCTCTCTCTCTCTCTCTCTCTCTCTCGCTCTCTCTCGCTCTGTGTGTGTGTGTGTGTGTGTGTGTGTGTGTGTGTGTGTGTTCCAGCTTCCCTCTGTCCTCAAGTTTTCTCTATCCTTCTCCGCCCTTGTGGTTCTATCCCTGTCTGTCTGTCTGCCTGTCTATACGTGTCCAATCATCCACCTCCATAGCGCCTCCTGGAGGCCCTAACTCCTCTCCCCTCCCCCTCCCCAAAATAAACTTCCTTATACCAGAAATGCTGTCTGGCGTAATCACAAAACACGACCTCCTCGATGTCAGAATGTCTAAAGGCAAGTCCTTGAGTGATTAATCAAAACCAAAGGAATCCTGGAAAAGCAAAGCCCTACAGCTGTGGTCCTCACTCTTCCTAACACTGCGACCAAAACTATCCCTGTCCTGTGGTGAGTCCGCCAACCTTAAAATATTTCTGTTGCTCTTTCGTGACCGTAATGTTGCTACTGTTATAAATTGTAATGTAAATGCCTGATATGCAGGATATCTGATATTCAACACCTGTGAAAGGGTTGTTTGACGGCAAGGGAGTCGTGACCCACAGATTGAGAACTGCTGACCCAGAAGCTTCCAAGCCTATCACAGGTCAGAGTGCCCAGCCCCGAATTATAAGACTGTATGTATGTTGTGAGAACACAAGACATCACCAACAATGTGGAGCACTGTCTACATGTATTATGAAAGCTCATTTCTAAGCCAAATGCTTTTATACATTATATATTTCTTATTTTCCTAATTCACCTTTCTCTTTTGCTTTATTGGCTCCACAATGCCTCCTTTTACATTTCCTTCACTTATTTGACTACTTATTCTAACACATTTCTCTCAAATATTATACTTAAGCTCAAGAACATTTATTTTTCTGAGCAGGACTGGTGCAAAATAAAATATTAACTGATTTTTTTTCTAGTTTAGAAATCAATGGCCATTCTGGCATTATATTTGTGGACTTTTTTTTTTCTGAGAGGGAAAACCTTGGAAATGTCTATTTTCCCCTGTGTTTTCAGATTAATGGGGAACTAGACCAAAATAATTTGCTTGCCTAGAACAAGACCCACAAACTTCTCATTCCCACATATTGGATTGTGACAACTGAAACCCAAAAGAGTGCTTATATGAGTGCATAGAATTATGGATATAATCATCTTATTTGCTCATTTCAAGTTTACTATTGTTCGCAATTGCTCAGATGCCAACTAAATTATACTACACCTGAAGATTATCAATAATTGGTGTTGAACATTTGCATAAAATAATCAGGTCTTATTCCTCCTTGACCACAAATGTTGCAATAAATATAAAAGCTCTAAATGTTTACCTATTAACACATATAATTATTGTAGTGGTTATTATTCAACCACTTTCATATCAGTAAAAGACACAGACACCTGATAGATGTTTCAGTAAACCTTATTTCACCTGTGGCTGGGCAGATATTAGCCCCCTAACTACCTCCTTATATCCCAGTCCCACATGCCACGCCATTTGCTCTGATCATTCCTACCTGGGCCACTTCCCACTTAAAATCATACAAGTACTTGCATATACTTTGCATCTGAGCTGCTTCTGGCCAGCCATGCCGAGCCTCAGAGCAGGCTCCTCCCAGGCACGTGGTTCTTCTTCAAGCTAACCCATCATGAGCTCTGCTTTCTCTTCTCTCCTCTGTCTGTCTTCCTCTTTCCCATGATCCTTGTGTCCTACAAGCCATCGACCCTTGACCCTGCCAAGCTCACTTCTGCCCTGCCCAGCTGTGGGCATTTATTCAGCCAATCGGGAATAAATTGGAGGCAAGGATACACAGTGTCATTCTGGGTACTACATGGTAGTCTGCCCATAAAAGACAGCAAGGAGCAAAATAATTAATATTAGAATACATAGCATCGCAACAACTCCCTACACACAAATCTCAAGATGTGAGTTTTACTAATTGGTTTCAGTCATATTT
This sequence comes from Acomys minous, assembly GCF_964271855.1. Classification (NCBI taxonomy): domain Eukaryota; kingdom Metazoa; phylum Chordata; class Mammalia; order Rodentia; family Muridae; genus Acomys; species Acomys minous. The sequence goes on from NC_140487.1 coordinate 4,167,104, forward strand.
TATAGTGTAGACACCATCTCATGTGAAGTTTCACCCCGTTCCTTATTGCTTTATGAATCTCTTCCATTTTAGAGTGTGGTCTTAACAGATGACAGTTGGAATTGACATCAGCAGAACTTCATTAGGTTCCATGTTTTAGAGAAAGTAAAAATGCATAATGCCTTGTAATTTGCTAGATCTAAGTTTATACTATAATGTCACCATTTTGAGATCAGCACTTCATGGCAGAGTAAGTAAAATTAAGAGAGAAAGATAAAGAAGAAATTCTATTTTGTTTTCTCATTGTCACAAACACCCTTACATTTTGGAATAGGTTCCTTCATCTAAGTCACTGCGGACTGTGCATCTTTGTGCCTCAGGATTCAGGGAACTCAAAAACCCACTTTACTACATCTCATTTTTAATACTTTTAAAAGTGCATTTCATGGGAAAGCACGTAGATAACAGTGTGCAATGAATTGAACTGAATTCAAAGTTCAAATTCCCAGACACTATGACAGCTACATTATTCTACTCTTTAAGTTGTAGTGAAACACAGAATGCTGGGACTTTTTACGTTAAGGATACTACAGGAGATGGGAACACGGAATGCTGGGACTTTTTAAGCTAAGGATACTACAGGAGATGGGGACATGGAATGCTGGGACTTTCTACGTTAAGGGTACTACAGGAGATGGGGACACGGACAAAGGCACTGCTTAGTGGAGGACAAGAGTGTAACAATATATCATTGTTATATATTTGAGAAGTCCCACTATGTACTATGTACCAAGTATTTTTCATGTATTGAAAATTCAAAATTTAATAAATTATACTTTCTATTAAGAAGCAAAACAATGATTAAATGTTCCCTGACAATAGAAGGTAAGCTTCAGAACAAATGTGACAGGTAGAAACATCTAAAATAAGCCTTACTTGCTAAATTACAATGAACAGTCTGTCCCCATTTTTTTAGAGTGTGGAGTGCTCAAAGAAATTCTGAGCAAACAAATTATGTTACTTGCATATGAGTGTATTAATCTCTTAAACAAATAGCAACCTTGTCTGTAACTTTGAGCTCAATTTTTTTATTAAAAAATTTATGTTGTAAAATATGTTTTCCTCCACCTGTTGCCTTCTCTCGTATAGACCAGGCTAAGAGTAGTGGACAGTAGCTATCACATTGTCTGAACCTTACCCAGTCATGAAATTTCCTTCACCAGACAAACAACTCCATGCACTTTAATTTAGCACCCCTTGAGTCCTAAGGTCGTGAACAGGAATGCCACCCAGTTATTTGCCAGAATATGACACAAGTGACCTCTATCTAGGTTCCCAATAGAGTATTGTCTCCTTCTAAAAGCTAATAAGTATAATCTTCACTTTCCACATTTCTTCTGGGTTCTGCCCTTCCAAACACCTATGAGAATGTTCCACTAAACTTCCCTTACAACATTCTAGGGCTTCGAAAGCCTTCTCCTTCATATGCCTCCTGCAAAGCAGTTACAACGGCCTAAGAACTGCATGGTAGGATGCATATCCATAGCAAGGACGCCCTGCTCCTCGTGCCAATAGCTGTGGTACCAAGCATAAATGACAAAAACAACCTAAGGAGGTTTTTTTGTTGGCTCACACTCTAAAATTCAGCATAGAGGGAAAAACAACCTGCCAGGAAAGCCCTGTCCTCAAAAGCATTAAAAATCTGGTTACATCGTCTCTTTAGTTAGCAGGCAGAGAGGCGCAGGAAGTGCTAGTGGGCTGTAAAACACTAATTCATCATCACCACCCTTCCATGGTGCACTTCCTCCACTGAGGCTGCACCTTGAAAAGGCTCTATCGCCTTTCAAAACAACACCGTGACCAGGAGGGTAATTGCTCGAATACATGAGCTTAAAGGGGATATGCCATACCTTCACTGTGCTGCGGCTTTTCTTGGTTTCACGCGATCCTGTTAAAATTGTATCAGGGTCCTTTTCAGAGAGACCTTTGTGTAGGCCTGTGGTTTTTCTAGGCATCCGGAGTTTACGTCTTATATAGTCTTGGGACTATTTGGAATTGGTGTCGGGACAGGATGAGAAATGGGAACATGGTTTCCATCTTCAGAATGTACCTGCCCAGTTTTCCTCAGCATTGTTTATTAAAGATGCTATTGTTGGTCTAGTATGCTTTTGATTTCCTTGTCAACAACCAGGTAGGTGCAGTTGTGGTTTCATTATGGGTCCCCAATTCTAGTCCCTTGCTTTGTGTGTCTATTTGTATGAGCATTTTTAAAGTGTAGTCATGTGAGAGGGCATATGATCTTTGTCAGCTATGAGCTACAACATGTGGAGGCGTGGTCTTTGTCAGTGGGGATAAAACCCAGACCCAGAGAGAGAGAGAGAGAGAGAGAGAGAGAGAGAGAGAGAGAGAGAGAGAGAGAGGGACAGAGAGAGACAGAGACAAAGAGAGAGACAGAGACAGAGAGGGAGAGACAGAGAGACAGAGAGAGACAGACAGAGACAGAGAGAGACAGAGAGACAGAGAGACAGAGAGACAGAGAGACAGAGAGACAGAGAAAGCTGTGGGATGCTGTTGCTGCTGGATGCAGTTTTATGATAAGAAGTCGGAGATATCCTGAAACAAAGATTGGATTTGGTCCAAGGAACCTGATGACCCTAAACAGCAGGAAGTAGCTAAGAAAACCACGCCCCCTTTTCCCCACTAACCTTCTTTGTCCCCTACATGGTGTTGGGGTGTTGGAAGGGGTTGGAGTGAAGTAGGGAGAAAGAGATTTAAGGAACCCCAAATAAAAAGAGTTTTTAAAACACCAGCACTTGTTTCTCTCTTCTTTCTTTTCTCTTCTTTTCTATTCTCCTCTCCTCTTTGTATTCCTTCTCTTTTTTCTACTGTTTGAGCTATTATTTGCCTGATTTTTTTCTCAGCAAGGTTAGAATATTATAATATTAGAATATATAAAAATTATGTTGGGATTTGTATGTAGTTTTGGTTTTTGTTGTTGTTGGAGGGTTTTGTTTTGTTTTATGGTTTGTCTGTTGTTTTGTTTGTTTGTTTTTTGTTTTTGTCTTGACACTCTACTTAAAGTGGATTTTTTCCCATTGGAAAACTTTTCAGGTGAGTCTTTATCACGTGTTATGTAAATGATAACATTGGCTGATAACAGGGGTATTGTGACTTCTTATTTTCCTTCTGTCACTCTTATTTTCTCTTTGCTTATTACTCTAAGATTTCACAGACTATTTTGAACGGGAGTGAAGAAAGCGGGCATCTTTCTTGTGTTTGTTAAATTTCCACCTTGGTCGTGGTGACTGAAGTTTTGAACGTGTGGTCACATTGAGTTTGCAAGTGTTCTACTGGGAATGTTGGGTCACTGTACACCGTTGATAGTGTCCTGTGGTTTTCCTGTTATTGTGCCCATATCTGTTACTTAATTATGTGTTGTGCATGAGCATCTCTAAAGGAAGCTGGCTTTGATTCTGGAGAGATAGATAGATAGATAGATAGATAGATAGATAGATAGATATGGCCATTTTAACATAATGATTCTATTTTTAATTTTTGGAAGACTTTCTATAATGATTTCTATGGTGATTAGACTAATTTACATCCTAAACAACAGTGTCAAGAATGACTTTTCCCCCACAAATCCTCACTAACATTTTTTGACTTTTGCCTTCTTGATGATATTCTGACTTAGATAGCTAGAATATTATATTTTTCTGATGGTAAAAATTTGAAAAAAATTTCATACAAAATGGAATGGCACAATATTTGGAGTTAATTAAGTTAAGTAAAATAATTTTTAGTGTATTGGTCTGTATTCTAATGCTGGTAGCACCTTACCATGGACTGATAAGTTATCAATAAAAGAAGTTTATTTTAGTTTGGAGCCTTAGTGTAAAGTCAAGGGACAACGTCTTGTAAAAGCCTTTTTTCTGGCTGAGTTAAGAGACAGTGGAGAAGCTGGGTGTGGTGTAGCATGCCTGTAATACAGCACTCTGAGAGGCAGAAGCAGGCAGATCTCTATGAGTTTGAGGCCAGCCTAGTCCACAAAGCTGGCCAGGGTGGTTATACAGAGAAACTCTGTCTTGAAAAACAAAGCAAAACAAAAGAGAGAAAGTGTAGATTATTGTGTAAGGAAGAACAGAGTTCTGTGTGTGAGCTACCCTGGGCCATCTTCCTCTTCACATGACACCACAAGCATCTCCTTTTGGAGATGGTACCCTGATGCCATTATCTAGCCCTAATCTCTTCCCAAGGTCCTCACTTCTATGCAGTGTAATTGGATTAAATTTCACCCACTATATGCCTCATGGTGGTGATTAACTCAAATCTGAGTTTCAGAAAGGAACTTTCATAGTCAAACAATGGCATCAAGTGATAAGCTCTTATTAAACTAAAATAATTAATAATGTGGAATTTTGGGTAAATGAAAGAAAACCTAAAAATACATAACACCTTAATATTTGGTAAATGTGGCTTTGCAAATACTGAAATAGACGGATTATTCAATAGTTTCAGGAATGTAGCTAATAAGTAACAAAAAGGATTAAGTTAGAACTCTGGTTTATATCATATGAGTAAATAAAGTTAATAAAGATAAATTTTTATTATAAAAAATTAGTTGATGCATTAGAAATCACATATAAGAGAGAAAAATAATTAAATATAATAAAATTGCCAGCAAGTGGGGAAAATAGAAACTTTTCATATTTTTTAATTCCTTTTTGTAAGTCAAAATTATTTCAAAATACAAAATTTTTTAAAAATTAGGAACAAAGTATAGATGGTCCAGATCTTAATAAAAAGAAACAAAAACATGTTGTTTCAAAAAGTTAAACCATTTAAGGATTTTACCTATACTAATATCTAATAAATAAGTCAAAACTATGTGAAAATGTCATAATCTGTTTTATATTTTAAAAAACTCTAAGTGAAAAAAAGTAGTGACATTGGCAACCAAATGGCAGGAAATCTTATTAATCACAGAGTATTCTCACATCAGAATAAAAAACCTAAACCACTACAGAACACTAGGTGGAGCACACAGTATATGCAAGCAAGGAATTAAAAGAACCAATTAATATGCATTAACATAAAAGCCATCACCGTTAATGAGGAGGTTAAAATATAAAGATACTTGTGAAACTTCCAAAATGTAAACACTTTTTGAAGAAATAGTAATTCTAAACACTGTCCGAATGTTCTGGAAAAATGAATACAGTCACGGGCTGCTAATGGTAAGAAGAGCAATAATTGGTTTATAAAAGAAGAGCTAAAAATATAGTTTATCTGGTAACAAAATGAGTCAAAAAATTCCAAGTAGGCCCAAAAAATGTTGAGGGGAGTCCAAAGACATTTAAATGATTTAAATGATCCCAATAATTATTGTTTGTGCATTACAGATAAGGAAATCAATTGCAGAAAGACCAGGCAAGATATTCAGGTATAAACAGTAGTATCTGGAGTTCAGGAATACTTGATTCTTACCAACACTCACAGAAACTAATCACCAGTGAGCTCAGGGTTAACATTTTAAAGGGTAAATGACTGGCTGCAAGTCCTTAGGAAAGACAGCAGAACACTGGACCCTTCCTCATCCTTTCTTTGGGTTCCTCATCAACTGAGTAAACTTTCTGTGCCTTACAGACTCAGCACAGTGTTCCACTATGGGCCTAAGGCAGCAGGACCAATTTCTCATGGACCAAATGTCTCTAAAAGCATGAACAAAATTAAGTTTTCTCTCTAATTCAGTGCGTATTTCAGATATTTATTTTAGTTTTAAAAAAGAAAAGAAAAATAAAGCTAACATACTGTCATACAACTAGTGTATAATGTTTAATTTGTCCAAGTCTGAAGATCGTTTAGTTTTCCAGGTGTTCTAGTGAAGAACACATTACATCTCGGAGATATGTGTCCCAGAATCCCTTAACCTGAGCAGTTAATGCCATAGTTGTTGGTTTTGGACTTTTTGGGGGGTGAGGCATATATTATTTGTTGTTTGTCTGTTTGCTTAGCATAATCATCACCCTAATAATGTTGGGAGCTGGGGACTTCTAGAAGGAAAAGGGTCATTGACAATCCTCAAGAAGAGGATATATTATCAGCTAAATGGATTAATATCGCTTCTGCGAGGATGGAGTAGTCACTGTGGAAGTGAGTTCGGTGCCGTTGTTCTGTCTTGGGCATGTTCTCTTGTTCTCTTACCATTTTTTGATCCAGCACATGAAGGCTCTTACCAGATGCTACTTTGTATCGAGGACGTCCTAGCCTCCAGAGCCAGGACACAAGTTTATTCTTGATACAATGTGTGGTAATCTGCTATACAAGTAACCTGCAGGAAGTATACTAGAAAACCTTTCCAATGTGACCAGATCAAGGCAAATACAAGGTGGAACCATTAACACCCTTCCCATTAAGCCTGGGCGGTTACAGTTTTCTGCTACATAAGTAATCCTACTAGAAGACTCTTATAAGTTCATACTTGGTGTCATCTTAACTTTACCCCATGCCTACTTTTTTATGACAATTTTCTTTTCCAAAAAACCATAGTGTGAGTATAACTCCATGTTAATCTGTTGATTTTTATATCAAGCCACAAATTCTGGAGGATGCTTTGAGGCCACCACCATAATACCTCCACCTACTACTTTTCCAAATAATTCTAGTTACTATTATTTGAAAATACTGTTTAAACATGAATATATTTAATAATTATGTGCATTATTATTGGTGTATCATTGCTTCTAAGGTTCTCTTGAATAAGACTACATAACATATATAATATTTATTCATTGTACTCTAATCTTAGAGATCTTGAGGGAGATAAAATTAATTGATTATAGATTTATTTATATATATGAATAGATTCAATAGATAGATAGATGATAGATAGATAATAGGAAATTTCAAACTATATTTGACCTAAGGGTGCTTCCATACATTGAGACCATATGTAACAAACTACATGATAATAAATGTTGACAAACTGCAAACTCAATTTAAAACAATACTTAGTAACAGATACTTAGATACTTAAATATCTCTCCATCACAACCACTAATCTTGAGTCAACCATAGGCTGCCATTCATGTAGATTATGCCCAAATAAAGCAAATGTGGAACAGTAGCCAATAAAGCTGACTCCTACTTTATTATTATTTTCTTGCTACATTGGGTAGCAGGGCTCTCTGACCATTTAGCAAAACAGCTGTAGTAAGGTCTCCCCTAGGGCCTATGACCGCTGCAATCATTTGCTTTTGACCAGGCTTACAACAGCAGTCATTAATTCTATCCTGTGGAGCAGGTTTTAAATCCAATCAAAAGTGGCTGGTGGCTTGCAAAATAGTTATGCCACAAATACCCAAGTGGCAACTTTTTTGATTAGCTAATGGATATTGTAGTACACAGGGTCCAGTGGATAAGACCCATATGACTTTCTCTGCTATTGAGCTGCATAGCACCTTTAAGCTTGATGAAAGTTGAGCTCACTTCCTGCTTGATTTCTATGTCATATAAGGAAAGTGTGTAATGTCTTCAGAAACAGTTGCCTTGCATTATATTTAAGATGCTGCTTGTTTCTTGTAATAGATTTCTATACGTGATGTAGCTATTTTTGTGCTTTCTTTCTATATCTTACTCCTTTTATCTATTGTTTACTCTACCCATGATTCTAATGTTGAGTTCCAATGCCAAATGATGATGCCTTAAAACACACATACAAGCAACACTGTAAGGATAAAAGAGGTTTTATTTAGGAATATATATGTGTGTGTATGTATACACATATATCTGCATATATAAATATGCATGCAATAACAATAAAAAAGAGTCCCTGAATCAGAAGCAGAATGGGGAGAGAAAAAAGAGAAGGGAAAATGTTCTAATTATATTATGATCTTAAAAATAAAAATTTTAAAAAGACATCAAATAAATTCATGAATGTTTTTGATTCAGATCCCTTCCAATATACATCGTGAGAGCCAAAGCTTATTAGAAATTCATGAATGAGTTTTAAGATTAATTGAACCTTTAAATTATGCATGAAACTATTTGTATTTCTGTGTATGTATAGCATATGTTGACTTATTTTGTCTTGTTTTCTGTGACAGAACACTAGTTTGCATCTTCATACTCATCTGGACATAAACTTTGTAGTACATGAGATGCTACAATATAAAAATAATCCTTTAATTGCTCCTTCAAAATCACTTATTTTCCTGGACACTAAATTTAAGTAAAGAATCAAAGAAGTCACCTGAAATCAAATTGAGCCACAAGCTCAGTAAGAAGGACCCTGGCAGATGTCAGAGCATCCTTTTTCTATAAGGCCCATAATCCAGCCTTTCCTCTGTGTAAATAGAGAAAAGCCTCCAGTTACAGTGGCCTAAGTTATAAAATATAATTGTTATATTTTAAGTTAGAATTACTTATTTGTGTATTGTGAATGAGGGGGCATGTGTCCCCAAGCACCTGAGGGGGTCAAAGTACTTCTGGGAACATTTCTTTCTTGTGGGTCCCATGCCCATCATGCTTGGTGGCAAATACCTTTATAACTGTGCCATCAAACTGGCTCAGTTTGTTATTTTTTTGCTTTCAAAAGTCCCCATGTTCAGAAATTAAAATTCCTAATAGTGACAATGGAAGCAAAGTATAAGTAGGTGACATTTTTTTCTCTTCCTTTTAATTGTGTATTTTTGAAGGAGAGACAAACATGTTTTTTGTTTTGATCACAAGTGGGAGATGAGAAAAAGACTTGTGAGAGAGCAGGTCATGTTTATCCCCTTAGAAGTCAAACTACCATGTGGGGGAGATTTGTTGTTAACCAGCTGAAAAACATCCTTGAACAAATTCTGAGAGGAGGTATAAATGTGGGCCAAAAACAGGAGGTGGGGCTTTTAGAGACTTGGGATAGTTTCATCTGTTCACTGCTCCACTTAGAGACGCGCCTAGAGAGAACCGCTCAAGGGAAGGCTTCGGGGCTCCAGGCTCTGGCTGAGGTTCTGAGTTCAGGTTACTCCAGGTTCCAGCAGAATAAATCCTGCTGATTACGCCAGGAGAATAGTTCCTCAAACTGATATCCTTTCAGTTTCATTATTGTATTCTTTAATCTCCTTTCCCTATTGTTTAGGTTAGTCAGGTTATAAGTGAGGTGCTCTCGGTTAATAAGTTCATAATAAAGTATAGCCTACATATTTTTTAATTATTACTATTGTATGTAAGCTTGTGTGTGTGAACCTGATGTTTGTATATGAACGTTGGCCCGTGCCACAGCGAGTGTGGAGCTAACTTTTGGGAGCAGGTTCTCTTCCACCGGTAAGTCCTGGGTATTGCATGGCATCCCATTTGCGCAGTAAGTGATTTGGGCAGTTGAGCTATCTCACAAGATGATTTACTGACTTCTTCCCTCCCATCCTCCTCCCGCACCTCTACTCCAGCTGGAGTCAGCACTTCCTCCTCCCCCCTCCTCTATCGCCTCCCTCCTCTTTGTGACAGTTACCTGCGTCTTTAAAGTGTCTCAAAGACACTGACACATTGAATTAGGCAACTTCTTTACCATGTGATTCTATCTTTTCCTGTGCGACCAGAACCGTGCCCTGTATTCCTCGCTAGCTTTCCTGCTTGCTTCCTTACAGACCGTTACTAGTTGTTCTGAGTAGGGAGGTCATGGGTACCTTAAAATTCGCCCCAGCGATTCATAGAGTCACCCAGAATTATCAGCAGAAACCCAGAGAAACTATCAATGAGCTAGTTTGGGGAAAGGGGTCAGTAAGTTAGCTTGCCATAGGACGCTCAGTCTGTGCTTTATTAACAGTGAAACGTGGATTGACACCCACCTCACCCCAACCTACTCACTCCACAGCTCTGTTTGGCAAGCGCAAAGTATTTGGGTTTGCTTATCTCAGTTTTGTCATTCTAAGGAAAAATGATTAACCAGTGCTACACGTCTTTCAAGGGAAGTGTAAAGTTACACTATGTGATCATCTTTAAAAATATAGTCTATTCCTTTTCATGCAGATATTTGTTCAGTGAGCCCTGCCCCAAAGCATGTACTTTCCTTTGGCTTTCCAGCTTGCTTCACTGGCTTTGATGATATTATTAAGTTGTAGAAGGTGTTATTATCAAAAGATTGAAGGTAAAATTCTCCCTCTCATCTCACACTACAAATCTGTCCCCCATCATAACTTTTGTTTCTTCTAGATATTTCTTTTCCAACACTTACTTCATCTGAAAAACAACACAGAGTCATCTGGCAAAGTCTTAATAACCCAGGAGACTATCAAGAAATGACAAAACATGAAATAGTTGATCACTATCAAAGCATCTGTGTAAGAAAACAGGCATATGGACTATTTCTCAGTATTAAAAATTAATAGCAAAAGTACACTGTGAGCGCCATCTCCTGGTGAGAGCTTTGACCGCTTGTAAATACCAACCAAGTCACCCGGTCCTGCACAGTGTTATTGTTATATTTGTTCTTAACATTTTCACGATAGGATGAAAGCTTATTCTAAGATGTGTAGGCCTTAGAAATTACTAAATTAAAAGCATCAAAATCATAAGGAAACAACGGAAAGGCAGGTATGGAATAAAGATGACATGTGAAATAAGGTTTTCACCAAGCCCCAAGAAGGCATAATAAAGTTAGTAAGGGGGATGACGAGAATAAATTGTGGATTTATGTTTTCGCATGAGTTTCAGTTGCCTCTAAGACATCTGTGAAGAGCTATGAAGTACCTAGGATTAACGCTCATGAAGAAGATGTAGCAGGGATGCAGATAAGAGGGTGCTCATAAGCACTGGGCTGTAGCTGGGTGTGATGGCCCGCACCTCTAATCCCAGCGCTCAGGGAGGCAGAGGCAGATGGATCTCTGTGAGCTTGAGGCCAGCCTGGTCTATAAAGTTCTAGGACGTCCACGAGTTCCAGGACATCCAAGTCTGTTACCCAGGAAAACCTTGTCTCAAAAAACAAACAAACAAAAAAGTGCTGGTTTGGACAGGACAGCCTAGAGTGTGGGAGAAGAGACCTAGAGGCTCAACACAGTACCCAAAGGAGTGACCCCTGGCAGGCCCGGCCATCAGTGGCTGTGTATGTGGCTGTAACAATACAAGGTGTTCAGGGTTGACTGTCGCATGTTAGAACGCTTGCTGTCCAGATGGAGAGACTATTTAGGAGGCTGTGAAAACTTTATGAAATGCAGCCTTGGTGGAAGTGTGTCAGTGGGTAGGGCTTAATACCATAATCCAACTTACTTGTCCATTTGGTTTCCTAATGGTAGCTGCGATGTGACCAGCTGCCTTGTGTTCCCACTACTATGCCTTCCTCTCTGGGGATGACCTGTATCCTTTTTATAACTATAGTAGCATTGTATCGTATTGTATTGTATTGTATTGTATTGTATTGTATTGTATTGTAATGTGTTACTTACAGTTCTGGAAGCTAGACGTTCAAATCAAGGTGCCACAAGTTGAATTCAATTCAAAAGCTAAAAACGATGTCTCGCTGCTTTCAAACTGGCCCTTATGTGCATTCTTCAGACAGAAAGAGTGTTGTACTTTTGTGTGGCAGAGGACAAATGAAAAAGGGGGTGGGAAGGGTAAACATGTCTCTCCCAGCCCTTTAATAAGACCCTAGTCGATTCTCAAAAGGCTCCATCCACAATGGGGGTTACATTTGAGCACGTGGTCTTTGGGGACCTCCAGACCACAGCCATCGTAGACAGGAGACAGTGTACCGCACATAGTCTTTGGAGAGAAATCACCCCCTCACAGCTCAGTGTATCGTTCTAATGGAGCTAACATTTAAGTCCCCGTATGTGATTAATATTAAAACGTGTTTTGCATATAACTTCATTATGTTAAACGAGATTTCTGCTGTTATGAACTCTCTCATCAACAATAAAGAAAGCATTCTAAATAATTCCAAAAATATAGGTGTAGACGTAGTCAAACTGTATTTATGACATGGAGAAGTTTAATTTAAAATGGTTCACTGACACTGCACCCACTGTAAATTTAAAACTCTGTGAGGTAAAAATGCTAAAGAGTTTTTGACATTAGCTAGGTGGAAATTTATGACTATGAAGAGATGGAAAATGGTGGAAGAGACAAAATTATCTGAGACTCGTTTAAGCCCTTAGGGAAATAGTCATTTATTTTTAATCTTTGTATTTGAACTAACTTCCCCTAGAATGTTTCGTAAGCCTTTCCAGTCTACGGTTACTCCTAACAGACATTCCCCATCTCCAGAACCAAGAATTCCACAGGTATCACATACAGTAGTAATAAGACAGATCTGGCATTGCTGGGGCCTGCTGACCTAATGTCTGACAACGTGTTTGTTAAGTGTATTTACTTATAGCCTTCACTTTGTTTTGTTCAGAAAGGGCTGCATAGCCATTTGCAGGGTGGAGCAAAGCACTCTGGGTAATGGATCTGTTTTCCTAGGCTATAGTCACTCATATTTGACTCAGAATGAACTCTTTTCTTATTTTCTTTAAGACTGAGTTCCTATTCTGTGTTAACACTTTCTTCATCATTTCTGTTCACAAAGACAGTTATCACCCGTGGCTTGCAGGCTAGGTGAGGAGAGGTGGAGAAGTCCCACGGCTTGGCCACTCACTGAGATTCCAACAGTTCCTTCCTAATTGTAGAGAGAGCGTTCCGTGGCTTACCATGACATGCTCACTACACCTATATTTTTGGAATTATTTAGAATGCTTTCTTTATTGTTTTTACTTTTGACTTCTGACTTCCTTCTTTGTTGTAATTTATTTTTATTTAACACATGAGAAATTAAATCTAATTATGGCATTTCAAAGTGTGCTAATGCCTTTGCAGTCTTAACTGTTTGTTCCAGCAGAGAATCCCTTTCCATTTTCTTTCCTCTGTGAAACAATAGAATCTTTTCACCACATCCTCTCACTGAATTTCAGGTCACTTGCCATTCCTTTTTCTTAAGTCTACAGTGTAATAAAAGGACCAACCTCTAAAGAACTTCGATCTACTCTCACTGACACTTCTTTCATAACATTCAAGTTTAATCAAACCAGATAGATTTGTGTACAAAAGTACAGCCATAAAGAGCCTGAACAGTGTAAGTATACAACACATATGCTTTATGCCCAGCTCCTTTTTCATTTTTATTCTCAATGCATTGTAAAATTTCTAATCAGGCGGAGATGATGGGTTACACATCCCCTTTAATCTATTGGAATGTTTCAGGGCACTGAATATTTTTAATTTTTAATTTTCTTTATTTTTAAGATTATAACATTTCTCCCTTCCTCTGCCTCTCACTAAACCCTCGCAACTCTCCTTCAACTCCATGTCCTCTTTTCTCACTGTTATTGCATGATATCTATGTTTATATAGACATATACTGCTAAATATAACCTGCTTGGTATGTATAATCTTAGGTGTATGTATGTTTTCATGGCTGACCATTTGGCACTGAACAACTAGTTGTTGTGCCTGGAGAAGACCACGTCTCCTGTTCTCAGCTTTCCTCGGTTGCCTATAATTCTCTGTGTAGAGTTGAGGCCTCATGGGTTCTTCCTATCTGCTTTGGCATGTCCATTGGCATCGTCCCTAATCAGCTCACCCTGGGCAGCCGTGTTGGTGAAGCTTTATGGGTACAGCCTGTGGTGTGACTAGGAGACACAATCTGACGGCAAACACCTTGCTCCTCTGGCTCTAACGATCTTTCTTCCGCACTTCTGCAATGTTTCCTAAGCTTTATGTGCAAGCGGGTTTGGAAATGTATCTAGAACTCTGCATTGTGTTTGGTTATGGAGGGCAGTAGAGGACACATGTAATCAGGGCAGGGAAATGGGATGAAGGGCCCTCTATAGAGGCAGTGGGGGTAAGTATGGAAAAAGGAGAGGGAAAAGTAAAATAACAAAGCCTGAAGAGCCACAAAGAATCATACTATTAACTACCTTAAAAATTATCACACATAATTCTGTGTATAAATATACATGTACCATTTTAATGAATTTTTCTCATCTGGGCAGATGATGTTCCCTCCAAAGGCCAAAGACCGCCCAACAAAAACCCCAATACCATACATGGCAAGACCTCTTCTGAATTGTTGGCCATGGAATATTTTTATCCACCAGTTAGAAAACACATCATTTCTGTCCATCTGTTCAAATCGCCTTGCCAGCTGTTGATGCTTCTTCAAGGCCAAGATACTGTCACATTTTCTTCTAGCATCTTCCATATGTTCCCTTCATGTAGATCTCTATGACTGTTTCAGATTGATTTTGGTTAATTACATAATTAATGCACTTTTATCACTTAAGGTATGTGTGGTCTGAATTTCCTTGTTCAAATTAGGATAAATGTTTAACACATACTCCTACTATATGAACAACCAGAGGATGATGTATGAATATAATGTGAGCAATATTTATTGAATAAAATCAAGCATAAACAAAAATAATCTGATAACTATTGGAAAAGGAGACTATGTTGACATTCCCTAGTATACAGTACACTAACATATGTTTGTTTTCTATCATCACTTTTGGTGAAAACAAGAATTATAGCTCTTAAGGCATAAAATAATACAATGCAAGAATAAGTTAATATAGTTTTTGTTTTTAATTGAGCCGGGTAATGGTGGTACACACCTTTAATCCCAGCACTGGAAGCCTGCCTGTCTGTGCCTTCGCTGTTCTAGAACTTGCTCTGTAGATCAGGCAGGCCTCAACTCACAAAGCAAGTTCCAGGACAACAAAGGCTATGAAGAGAAACCCTGTCTCAAAAAAACAAAAAAAAAATTGAAGTCACATTAAATTCATAATTGTTAATAGCATCATGACTATATATATTCTAATCACGAAGCATGTAAATTTCAACGTTTTATAACATGTTTCTGAAAATCGTTATAAATTATGTTGATCTTAGTGAAGTGAAATGTACAGATGGCCCCAGCTACTTAGGAGGCTGAGGCAGGATATTTGAAGGCCAGAATATTGAGACAAACAAACATGCACATAGAAATACTAGCAACTTTGAATTTTAAAATCAGAAACTGAAAGCTAATTTTATACCAGATTACTGTGTATTTCCTTAGCTATATTTAGATATTTAGGGGATGCTCTCATTATATAGAAAACATGGCACAATCATTACCTTATTGGTTACAAGGTAGCCTATACAGCTGATGGCTTAAGTGGCCTGATACTATTATGCTACAAGTAAAGAAATGTAATCCTTTACCCCAACCAACAGATTACTCTATCTCACTGTGACTAAAGCACACTCCAAATCAGGCCATAACTCCTGCCTCACATATAATCCCTTCACCCTTCCAGTGCACGGTCACAGCCTACTTCCTGTAACCCAGCCACCTCTACCTCAGAGCCAGGCCCTCAGTCTAACTGGAACTCGCTGGCGTCAGTCTTGTCTTTCAGCTGTTCTTCTCAGGCTGTCCTTACCAAACTCTGCTATGCTATGGTCCCATTAAGCCTATCCCATAGAAGTTTCCTGACTCTTTGCCTGGGCCTCTCTATGCATCCAAGTCACAGCTCATTGTCCAAGAGTCCAGTCCAGGGTGCTTTGGAAGAAGCCTGAAGAGATAAATGGGCCTCATGTTAGAGTAACCCCAGATGGGTGCCGCTGAGCTCCACAGCAAGCAATCAGCATAAAGAACAACTAGAAACAGAGCTAAAAGCTGCTTATAGGCCTGTTCCATGTTTTTATTCTGACCACATCTGAATTAACTTCAATGGTCATAATGCATGCCTCCTAACAGATCTTGCTGCCTGCGTTTATTAAGAAATAGAAAAATACTTCCAAATGGCTTTAATTTAAACAACCTGTGGCTGTCTAGGCATATTTAAGAAGACTTTTACAGCTTTTTAATCTTCCATGCTGCAATTTGATTAGTATCTATGTCTTAAAATCAGACAGGACCAGACATGAAGTTCACTTTAGTCACTGATCCACTCCACTGAGAATTTCAGAATCAGAGACTTCAAGCCAGAAATCCTCAGGCCTAAGGCACTGAGTAGCTGGGGTTTCTGTATTGGGGTAAGATAGTCTTCCCAAACCTGAGGACAGAATTCATTCTGCAAACATGAGCAGAGATTAAGTTAGGCTCCCGTTAAAGAGTTCCGGAGCTCTGAGCAGCTGCAGCCCACTGCAGGCCTTACCTAGCTTACACTTAATGAGACCACCACAGAAGGCGTGCTAGGTTGTTTGTCTTGCTCACCTCAGTAATGTTCAACTGCATATAAGTGAGTATAAAAAAACCTACTTTAATATAAAAAGCACACATGCAAAGCGGCAAAGCCATCAATAATAGAGAAACAAAGCAAGGTCACGGTGATGTTTTCACTGGTTCCTGTACAAGATGACACTGTAGCATCTAGGTGACCATATGTCTATAATACGGCAAAGCCCTTCTCTGGGCACAGATCCAGGTCTCCAGCTTACCACACTCTAATTAGGATTAATAATTCATGCTATCATCTGAAAACGTCGCATAAAGTACACAGTCCGCTGACCCATGAAACCCAGCTGATCCCCAGCCGTCCACGCAGTTTCAGCACTGCCATGCAAAACAAGTGTCTGCTTTAATCTGCTGTGGTCATGCTCACTCATTTAATGAGATTTTAAATAAAACATCTATCAAAAACGCCTCAGCTACTGGTGCAGTGAGGCAGGGAGGGGAAAAAACAACAGGAGACCGAGGAGGTGGAAAAGGAAATACCTTATGCCTGCCGTGTGCTGGGGACCTGAAATCCACACCACAGTTCTGTGAGGCAGGCAATGGTCCCACTGGAGAGAGGAAAAAAATTAAGACTTAGAGAAGGTAACCAAATTAAGTGCGCTCATTACTCCAGTTGGAAGGACTCCAAATTTTTCATGGAAATAACCACCCGAGTAGTCAAAGGCACGCGCTCCAGGGCCAATAAGCTAGAACACCACTTCAAGATAGTTAATGCCTGATATAACTGATCACACAAGCAAGTCCTGGGAAATCCCCCGGTCAGATCAGTCCCACAGCATTGGTAAACAACAGGAAGAATGTTTCATGGACGTGAGGCTTAGTGTGGCTTCTTGGTGTTTTACATCACGGTCTTCTCTAAGTTCCAATGCTGATCCATTTCCAGGATCTGAGGACTACCAGATGGGTGTGAAGCTTAGAAGTGCTTGACCTTTTTTTTGTTTTGTTTTTTTAAACAAGACAGATACAAGCTGGCCAGAGCAAAGACCACAGATAGCAGCTTTCTCCTTGGCAGAAGGAAGCAAAGAAGACGCCTTCTTCCTCCTCCAGAGGGGAGTTTCCTGGCTACCTGACAGAACACAGCTGTTTGAGATTCCTTTGGCTGCTGCTCTGTGCAAGGAACTAAAGTCCACTGACAGAGCTGTTTCCGCACTGGTCACCTAAGAAGGTCACAGATGCTGAGAGGAGGAGGATCCTCCCTCCAAGTCCCCATCCTCCTTAAACTTCTAGAATTGCTGCCGTCATTTTCAAAAGCAGCCAGCTATCATGGAGCTCGCAAAGGAGTCTCAGCAGACACATAGAACGTGCCGTAATGTATCCTGATCTCTTAATGTAAGCTTGTCACTCTTCATATTGTAAATTTTCATTTGTTTATCCTAAAAGAAAAATGGTCAATTGAGTAGTGTAGAATCTCTTTCCAAAAATCACATTTTTTTTTCATTGACTGTGAAAACACTGACACCTCCAGCCTCTGGGTTCTATATATGTCATATGAGGAGGCTAGAATAAATGCGTTGCATTCTTCCAGATGTTCTATATGCAAAGGAATATAAGACTGAAGACCATCCTCTGTAGTTAGCATGTGAATAGTCAGATGAACTTTAGAGTGATCTCTGTGTGAGGAGTTGGGACAGGGGTAAGAATAGGTGAGTAGGACAAGCCAAGTGAGATGAGATGTACAAGGGACCGAGTAGGGAACGAGCAAGCAGAGACAGAGCCTGGAAACTGTTTGAAAATGCCTTAGACCCTCTGAAGACAATGAGCGTAGATGGAGGGACTCGCCATTTGGTGGGACAGAGGACGGTGTTTGCTTGCATTTGGTGGAGGAAAAATCCTGAGAACATTTAAAGGCTCATGGGGGCTTTTAAGGAGAAGGAAGTTGAATGTAAATACAAAATGCCATGTGGAGAAACCAGCAAATAGAATTCAAAGCAGGTGCAAGATTCACCTCCAAGAGAAGCAAGTGATGGCATGGCTTAGGACAAAGATTAACTCCTGGGTGGAGGAGGAGGTGGGAGGAAAGGACTTGAGGTGATGGCTTCATGGGAAATCAACAGAGCCTCAAAGCTACGGGGCCCACTCCAAGCCTTCAGAGACCAATAGGGTGTGATTGTCCATGTCACAGCAGGATGAACTCGGAGGTAGATGGAATCAGAATGTGTAAATCCAAACTTAGCGCAAAACCCCCTTGTTAAAACTGTCCCTTCCTTTAGTCCTACCCTCATGAATTACAAAGTCAGAAATAGACTCTCGGGGCAGGTGTGATGGCCCAATGACAGCCTGAGCCCTACTCCAGGACACACATGGTAGAAGGAGAAAAGTAACTCCTTCCCACAGGATATCCTCCAACTAGACAAGATAAGAGGAGAGAAAGGAGAGGTTAGGACACTAGGCGGTCTTCATCACTATTCTGTTGCTGTAAGCAAACACTATGACCTAGGTAACTCTTATGAAAGGAAGCATTTAATCGAGACCTTGCTTACACTTTCAGAGGGCTGGCCCATTGTCACCATGGCAGAGGGCATGTCAGCAAGGAGGCATGGTACTGGAAAAGCAGCCGAGAGAAACATCCTGATTCACAGGTAGAAAGAGCAAGTATAGGCTTTTGAAAGCTCGAATCTCAATCCTAGTTGTACACTTCCTCCAACAAAGCCACACCCATTCCCGCACGGCCCCTCCTCCGAATCCTCCTAATATTATTAAATAGTGACACTCCCTGGTGACTAAGCATTGAAATATATGAGCATACGGAGGCCATTTTTATTCAAAGCACTGTAAGACAGAATATTCTTTAGAGGAAATGACACCCACTGAGCTTCCATTTAAGCACAAACGTATTTTCCAGAGCCATTTGGGATCTCTACGTCTAGACAAATCAGCACAACAGCCAAGGTTTCAACTTCTCTTATCTATAAGAGGAAAGTGTAATGGAGGATTCTGCAAAGATCCTTTTAGATCAACAATCCTTTAAGTTAGAATGTGAAAGAAGAAAATAAATTAAAGAATTGTTTCTCCTGGATATTCACTTTGAGATTACTACTTAAAACTTTTTATAAAGTATACAAGAAAAGGTTTGGGCTACTGTGATATCTTATATAAGACAATTTAGAGAGAGAAAACACACACACACACAAAACAAAAAAACAAGGATCTCACTTAAAATGTCAAAAGTTTAAACAAGCAAACAAAAAAAGTTACAGTGTTAAAAAAAGAACAGTAGCCTGGTAGGTAACAGCATTGAAACTTTAGAGAGCAACACAGTAAGCAGCTCAGGGACAGACCTGTTTCTCCACTGGACAGTATAACATAAAGGCCTGACAAAAATTAATATGCCATGTGACCAAATGCTTAAGAATTTAAGACTAGATATAAAAATTTTTAGCAAATCTTCCTATTGGCTAAATTTGATGATGGTTAAATGTAGTAGTTTGTTATAGCTAGCAGTCAGCAAAGTACTACATACGAATTGATCTAAGTGTTATCAAATTTATATAATTATTCATCTGAATGATTACAGAAACTAATGCAATAATGATAAGTAAAGGCATGCATAGGCACAAATAATATATTTATTTCTCAAAATGATTTTTGTTCTCATTCCTGAAAATTTGATGACTGTACATCAAAATGTTTGCTTACTTTGTTTTTTTTTAATCAGTAATAGATAATCACTTTTAAGTCAATATAGTTTTTTAAAATCTTTATTCATCATATCCATTCTCACTATTGTCCTGCCTCTGTCAACATAACTCCCTCTCAACTTCTTGTCTTCTTCTTTTCTCTTTCCTTTTATAAGTAACCCACTGAGTCCCATAGTTCTCCTTATTTGTAGATATCCCTTTGCCCAAGAAAAATGACTCTTTCTCTCAGAGGCTACCAACTGCCAATAGCTCCTCAGCTAAGAGTCCGTCCCCCAGCCATGCTGGAAATTGTTTTGAGAGCTTTGTGCATGAATGAATGTATATCATTTCCAACCACTGCGCTTCTATCCTCCTACCCCTATATGTGTTTACCACTGACAGATTGACGCTGCATAACCTACTGGGGGGGACTTGTTGCTGTAGGAAACTGATTCTTCTTCTCTCAGCAGGCATTGCTTGCCTGCATCTCCTCATCTGGAGGGAAGAGGGCAGCTTGTGAAATTCCCCTCATCTTTGGTGACTGACATGCTGACTGGTACGGTCACTATGGGAGTCATTGTTAGATACCCAGTTAAGATTGTATGGCTGTTGCTTCCCTGTCACATGTAGAAGATACTATCTTCAGCAGCATCCCGGTTCTCTGCTCTTCCTATGGTGTATGTTTCAACTTCTAAAAGCCATGTTCTTATGAAGTAATAAAAACAGGAAATGCTGATGAGTGGTGGCACACACCTTTAATCCCAGCACTCAGCAGGCTAAGGTAGGTGGATCTCTGAGTTCAAGGCCAGTCTGGCCTACAAAGCAAGTTTCATGATAGCCAGGGCTACATGAAGTAGCTCTGTCTCAAAACAACACAAAAAGAAAATAATAATAACTCAGAAATAAAGCAATACATTTATAATTTTAAATGTAATGGTTTGTATGTGAAAACTCATTCCATATCAATTTATGTATTATAAAATATACCAATTTATAACATTAATCCACAATACTCATATTCTGCTTTCAAATCTCTTAAGATGTTAATATAAACTTTTCAGTCATAAAGAAACAATATCATGCATCTTATAACTTACATTTGCATAAACTTATTATTAGCATATATAATTTTAATAATATGCTACTATACTTTCTCACTATGCACTAGAGTCACAAATACTACTTTTGTCTGTGAATTCTGCTAGAATTCACAAACTGAAGCATTGAAAAGAAACATGAAAATAAGCATCCCACGCTTTTTGTGCAAGCTTGCTCTGTTTACGTTGGTGGAGAGAATGGTTTGACTAATAAGTTGAGCTAGCCAACAGCTGCTGCTTGCCTGTGCTGGTCCTGTACTCTGAAGCAACACTCATCTCCGACATTAAAGAGCCTCGGCCTTAATTGGACCCACCTGCTTTTCCTTCAGAGGCCATAGGGCAGGAGATGTGGCTACAAGAAAAGTTGTTGCAAATGTGGTGTCTTGTGTGTCTTCGGGTCACATGGCTGGCTTCAAATGGGCACCGGTTTCCTTGTTCCTTCAGCTAACTCTGTGTGTGTGTGTGTGTGTGTGTGTGTGTATGTGTGTGTATGTGTGTGTGTGTCTGTATGTGTGTGTGTCTGTATGTGTGTGTGTGTATGTGTGTGTGTATGTGTGTGTGTCTGTATGTGTGTGTGTATGTGTGTGTGTGTCTGTATGTGTGTGTGTGTGTCTGTATGTGTGTGTGTGTGTGTGTGTGTGTCTGTATGTATGTGTGTGTGTGTGTGTGTGTGTGTGTGTGTGTGTGTGTGTAATGAGGATGTATGCATCAAACACATTTTAAAGGGACCAGGACAAACCTTTTCCGGTCTTCACATGATTAACTAGTGTGCTGGGCATATGCAAGGACACCACTCTAGTTCAGTGAGCCACATGGTCTTAATTGTATTTCTCTGTATATTTACTCTATCTACTTTCTTTTTTCTGTTAGCTAGATTATTCTGCTTTTTGTGGTTTCTCTTCTACTCCCTAAATTTCTGAAGCTCATTGCTCTGAGGTAAATGACTCCATCTCTACTAAATCTTTCAGTTTCCACATCGATTGTCGTTGTAAGGGGCTCTGTCTCTTTGACTCTTCCTGAAAATTTCTGAAGAAAATATCTGGATTGGCCCAGGTTAATCTAGATGTTCATTTCTGATTCATCTGAGACAATAAACAAAGTAGTGTATAATATCAAATTTGCACATATACTCTTTCAAAAGTCAGAGTTGACAAACCATTGACAAATAATATCATGCTGGTCTCAGGAATAATACTCTCCAAAGGCCAAGTATTTCACTTTGTATGTTATTATTTGTGAAGTGTACTGATACAAAAAAACCCAAATATTAAAAATACAAACCTTAACAATGAATTTAGCTAATGAAGACATTACATGTTAAGGCAATGGTTTTGCTGTTCTGATTTCCATAGTACAGCATGTTAAATAAATATGGAAGTAAAGGAAGGATGAATTCCTCTCACTCTACTGCTGTGATGTGCTGCATTACGTAAGGAATGACCAACTGCTTACACTAAGTATCTGTTGTGTCTCTCGATGAATCACTTACTCTCATTTTTTAATCCCAGAAAAGCCAAGCTCTTTTTACTACCTTAATGTTTATTATGCATATTTAGACCATTCCTGAAAATAATTATTATCTAATGGTAGAACCCATTGAGTCTTAAACTCCTGGTCTGTAGCTAACCATGAACTTCTTAACACTCTCCCTGATATCTCCAAGGCATCCTGAGTACTTAATCTCTCATCTTCTAACTAATAGCTTTATAATGATACTCTAAGTCTATGATTATTTTCTTTCTCTAATTTTTTATTTTATCTTTTTTCTTTTTTATTAATTTTTTATTTTTTACATGTGCATTTATATTATTACACATATACAATAAACTACCTATAGCAAGAACAACCATGAAACAATCAGGAATTACATAAATGTTGAATTCTTAGTGCTTTTGGCTATTTGTATTTTACAGCTTGAAGAAAACATCTTTCCTATCTTGGTGCATCTGAAATATGATATCTATCACATCTCATCATCATCAGCTTAAAACATCTATCTAGACCTAAAAACATCTTAACTCCTAAACAACTAAGCTTCAGTGTAAAACTAAACTACCTGGTCTTCAATCCTATCAGAGACTTGAGAGGGAATAAACTTCATTACCTGAGTACGTTGGAAGTGCAGGTTAGTAGTTTTCCAAATGAGAAGATGACATAGACAGTTTGCTATCTGAATAGAGAGTTTTTGGTCGTTTATTTTATCTTAACCAACATAATGAAAGCTCTATATTCCAGCACCCAGCTAGTTCCCCAATATTCACATATCTTGGCATAAAATAAATCCTAATTAATTTTATTCAGTGCATGATTTACTTCTGAAACAAGACTTGATAGATCCTAGCTGATCACAATAAGCAACTAAAACACAGTGTGATAAGCATTGTGCTGCCTGCACACATGCTCCAAAGAGTCAAGAGATCAAACTGATACTGAGCTAAAGGTCATGATAGAGAAGACAGGCTTTACAAAGGAAGTGACAAATGACATCATAAATATGCAGGTGACAACAACCAATAAAAAAGTCATAAATTTGAAAGATAGAGATAAGAGGTATAGGAGAGCTATTGGAGATAAGAAAATAAAGGGGAAAATGGTGGTATAGCATCCAGAAATAAAAAAAAATTTTTTAAATAAAAGATATATTTTTTCTTCCATCCAAAAAAGGAATGAAGGGAGCGTAGGTGGTCTGTAACAGTCACGTGTGCCTGGAATTGTGTGGGGAAATCCCCAGTACACTAACTATAATATTTTGTTCTCTGCTCAAAAAAATTTAATAAAATAAAGTTGAAGTTTGAAGGGAGTTATTCTTGGTACTAATACCCTCTGTCCTACCAAATACAAAAGTGAGATATATACAAAGTGGTACTTTATTCTATAAAACATGATTTATGAGTTTCCATTTAAAGATGAAGGAAAGTTTAAAGGAAAATAGAGTAGATTTCATGGGAGGACTTGAGGGTCAGTGGGCATAGAAACAGGATTGGGCTGGGGGTGGCGAGAGAGAATACTAGGAGAGATGGCTACAATCCGGGGACATTTTGGGAATGAGGTACAAACTTAGTGCAATGGAAACTCCATGCAACCCATGAGAGTAACACTAGCAAAGACAGCTGGTAATTAGGGACATGAACCGGCTGTCCTATGTAATCAGGCAAGGCCTCAAGTGGAAAGATTGGGACTCCAACCTAGCCTCAAAACCTCTGACCTACAGTTTGTCATGCCTTCAGGCTGTGCTGGCACTGGAGCCTAGCAGAATCATCATCAGAGTCCAGAGAGACTTCATGTAGCAAGTGATGGGGGCAGATGCAGGGTCCAACAGTCAAATATGAGGCTGAGCTAGGAGAGTCCTGTAAAAGAAAGAGAGGGAGGATCAAGGACACCCTAAGAACATGGCCCACAGATTCAACTGACCAGAACTCAAGTGAGCTCATAAGATCAGGGAGAATGTATAGGTCCTCTGCATAAATTTTATGGTTGTGGAGCTCGGTGTTCCCATGGGATTCCTGCCATTGGGAGTGGTGCATGTCTCTGACTCTTTTGCCTGTATTTGGGCCTCTTTTCTTCCTACTGGGTTGCCTAGTCCAGCCTTGATGTGAGTATATGTGCCTGGCCTTACTATAGTTTGTTATGCCATATTTGTTTGATGACATGGAAGGTCTACTCTTTTCCGAGTGGGAGTGAAATAGGGGTGAATCTGGGGAGAAAGTGGAGGTGGCAGGGAAAGCCTGAGGAGAGAGGAAGGAGGGAAACTATAGTTGAGATGTAATAGATGAGAGAAGAATAAACTTTTTTTAAAAAAGGAGGAGAAGGAAAAGGAGGAGGAAAAAGAAAGAAAGAAAGAAAGAAAGAAAGAAAGAAAGAAAGAAAGAAAGAAAGAAAGAAAGAAAGAATCTGATCTAGGCAAGACAGGTAACTCTCAATACCTATGTTGTAACCTGAAACCAGACAAAAAGTGCTGAAGCCGTTGGTCCATCAGTGGATTGCCACAATCTCAGCATCACAGATTGAAATCTGAAACGTAAGTTACACTCAGGTCCCAGGATGACATTTCATCTCAGGTGTGGGTGGTGTCCATTAAGCCAGGAGCTAGGTAGGTCAGTTCTTAACATGTGAATAGCAATGAAACGAAATTGTAATTCTAGTACAAGGGAAATGAATCCACCTGACCATAGAGTCTCCACTATCTGATCCAACTTACTTGTTTTGGCAAAAGAAGCAGAGATGTTTTAAACTCAGCAAAGGTTCCCGTGCTAGCAGAAGTTATCCTGACAATTCAATGACTCCTTCATAATTTGGGTAGGAAGAGAAGTTTGTCAACCAGAATGTATTTGTTATAAGGTGTAGAATCCTAGCAGCAATTGTCCCAGGCTGGAGTTACTTCACTATCATCTCGGTCTTTTCCCATGGTTTCAAAGATCAACTTGCTTATTTTCTTTTTAACTAGTGAGTCAGGAGTTGGGGGAAATGGTGGGGTACTGCTTTCAACAACTAGGTCAGCACTGCCTCTGCAGATATACATAGCTGATCTCCAGTTCAGACTCATCAATTTCCTAAAGAAATGGATTTGGACTTGATGTAGGATAGCATTTCTGGAAGCCAGTAACACTAAATGACATGAAGTCACATCAAATAAGCAGCAGCTGGAAGCAGTCCCATGAAAGGAAGCCAAGAAAATCAGAGTCATGATGCTCTTTCCACTTGCCCATCAAATCAGGCGCAGGCTCTGACTCGGAGGCTTACTCCGAGGGTAAAGTGTATCAAGACAGCTACTTTATATCCATATGTAATGTACTATACATAATTTCATCTTTCTTTCACTAGCCTACATTATAAAAACACTGGCTTTAGTTTGGCAAAAGAGTGCCAGTGAATTTTGCCAAAACACCTAGCCTATCCCTTTAAATCAGACAACTTAAGAATTGCATAATGATTTTTTGTGGAGTCATTTTGGAAAGAAATGGCATGCTACAGATATTACAGACTAGTAACTAGATGTTCTCTAACTTTTCCTTCATTGATTCTAAGTTTTCATTATGAAAATTTAATTATAAGGGCATGTATATTTCCATAATAATAAAATAAGCCACCATTTAAGTATTAATAAATGTACTCATGTAGATTGGATATCTGTTGTCACTTGTTTTTGCACCTTTATTAGTTTTTTCCTTTGTTGTTTGTTTGTTCAAAATTTGGTATTTTTATAGTCAACAAATGAGTTCTCCGTACTCATGCATAAATGTGTATGCGTGTGTCAAAAATCACTAAGGGCAGTGGTACCTGGTCAGTAATTGTTGAGGGAGCGACTTTACAGCAAAGACTTCAGCACAATGTTTAGAGAACTTAGAATACTTTTCCAAATAAATCTGACTTGGGGCTTTGTTCCAAGGGCTTGAGTTACTGTCAAGGTACTACTGTGGTGTTCTGTTAAATATGAGAGCTCCATTCTTCAGCCCTCTTGGCATATCTACAAAACAAGATTGAACGTAAATAAATGGTGCATCTCTCACTGTCTGGGACAGCTCCCCACCTCATGGACATCAAAGAAGCCTTATGTTAAAATAGCTCATCAAGCACCTACAATTATAATCTAATTTTTCTAGCTTCACAGGAGAGATTTTAAAATGTTACACCGTGACTGCTTAAAAGCCTTTGACTTCCTATTAAACTCAGAGCTTATTAACAAAAATTAATGTGGCTAAATATCCAAAGGAAAAGACAAATTCAAGATGAGTACCTCCACATATAGAATGTAGTATGGCTTTTACTAATATTTACTACTTTTTTTTTTTTTTTTTTGGTTAAATGTAACAAGCATCAACTTTGGCAGTAAGTTCCAGGATTCCTGTTATTGTTGTTTGTTTGCTTGCTTTTGGTTTTGATTTTTGTTTTATGAATCCAAACCAAAATTAAGCTGGAGAGATGGCACAGCTGTTAAATGCTAGGCTCACAACATATATATATATAAATAAATAAAAGAGTTCAGTTCCCAAACCAAAATTAAAAGTGCCACTTACCTTTTATACTAAAGAACATTCTGGAGCTGTTTCTTCTTGTTTCTAGGATGAAAATACTATAAACTACTGTGAAAGTCTAACACTCAGATTCTCATTTAAAAAAAAATTTCAACATACCTTAACTAACCTTTTCCATTACAATTTCATTTGGTTGTGTAGTATCTATGAAATACTCAAGCCTTCAGCTAGGAAAATGTATTAATGGGGCAATGGCTATTGCTTTCTGCCAAGTCTGAGGACTTGAATTCCATCCCAGGGACACGCATGCTGAAAGGAATACATGTTCTTTCTGTTTTGTTTTGTTTTTAGTGAAACATTCAAGCTCTGTTCACAAATCCAATGCCCACCCTATTGCTGTCTTGCTCTTGAGGACTCTACACATGGGTGGATTGTTTTGTTTTGTGATTAGATTTGTTCTAAACGGAAACCAAATATTGTCTTGCTACATAAGGAATCACCACATATTCTAAATTTGGTAGGCACTCTCTCCTTGTGCCATTCATTAAAGCGTAATGTTTAATAGTGGCCCCAGTTTATTTCATTTAAATGGTAAAGTATAGTTATGCCTCTAGGTTAACTCAGAGACAACAAAGCAACTGTAATGGTTTTACAGTAACTTGGGTGCCCAGGGGAGAGTACACAGGGCTCAGAAAGAGGGAGTGGAGAAAGGTGCAGAGGATGTGGCCTCCTGTGCAGAAAATGAAGAGTAAACATTAGGCTAAAGAGTACCATCACTCAGCTTGTGCCCTTCGAACTCTAATCTTCTGGTCCCACACTGTGCGGCTCGTTTTATAGCAGTCAGATAACAAAGTCAGCTGGTATCTGGAAGTGGGTGAATTGAAACCCTCATTTGCGAGTTTCTGGGATACCATCTGAATATTCTGCACCCCTCCTTTTGGTCAACACCATTCCCATATAATGTACTTTTTCTAAGCTAAGAGTATGTGAAAATAAAGATTATTACCTAATTATGCCTACGGCTGCTTATAGTTTTAACCATAGCCCCTGTACACCCCTTTGCTGACAATTTTTTTTTGTAATAATGACATACCTGCTGTCAGGGATCAGGATGATGAAGCAATAATCAAAACGACGATTTTAAAATGGATGGCCTCATTTGAACATCATAGGAAATGGCTAGATGGAACTTGAGCAAAACACTTATGATGCCCAGCAGCTGAGAACTAAACTGTGTTGTCAATCGTAGGAACAAAGCCAGCCCAAAGCAAATCAAGGTTCTGTAAAATCGTATTCATTTATACCAAGAAAAGACAACTCTCTTGGAACAGGTGCAAGTCCAACGGTCTTGAAATCCCATGTCCTCTGTTTTGATAATATAAGCACAGAGTAAACGTCTCCGGCTGTAAGCACGATTAGCAATCAGGACTCCCTGACACCTACTGCATCACCCTCAAAGTTTTCCCCAGGAATTGGTTAGGACACTTGTCATTCATTTGTACAGTTGAGATCACTGCTTACTACCAGATGCTAATTCTTTTTAAGCATTCCTTTTCCTTCCTTGAAATTCCAGCGTGAATGTAAATCCTTTGCCTCTAGTGGCCCACTTTTTACTGGTGTGCTACAATCAGCGCGTTGTTCCCTGCAGTATCTTGCCTCCCATCTCCTTGCTGCCCTCCAGCCTGTGTTCACCGTTTGCTTCTGCTTAGCTCCTGAAGCAAAGACTGTGCCTGCAACTGGATGTTCAGCAACGAACACTGGCCTGCTCTAAATCTCTAGCCTCGTTATATTGCTTTTTTGGGTTTTTTTTGTTGGTTTGTTTGTTTGCAAGATTAGTCACTTTAACTCAAGTGCACTTCCCACAAGTTAACTGACTGTCACGTCATAAAATTCTATTTCTGAGTTCACTATTTTCTTTTTTTTTTCCTTGAAAGTTTTATGCATGTGTATAGTGCATCTTGATCATATTCATTCCCCGCCCTCTCCTCCATCCAAGTCCTCCTGGGAGCCTCTCAAAGTATCTCCTTCCCAACTTCATATCCTGCCTTTAAATGTTTTCACAGCCTCCTGAATATAATTAGTAACACCCTGATATGCAGGGGTGTGTGTGATTTTAAAAGGCAGGGGAGGGGGGACACTGTGGTTTAAAAATATCTGGTGTAGTATGAAATTGAGTAAATACATACACTTGCTGTATGTATACAATACATCTCTTAAACTCCATCTTTGAAAACTTAAATCAGTTATTTGCAAGTTAATTTGGGCAGTGGTCTAGAGATTGGATCTTGGGCATCTGAAAGGACAGATCTCATATAGTGAGACAGTTTTTCTAAATTTCCCAGCCTGGCTTTGAACTTAGTCTGTAGTTTAAGCAGTCTTTAAACCTGTGATGGTTTCCGCTGGAACTCTGAAGTGAGATGGCAGGCCCGATCCTCCAGCCATGGCTGACCAGCAGCTCTTTGACCCATTCCTTTCCTTCTTGCACCTTCTGTTTTCCAACCCCACTTCAGGATCTATTTGCTTATTATTCTGATTTCAGCAAGAGTATCCACTGTTCGATCCTTCCTAGGAACTTCCACCACAATTCCAGAATGCTAATCCACAAACATCTTTATATTGGTGTTTAAAACTGAAGACTTAAAAAATGCATCTATAGCCACTCTCTCAATAAAATGGCATCAAATGATACTTTATAAGAATAAACATGGGGTGTCTAGAATGTACAGAAGAGCTGATGGGAGATCTTTAATGAAAATTTGGAAGATGTGAAGTGGAGGACAGGTTACAGATATACATAATTAATTTTAGGTATTAATTTTGATATGCAGAATGATTTCTGGATAAGAAGAAGGTCAACATACCTCACTAGGATCTCTAAAATTTTAGAACAGGAACTGTTAGCTAAGTCAGGGATAATGCATGGACTAACGTGCTAAGAGATGAGTTAAAAAATGAAAAAGATTTGCTTGCAAAATATACATATTCTCAGGGCACTGACAGTCTTAGCTGTATTTTTCACTAATGTCCAACTATTAGAAGTCAATTATCTCTTTATAATCACTTAAATCATAGTTCATCATTTACCTGAAGATGTAATTGTACTGTACTGAGAAGAGAAGAGGAAGAAAGGTGCCTTCTCAGAAACTGCAACTTC
This sequence comes from Acomys minous, assembly GCF_964271855.1. Lineage (NCBI taxonomy): Eukaryota > Metazoa > Chordata > Mammalia > Rodentia > Muridae > Acomys > Acomys minous. Next base: position 4,197,163 of record NC_140487.1, read on the forward strand.
CCTGCTCATATTAGAAGAAACAAGCGGATGATTCCTAGACACATGATTTAAAACTATTAGTATTTCATCTGAAGGTGTGGCAACAACTACATAAGAGATAACTGAATGGGTCAAACATATTTACCATAAAAGAACTGCAAATATAATGTGTGTCTTAATATAGTAAAACAGTCCTTGGGAGTGATGGTCCAGCTCTCGGCCTACTGTGCGCAGGCTCTGGCTTTGATCCTGAACACTGCAAAATTAACTAATTAAAACCTCAGGATATATTCAAATGTCTCACTGATGCTTTTCATCTTTTAGTGACTTCCATTGTCTTCACAAACAATGGCATATTGATTTCCTCATGAGCTCACTGATGCTAAACGTACCAACTTCCCCTCCCACTGCCTTTGCCAACCAGTTCTCCCAGTCCATGATACTCGGGGAAGGGCCATGTGTGTTTGTCTAAGCTGGTCAGTCAGCACCCAGTCCCATCTTGTACATCTGTTTACAGCTGACCATTGAAATGTAGCTGAACCGGGAATCCTTCCCCAGACCATCCAGCCTTTGTAGAAAATACCTTAATTATGTGTCCATATCAATATATATATATAGTTCACTTATGTAGCAGATACAGATTGATTTTTTTTCCTAGACTGTCAATTCCTTAAAAAGGTGAAACACCTATTAGACAGACTTAATAAATAGCAACTTCTCAATACCCTCAGTTAAGTATGTGAGGCACTGAGCTAAAGGCACCTAAGAGAGTGTTTTCTCTTTGTCCACCCAAGTTATTGTAACTCTTTCAGGGTAAACTGTCTTCTACCCATGATCCCTCCTGCCTAGCAGAATGCTCACTGTGGCATTCACGCTGTAAGAGTCTCACAGTTGTAGTTTGCATCAGCCTCACATTCCTACAGTATTGTGGGGTTTGTAGTTCGTCAGCTTAGCAAGATGGAACGTTATGTTCCTCCCACCTGAGTTCTACTTAAGGAACTAATACCTGATCTACAGCCCTTGCCCCCCTGCCAGGCACCCTCCTTCTGGTTCTGAGTCCCAATCTGTGTGTGTGACAACGTGTTACACCAACAGCTTCACCTTAGGGTAGCTCACCACACTGTCAGTGTTTGATGCTACAAGTCTCATAACAGTTTCACATCGCCCAGTTACATTCCAGCTTGCTAACTCAGGTTGTCATTTGTCACCACAGGTTCCAGTTTGTACTTGTTTTGAGCCATGCTCTGGTTTCTTCACCAACTACTGCTTCTGTTGACCAAGAGAGGCTCTGGGCCTGCCACCACTATCAGCAAGTCCTAACCCATCAGTTTCTCTTTGTGGTGACTTAGGACTTCCCCTGCACTCCACATTTTGGATGTTTTTTTTAAATCACTCAGCCCCACCACTGTTTTTGAAACCCCAAAACCTACCATACATCCTCTATTACAAAGTATTACAGTATTAAGATCAAAGACCAATGGTAAACCAGATTTAAAATTATTCAAGAAATTCTAAATAGTAAAAAGATAAATGAGAATAAAATCAAAAGAATCATAATCCAAGTAGAGTTTTATGTTCTTATATATTTTAAATAGTTGTGGCTAGATTTGAAGTAAGAGAAGCTTCAGGAACAAAATATTTTCATTCCGAAATTCCAGTGGCTGAGACCAGATAATTATGGTATTTGTCTGTATTCTCACCTCTTCCCAGATAAACTCAAATAGACAATGACCTACTATAACTGAAATATATAGGAAATAAACAGACTCAACAGGTACGTTTTGCCCACCTGGGCTTGTGTTTATCTTTATCATCTTTGACTAAACATTGTATGAGATTTCATTTTATATGTACTCGTGTGTGTATGTGTGTGTGTGTGTGTGTGTGTGTAGATGTGTGCATATGTATATACATGTCTCACCCATATGGCTGCATGTTGAGGCCAGAAGTCAAAGCCAAATGTTTCCCACAATTGATCTGCACTTTAGTTTTTGAGACAGGGCATCACTGTACTTGGAGCTCCACTTTTCCATTTGTCTGGTTAAACACCAAGTGCCTGCCATCCTCCTGTCTCTACCTTCCTAGCACTGGGATTACATATACATGCCACCATTCTCAGCTTTTCCTTGTGTGCTAAGAATCTGCACAAAGCAAGCACTGTACCTAATAAGCCATGATTCAGCCTCTATTGTGTAAGACCTTATCTCAATATGTTAAGATGAATCCACCCATTCATCTTCTCTTCCACAAGACTTCATTGAGACTGTAATAAATACGAACTAAAATCATAAAGTATGAGAATTAAATGAAGTTATCAATGAACTAAGTAGAATTTCCTAGTGATTAAAAAAAGGACACATTCCCCCAATCTGCTAAAACCTACCTGGGGTGAGCACTGCTCTCAGCTTTAATCTGAGAAGATTTTATTTCTACTTTGGGCTGGGCTCTTCTACATCAATAAGCAATGAAGAAAATGTCTCCATATACATATACATAAGCCAATCTGGTAGATTAAGTTCTTCCATTGTGATTATCCCTTCCCAGGGATAAGACAGGCCACCACATACTCCCTTTACAGCCCAGGGAATACTATGGAAGAGGAATCCGAAACAGGTAAGAGGCAAAAGATGCTGAAAGGGGCTGTCTTATAGGCACAAGACAGCACTGCAGTCTTTGTAATATAAAGCTTTTTTTCTTTTATTTCATGTGCATGTGTAGGTGTCTGTATAAATGTATGTGCACCACATGCATGCCTGGTCCCCATGAAGGACAGAAGAGAATATGAGAGCCCCTGGAACTGGAGTTATGAACTGCTATGTGGGTACGGAGATCAAAACCCAAGTCCTCTGCGAAAGCAGGAAGTAATGTCAACTCCTGAGCCACCCTGCAGTCCCTGACACTGCAACCTTGAAGTCACAGCCACTGTGGCTGCCAGCACTGGACCTACATAAGACTGGACACATCGATAATCAGTTATGAATGGGAAGGGGGGTGGTGGCTTACACCTTCAAGATCAGCTCTTGGCTACTGAAGCCTTCGGTGAGGAGTCCTTGTCTTTAGTTGTATACTAGCTGCTGAGTCGATGAGGCTCCACTAGTTCACAGCCACGGCCACAAAGAACAGCCTTAGTTAAACTGAGTGGGCAACAAGAAAAACAAAACATGGGTGACGGGGGGATTTTCAGGGAGGATGGAGTTGATAGTGGTGAGAGGTGAGAATTCATTTTATACATGAATGAAAGTGTTAAAGAGATATAATTAATAAAAAGAATTTAAATTGTTTTTCAAACTAAAAAGAGCCATCCTGAACATTTTAGTATGATACTTCTAAACTACAAGGATGGATTGGGGGTGTAACTCAGTGGAAAAGCACTAAGGACTCATCCTAGCATTGCGGAAAGGAGGAAATAGACTTAAAATGTTTCCATGATAGCTAAAAAGACAGCTGAAAGCTGGAGTGGAGTGGGACGCAGTGGCTTCCCTGTTGCTTGGCTGTATCAGCAAAAGCAAAAAGCACAGCAGTGCTGCAAGGCTGCCTGATAAGCTCTTCCACTCCGGAGTTCCATACTCACACAGATCTTTCATTACATCAGAGGTCGTATAAAAACAACTCTCTAGGCTGCAGCACTGACAAACTGATCCCCACTCCCAAAGCAGTGTGAGCTCCCAGCCAGACATTACTCTGAAGAGTCTGGGGTAAGTAACTAATAAAGACACTCTACACCATTTCTTTGGTGATGGGAGATAACCATAGTAACTAAAAACTGGTTATAAAACTGGTAACTTGTAAGGACCAGAGAATGGTATCAAATGAAATACAAACTCTTCAATACCTTTTGATTTTTCTAGCCATGTGCATACACTAACATGAGACAGTTTCTTGATGTACTGCTGGAGATAGAGTGGAGTTTTTTATACATTTGTTATAGAGAATACACAGACTGTGGCAGACAGAAGACTGATCCTTCTAATGAAATCCACATCTAAACCAGTTATCTCAAATAGCAAAACAGACAAGGCCAGTGCTAGGACTCAGTTATCCTGCTTAATGCAGGTGAACCCCACAAGTCTCTAAAAGTGGAAGATGGTGTAAAAGAGACCCAGAGTGACATGTCACTGAAATAATGACTAAAGGGAGGAAATTCATGTGGGTCTAAGGATACAGAATGCTCACTAAATGCAGCAGCTTCTAGGAATGGGGAAATACAGAAAATGGAGTCTCCGGGCAGAAATTACATTGTGTTGAAGTTGTGACTGTATCTTCTGTTAGTATTCTATCTTCTACAAATATACAATAAGTTTCAAATGACAAGTGTATCGATCATTTATCAAAGCATAGAAAGAAATCAGCACAGGCACTTAAACAAGAATTAACTTGGTGTGTGTGTGTGTGTGTGTGTGTGTGTGTGTGTGGTGTTTTCTTGTATTAATACATGCTGTTTTCATATCAGTTTTTATAAGCAAAAATCTAAAGATTAACAAAAGCCTGTATTTAAGCCTTTGCTCCTTCATTTTTGAAGGGTAAAATAGGACAGATGCATGGGCTTTTCCCCTCTTGCTAATGTTCCATTGAGTTTCTTCTGAAGTCTCAATAAAGATCTACCCTGTTCTCACGTACAGTCTGGACTCTAAAGAAACGGAACCATGGTACAAAGTGAGGTCTCAGGAGTTCTATAAGCACTTGGGAGTCATACATTCAGCAGTCTTCTTCATCCAAAATGTACCGTCCTCAAAGTGACATCCGCCCTATAGTCAGCAATGACATTCCACCCATTCTCCAGTTGCAGATTATGAGTGGGATCTAGTTGTTCTTCATCTCACAAGTGTCTGCCTCTACCATCTGTCACTTCTCCCCATGGAAGACCTATGTAGAAACGCTAGGAAAACAATTCAGGGGAGGAATATTTCCTTCTCACAAATAAAAGTCTAAAATATCTAGGCTTGGTCTCTGTAAATTGCTTACATGGGATATATCTATATCCCAGTGCATTATAGTTAGCTGAATAGGGAATAAAATGCAAAGAGGTTTCTGTAAAATAAGCATAGTAAGCAGGCAGACTTCTTTTCAGTGATCTGAGTGATCTATTTATATTTCTAAGCTGCAATTAACTCATTTAGAAGATTGTTTAGCATGCAGGCAGTTTACCAATACATCAAATCTTTTCTTGGTATCAATTTTGTTCCATTTATGTCTCTATTTTTAATGAAGTCTTGATGGATTTTATTTTGATGACCTTCTTTCTTAGAAGCATGAATAATTTTGTCTGACTGCCTGTGTCATTTAAAGCTCCAACATCCAGTTGCATTATTTTTGAGAACATTATACATATGTGTGTGTGTGTGTATAAAATCATATACATACATATATATCATATATGAAGTAGTTAAATGAAATAAAAGTATTCCAATTTTTCTATCAACTTTACAGTTTTATTTCTCACTTGGCATGTTAGGCAGTAACTTCTGGTGTTGTTGCACTATCAGAAGCATTTGCTAAATATTCCATTTGAAAATGGCTTGTTTTCAGTTTATTGCCTTTAGTAAGTTATGGTATATACGTGTTAATTTTTGCCTTCGGTGAACTGAAGTTATGCCTCTCCTCTTGTTGGAAAGCGTGGGCTTTGAGCTAGATGAACTTCTATTCCTGGCCCTGATCTTTACTTGCAAGGTGCACACCGTTGACCAAGTTACTTGACCTTTCTGAGATCTCAAAAAGAGGTCATAACACTTTGTTTAAAAAAAAATCAGGGCTTCTTACTTTGGCACTATTGACATCCTACATTGCATACTTCTTTGAAGACAGGGCCTTAGGCTGATCTTGAACTCGGTATATAAGTGAGGATGACTTTGAACTTCTAATCCGCATGCATCCACCTCCAATGCTTTTGAATGCGGATTTTAGGATAAAATCTATGGCTCGATGCATGCTCTTTCTTCCACCCCTCTCCACCTCTTTTATTCTTCCCTTTCAACCCTGTAACACTAGAAACGAAAAAAAAAAAGCATAGAGAGGAAAGGAAAGTGATTCCTGAATAAAGCAAGGGGTCAGAATGTGGGGAGGGGGAAGGGAGGAGCAGGGGTAGGGGAGGAGCAGGGGGTAGGGGAGAGGGGATCCTGGACATTATTGTTAGACTACTTCCTGCTGATTAGGGGCATGGAGCTCTGTGCAGGCAACTTTGATCTTTGCCATCAGAATATCTTTTTTTTTCCCCTTCTTGTTGTTTCTTCTTTGTACAGAACTACTTAACAAAGTGCAACCAACAACCAACCAACATCCCCTAACCCCCAGCCCCACTGCTGTCCCCACTCAGAGTCCTAGAATTTATGCACGCCCTGAAAAATCCCCAGAATTCCAAGCGCCACACAATTACAGAAACTGTCTGCAGATGGAAAACTCATGCCTCTTCTAGAGCATGAGGTAAATCATAGTCAGCTGCTGAGAGGCAGCCCCATACCCCCACACCTGGGATTAAAATGAAAACACATCCTTATAACATTTCTATGTTTAAAAAAACTCTCAGCACATTAGTACATCCTTGGCCCTGTACCATAGGACCCTTTATTGTAGAGAATTATTGTCCTCATTCGGTACTACTGTCTTCTGATCATGACTGCTGAAATACTTCTAAATAGTAACAGAAGACAATTGAGAACTACTGTTTCATAGAATTGTTGGTTGATCCTGCCAAACATGGTTTAATAAATAATTAAACATTAATATGCATTTAAGGTTCAAGGCATTATCTAGCATGTCATATGCCTGTGTAAGTGATGCATATGTATGTGTGTGTGTATGTATATGCATGTGTTAGCCAGACGTTGATATCAGATGTCTTTCTCAGTGGCAGGTCTGTCACTGAGCCCAGAGTTCTCAGATTCAACTGGACTAGTTGGCTAGCTAGCAGTCTCAGTCTCACGCTGTATAGTACTTTAAACACTGAGGGGGCGGGGAGACGGCTCTGCAGCTGAGAGCACTTGTTGCTCTTACAGAGGACCCAAGCTCACAACCATCTGTAACTCCAGTTCCAGTGGATCCGATGTCACCTTGTGACCTTCATGGGCACCAGTCAGGCGCTTGGTGCACAAACATACATGCAGCCAAAACACACACCATAAACATGAAGTAAATGAGTCTAAACACACCATCTCCCCATCCTTAGTCTAGCACCTTTCCACACTCACTACCTTTCTAGTCTCTCTTAACAAATAGCTGACAGGAAAAAAAAAAAGAGAGAAGGCTTTATTCTGCAAAATTTCAGAGGGTATCAGTCCAGTATGGCAGGGAAGTCATAGTAGCTAAAGCAGCTTGGCCCCAGGTGGGGGGAGTTTGGAGCTTTTCACGTCACAGTGTAATGAGAGAGTCCAGGCAGGAGGCAGAGAAGACAGAAGATGAGAGCCCTCAAGAAACTGCACTGCTCCGCACCCCCTACAGAGAGCCAAGCGCACAAACTCATAAGCCTGTGGGAGACACATCACATACAAACAGTACACATACACAAAACATATAATAAACTTAATCAGCGTATTCATAGATCTGAATTCACAAGAATAAAACACTACCATATGGTATAGAAATAATGAATTAGAAATCACTGAAAACAAAAACCAGCCTAAATTATTTTTAAAAAAAAAAGCTTTGGTCATCATTTAAGGAGGAAATTATAAAATTATAAATTCTTGCAAGTATAAGCATTTAGTTACATTTATTTGGGGACACGTTAATCTAGAATTACCTAAAGCATACATTAACTTAGCAGATAACAGTTTCAACACTGGCTGGCACTGAAACGACAGCCATTTGCACTTTGAACTAAATGCAATACTGGTTTCTGTTTGCTGATAATGCAGAAAAAGTGACTC